>NC_080541.1:126938463-127264463 GCF_028640845.1 Ahaetulla prasina
TGTGGTGGCGTTCAACCTCCCCAGCAACCTGTCCATGTCCTCAGGAGCCACAGGATCAAACCCATCCCAAATAGTCTCAACAAGACAAGTCTCTGACGTCTCACCTGGATCAACCCAATTTTGATCCAACCCGTCCCGAAGCTGAGCGATTTTATCGTGCAGATACACACTGAAATCCTCGGCACGCCCTTGTAGGGGGTCATCCCGCACCTCCTGTTGAAGAAGGGAGGGGGTCACCCGAAACAGGGTGGCCGGGCGGTTATCTGCCGATGCAATGAGGGAGGAAACGTAGGAACACTTAGCCTCCCTCAATGCCACTAGGTAGATCTGAATATATGACCTAACTAGTATTCGGTCAGCTTCCGAGCAGCTGGATCTCCAGACACTCTCTAGGCGTCTTCTCTGGCGTTTCATCTCCCTCAGCTCCTCGGAGAACCAAGGGGCTGGTTGAGATCTACGCCGGGTCAGAGGCCGCAAAGGCACAACACGGTCCAAAGCCTCAGCCGCAGCCTGTTCCCAGGCTGCGACTAGTTCTTCGGCCGTGCCGAGGGCTAGATCCTCAGGGAAGGCCCAAGCTCTGTCAGGAACCTCTCCAGGTCCATCAGGCGCCTGGGACGGAACCAACGCATTGGTCCCGTCTCCCTGCGGTGTTGAGTGGTGGTCCGAAAGTCCAGACGAAGGAGAGAATGATCTGACCATGACAAAGGCTCTACTAGATTTTTTTAAAGGTTAAATTAAGGAATAACTGCTTTATTAGTCTTAGGCTTCAGAGTCCAATTCAAACTCATTTATTGTGATATTTGCGGGTAAACTTAATGTTCCTCAGTTCTCTAATTCAGAGATGAGCAGTGCCAAAAGATCATGAGACATGATGGACTTCAGACTGGAACTTTCACAAATTGCATTGCTAAATTTCAGCAGCAAACTACCAAGAACAAAAGCAAAATATTTGCCAATTATTGGTAGGGAAAACTAGAAAAAATACAGGTTCAGTACTGCGTTAAAAAACTGCCATACTCTTCAAATGAATCCCCCAAAGTCCCATTCTTGCCATGTCATCATCTTTGCAGATTTTGCTGCTCTGACTAATTTTTGAAGAACAGCCCCTAACACACACACACATATATATTCCTTCCTATCTGTTTCTAGATTGCCAGTGGTTCTTATAAGCTACTTAATCTAAAATCAACTAACTATAGAGTGGTCAAATGTCAGAGAAAAAGTTGGACACCTGCATTTTTGCTAAATGTGTAGGAAAGGAATTTCAGGTGGTAAAGCTTGTCTTTTAAGGTCACAAAAAATAAGGGACATCTCCATCTGACTAGCTTGTTTTTTACAACAGTACAGAATTACAAAACAAAAATGGAAGTGAAACACTTTTTCTTGCTCAGCTATGTGTGGTCTTTTTAAATGGAGATGGTAACAGAAAGAAATCTGTCTGTGAAGGATTACTCCACTCTGTTGTGTTACGTACTATGGGCATGTTTGATGAAAACAGTAAAGGATGATCGCTTGCTCCTTTCCCCAAAGGCCACTACAGTTAGTTAATAGGGATCCTGTGGGAATTAAGTGATAATTTTATAAAATGAACTATCCCATGATGGCATAGAGCATTGTGTTTCGGATCATAATTTAAAAATCAGAAGAAATGACAAATTAATGAAGAAAAAAAATGATTTAACCCATTAAAGCTTGCCACGTTCATGCTACAGATTGCTTACGCTAGTTGCCTTCCCCAGCTAGTGCATGTCCTACCTGAAAAAGGTAAACATTTTAATTAAGAGTTTAAGCAACAGATGTCACACTCGTTCATCTTAGGGTGCCTAGTGTTCATTCCCCACAGTTGTGATTATTTTTGTGAACAAGGAAGAAAAGAAAAAACGATACACCTACCTGTTTTCCATATGAGTCATGTACAGGCGAGACTATTCCACCAATGACGATGAATCTTCCTGTCTTGTGTAGATAATCTCGGGCTCTTTCTAGTAAAAGAGAGACAGGAAGGAAGGAAGGAAGGCAGGCACGAATTAACACTTAAACTCTGATCACTGATGAAAAAGCCAGCAAAATGAATAGAAATATGTTGCTGTTCAGGACGGGCAGTTCTTCCAAAATGGTTCTCAGTTACCATAAGAAAGCCACTGACTTTGATGTGCATATAAATTTACAGGATTCATTACCGTGATTCATTTGGTCATGGATCATATATTTAGCTCATTTTAACAATTCAAGTTATTGGTTATTAACAACCTTCCTCAGCATAAATTATCCACATGGGATCCTCAGAGTAGATTTGATGCTATAGAGTGTTTTTCCTGAACGCCATCACTCTGCTAAACAAATAATTCCCTCAACACTGTCAAACTATTCACTAAGGCTGCATTATTATTACTATTAGTCTTCTCATTGTTCCTATCACCCATCTCCTCCCACTTATGACTGCATGACTGTATCCTTACAATTTATATTGATATTGATTGCTTCCTGATTGCTTATTTGTACCGCATGACTATCATTAAGTGTTGTACCTTATGATTCTTGACAAATGTATCTTTTCTTTTATGTACACTGAGAGCATATGCACCAAAGACAAATTCCTTGTATGTCCAATCACACTTGGCCAATAAAGAATTCTATTCTATTCTATTCTATTCTATTCTATTCTATTCTATTCTATTCTATTCTATTCTATTCTATTCTATTCTATTCTAATGGAATTTCTTTCCTCTGAAAGTCTATACTAGGGCACAATATAAGGAGTTTTAAAGCCTTGAGTACAAACCTGACAGTGTCTCCAAAAGTTGTTGCTAGATTAGAATACTTAAGGTAAAGAGGAATTATTAAATATATGCTTTCCTGCAGTGTGCTCATGAGGAACAGCTTTATGGGATGCAAGTGGGCAATCTTATGATATTTTTTTCTTTTTTCTCGAGAATCTTTGGTGGCCAGAATTTGCTGTCTGGCCACCAATCTCCACTGCCATGTTATCTCCACTCCTTCAGGGACATCAAGTTCACCATGAAATTTTTGTGATTTGCTTGTGAGTTGGATGCTGGAAGGGATTTCAATCAAGATCACAAGTTTAATGCAGCCTATATGGATATTACAAGCCTAATTTATTAACCATTATCAGATGTAGCTAATTTACAGTTAAAGATTTTCTGAGCAACAGGATAAAAATTCCACTTAATTAGTTATTATTCTTTCTGGATTATGAAGATTTTGACAAAAAGCTTAAAAAGGAATCAATCCAGGAAAGTTTAAATTGGATAAAGGAGATAGTTATTTTGAAAGATTATTTTTTATGAAAGTGCTTTTGAATAAATTGGAATTAAAATAAACAAGCAAATTGGAATTTTATGGATATATTTTTGTTTGCTATTAAAGAGGGCAGACACACTCTACAAAACAAAAGATAAAAATAATATAAGACGGACTCTAATCTGACTGTAACTATGGAGATATTGACTATGATGCTGTCTCTAACTATGGAGTGCAATGAGATCAAAATATTAAGGGCACAGGAAAGCAAAATAGAAAAAATAGGGATGGAGAAACTTGCTTTTTTTTCTTTGTTTGAGACACTTTCGCTTTTAGATTATAATATGATGACAGTGACCAGAAGGGCAGCAAACATGGAGGAAAGGAGAGAATCATTAGACTATCTGCAGAGACATAGCAGCAGAGATTTCTTCATCGTCTTCAGTTCAACCTAAGTGTAGTACCTAAAATTATCTGCTACAATATCCTACCTATCAATGACTGCTTCAACTTCAACCACAACAATACACGAGCACACAATAGATATAAACTCAAGGTAAACTGCTCCAAACTCGATTGCAGAAAATACGACTTCAGTAACAGAGTGGTCAATGCCTGGAATGCACTACCTGATTCTGTGGTTTATTCCCCAAACCCCACAACTTTAACCTTAGACTGTCTACTGTTGACATCACCCCATTCCTAAGAGGTCTTTAAGGGGCGTGCATAAGCACATTGTAATCCCTGTCCATCCCTGTCCTACTGTCCCCATTTATTCGTATCCATTTCATGTATTCATAATCATGTTTATATTTGTATCTGTTATCTAATACATGCTTGACAAAAAATAAATAAAAATATAAATAGATTTCAGTTATGTTTTGTCCAGAAAGTGAAGGAATTTTTAGAAAGATTTAAAGAAAATTAGAGGAGATTCAAATAAGTGTATCAGATGAGACTACACAAAACTTCAATAGATGCAACAGGAAACCAAAAGGGATAATATTGAAGTGGGCAGCTAAGGTAACAATTTTTGTAAAGTTTTGGCTTTATTATGGATTACAAATATTTTTAACAAATATAAACGAAGGAAATGCTCCTCAAAATAGAAAAAAAGTCATTATTTTAAAAAATTAAACCAAAATTTAATTTATCTACAGGAGACAGATAGTAGAAAAGTGGGCCTAAAATATTTGATTTATAACAATTTAGCTGAATTTATTTCATGGAATTAAAAAAAAGAATTTGAGCGGTTTTGTGCATAAATCCCCAACTAAAACCATAATTTGTGCTGACTAATGAGCATAGCAGATTTGTCGGGATGAAAGTTAATTTGCATGGGGTTAGGATTTCGATACAGGAATTTATGTCCAAAACAAAGACATAGTATTCTTTTACAAAGGACTTATGGAGAGATTAATAGGTTTTTCTAATGAAAATGTATGCTTCATGAAGGATTGGAATGGAGTGATCTCTCCACAATTGGGTAAAACTTTTTTGAAATATCAAAATCACTCAAGGCCAATTACCAAATATTTTCTTTGATTTGATGGATAGTTTTGGACTGGTTGATATACGAAGATAGAAAAATGACAATTCAAGAAACTATACTTACTTTTCTGAAAGGCATATCTATTCTTTTCAAGAATAGACTTAAACTGTATTTCAAAGAATGTAGTTACTAAGCTTTCTAAAGTAGAAAATGTTACCTTTTTGTTTTCCGGATCTGTTTTCCTGTGAGTCTGGTTTACAAAGAGAAATCTAGTTCTTTGAGATGGAGACTAAATGAAATGTTATTACAGAAAGAAGCAATAGTGGAGAATTGTAAAAAGAAATTAAAACAACTTTTTGAAATTTCGGTAAAGGCACTGATTTAAGAATGGTTTGGGATGCAGGTAAAGTTTTTGTTAAAGATTATTTCATACATAACAGTCTTAAGAAGAAGAGGAAATTAAAAAAAACTATTTTGAATGAAATAAAGAAAAAGAAAGAAAATTAAAGTTATTTCCAGAGAATATACATATTTCTCAACAAATTAAGCATTTACAAAATGAGTATCTACCTAAACAGTAAAAGAAATGTAAATAAAAATGAATTATGTAAAGCAAAAAAATGTATTTGCAAATAAGCCAGGGAAGTGGCTAGCATATAAATTATGAAAAGAAAGAAAAAGAAAGAACATGATATTGAAATTACAAGAGGGAGATACTCTATTAATGGACCATGCAGCCATACAGAAGTGACATCTCTCTGGAGAAAGTAGATGAATAGTCTAAAGAAACAAAATTTACTGAAGGTTGTCGAGGAACAGAGACGTATTACGAATGGACCTATAGCAATAAGGGAAGTTTTGGAAGCTATAAAAAAGATTAAACTAGGAAAAGGTTCTTATAAATGTCTGGAAGATGAACATTTTCAACATTTGCAAAATAAAGACATAAACTCTGTCCTACAGGGAAGAAGATAGAGAATTGGAAAGAGGCCAAAACCTTTAATACTTTAATACTTTAAGAGGGATAAGATTTGACTTTAATAAGAAATTGTAGGGCAATATCATTGCTGAATAATGACTAGAAGTTGTTCATAATGATTCCAGCTAATAGACTGAAAATAATTTTTCAAG
The DNA here is from genome assembly GCF_028640845.1 of Ahaetulla prasina. Lineage (NCBI taxonomy): Eukaryota > Metazoa > Chordata > Lepidosauria > Squamata > Colubridae > Ahaetulla > Ahaetulla prasina. The sequence goes on from NC_080541.1 coordinate 126,944,348, forward strand.
AATTTATTCTTGAGGATCAATGTGGGCTTTTACCTAAAAGACAGTTAAAGGACAGTGTTAGTAATGAGTTAGACATTGTATAACATTTGGAGCATCATAATAAAAAAAGCAAGCTGCATTGATCTTTCAATATGCAAATACGGCCTTTGACAATCTGAGCAGGGCTTTCTTGTTCAATGTTTTGGAAAATATGGATTTTGAAGAGAACTTTATAAAATAGGTAAAGTAGATTCACATTTCACAGAAAGCCCAAATAATTGTTAATGGAGATCTAACAAAACCCCATGAAATAGAAAAAGAAAATCAATAGAGGGAGTCCACATTCTTCTCTCTTATACATTTTGGTTCTTGAAATTCCGAATAGCATATAACACAGAATGAGAAGATTGTGGGGGGAAAGGTTGTTTTTTTTTAACAGATAAATTATGGGTTTTGGCAGAGGACTTGCTGTTGGTTTTGAAAGATTCTTTAGAAGGAATTGAAATATTAATGGACAAATTAAAAGAATTTTGTGCATTAGAAGTTTCAAGATCAATAAACAGAAGGCAAAGATGTTAACAAAATATAAAAATAGAAGATCAAACAGAACTGAGGAATAAAATGGGTTTTAAGATTGAGAAATATTAGCTACATGTTATTTCAAAATAACTGTTAAGATATAGAATGAAGTTTTTAAAAAGACATGTTAAGATGGGATAAACTATAACTGTCATTGCTGGGGAGAATTTCTGTGATAAAAATGAATGTGTTGCCTATAATGATATTCTGTTTCAGAAAACACATGTTTTGAAAGCCGATGCACCATTAAATAGTGGTAGAAAGATATATCTAAATTTGTGTGTCAAGTTCAATATAAGATATTACAAGATGGAAAGGAAAGAGGAGGATTGGGTTTACCAGATTTAAAGTCGTATTTTGCAGCTTGCTGTAAGAATGGATGTTGCTGAGAAATAGGAAGCTTTGGATTTAGAGGGACACAACCTGAGATTTGGGTGGCAGGGATATTTATGGTCCAACCAAATTACAGTTAATGTAGATTTTAAAAATTATTAGATGCACCATGTTGAGATACAAACCCATAGGTGTTTTGGGGCCCAAAAACACCTTTGCGACTCTCAATAGAAGAAGGATTTTATAGACAGGAAATAATAGGCAAACATAAATGGCTAACTTACTATAAGAGACTAAAAAGGAAACGGAAGTATAAAATAAGGGAAGTATAAAATAACATCAAGGCAAGAATTGGTAGGAGAGAAATATAGATATCAATGGTTCTCTTATTTACAATTATTAGAAAGAGACTAGTATATAATCACTGTAGACAAAGGAATTTATGATTTTGAACACTGAAAGACTGACTTTGAAACTAAAATATATAAAAAATTATTGAAATTTGAAATGGAAGAAAAATAACTGAAAGAATATAGTAAGATGGGCTAAAAAATTGGTTGATGGAACATTGCAAAACTATGCAGCTGAAAGGGTTGAGATTATCTTATAATCTTAAAGCTTATAAAATGATGTTCCATTGGTACATGTCATCAGAAAAAATTGTCAAGAATGTCATTAATAAAAATTATATATAAAAAACAAAAATGATTAAATACGTGGACAACAATGAGTAATTGCATTTTGTTGTATTTTCACTGTTATAAAATTTAAATGTAAATTGAATTGAATCAGTTTGGTTTGTTGCATTCCAACATGCTTATTTGTCTAGTACCACCTTTTTTAGAGTGAAGCCCAATCTATATGTGGACTTTATGTATCTCATCCCTATTTCTTTAGTACTTTTTGAGGTGGAATGCCCAAAATTCTATATAACATTCAAAGAGTATTCCAAAATTTGTATAAATACATTATAAGAGTAGCAATTTTATTATAGATTCCTTACTTAATAGGGTACTCCCTAATGTATAATCAAACTATCTTACTTAGTGTCAGAAAAGACATGACCATTATATACATGAAGGTCAATATTTTGTGCCACAACATGTATCCCACTGAACCATCTTTGCCATTTTATGAGCTTATGAGTTTAGCTCAAGTTTCTTTCTTTTTAACGTTTTTTATTACCATGAATAATTCAATGTACATCTACATATGTGACCATTGGACCTTTGACCCTAATTTTAGAGAATAAACATTGTAAAATATAGCAGTTTTAATATGCTCTTTTGGAGCTGGAAGAAGAAGCAAAGAAATTTGGGGATCACTTCTTCAGGTTATGTATTTGTGCGTACAGTGGGAGCTGGCATGGAGTCAATTCTTTCAGCTGAAAAGTAGAGCTGCTCTGCTTCCCATCTCTTCAACCATTGCAACTGATAAATCGGTTGAAGAAGCAAGAAGCCACCTAGATCTGGCTTATCAGCAAAGACCACACTGTGGTCTTCTCCATTTTTTTCTTTCTATCAGGACGCCATTCAACTATGCATAACTGTCCAGTGCAAAAGACTCCAGGGTCTGTCAAGTCAGTGCTTCCTTCAACAAATATAATATTTTAAATGTGTGCTAGGTATACATTAAATGGCTACAGAATGATTTCTTGTTCTAGTTTCCAGTTTCTACAACGGCATTACCATGCTGTGAACATGTTGCATTGACTTTTCTATTAGCTCAATTACAGGCCTGCCTAAGCATACCATTATATTGTTAAAAGGGAAGGAAAACTACTCATCACTCCACAAAGACTACTCTAATTCTGCTAACACAGTAAGCTTAGCCTGCTAGTGAATGTAGGCTTGCCATATTGGCTACAATACGGCTTCCTGGATTTTAGAACATTTGATGAGCAGAAAACAGCAAGAGAAAATAATAATTTTCAAGCCACAATGCTGAAAGGACAGGAGTAATTAAAACTTCTTCCAATAAGAGTGATGGTAGACGAAGGATAGCCAGCCAGCATGGTCAACAATACGAGTTTTATGTGTGTTGCAAGCCACATTATTTAAAGCTGGCTGAGGAATTCTGGGTGTTGAAGTCTACAAGTCTTAAAGTTGTCAAGGTTGGAGACCCCTGATTTAAAGGATCTTTATGAATGAAACATATAAATTCTTTAATTAACTGTGTGGTGATTTAATTTTTTTCATTAAAATACGGTAAACTTTTGATATAACGAAGCTCAGTTTAAGTATAAGACAAAAAAATGTGTTCTGTATTTTATGCATTCATAAACTTCCATTCACTAATTAGTAAAACTGGGTTTAACACACACCTCTTTCCCCAATTCAGTTATTAAATTGAGGTTTAATGGTAATTATTTTAAAAACTATCAATTACCAAACAAAGCAAACACAATGATGTAACCTTTCAAGAGGCCTATCTAGGATCTTGTGAAATGAGGAAATAGGTTAAGTCTATCTTTTCCCCATATATAGCATAGAATAGAATAGAATTTTTTATTGGCCAAGTGTGACAGGACACACAAGGAATTTGTCTTGGTGCATATGCTCTCAGTGTACATAAAAAAAAAGATAGGTTCATTTCCCACGTTATGCCATTTTTCTAAGTATCTCATGATATTCTGATCTAAAAACCTGACTGGTAACTTTTCTTATTTCAAATAGATATTCAAAGGTCTGTGCCTCATATATCAGTTGTGAAATGGAAGTCCCAAATATATCACAAAATGATCTCAGTGTATGGTTATTTATTGGTTTCCTATGTGCTTCCCATTTGTATTTCTTTATTTCAAAGCCTCTTTTACCCATATTTTGACAATGTGGTTCCTGCTGCTTTAAATGATCAGCTGCATTTACAAGGCTCAGGTCACATTTCTCAAAGTGTGATACAGTTCTTAGCCTCTGTTCTCAGTTATCTCTAACACAGTCCTTTCAACATTATTTTTAATTAACTCCTTAATGTCTGAAAGTCACATGGAATAAAACAAAAGTACTTGGAATGCTCATTTTCCCAGCAGCTGCTCGCTTTTACCAACTATGTAGGACTACAAAGGGTTGATACAAAAATAACCAAAACTTCCAAGGGAGCCATACTGTAGATGCTACGCATTCAAAGAAAAAAACTCATTGTGACTTATTTTATGTAAAAATGGCAAAACATCTATGAGAATCACATTATGTTACAATTTCAGCCAAAGATGTTCAAAATGGCATAGATTACTTACATATGAGCTATTTAAAATGATCAGGCTCACCAATCATGGTGGACTCAAAAGCTTTGAATCTTTAAACAAATAGAATAGTACCAAGAATCATATTCCACTACCTATTCTGACCAAAGATCCATATAATCTGAAAACAGACTGGAACTGTTATGTACCATATAAGGAGTGTGCTACAGTTTTCATTCAGGTCCTCCAAAAAGGTGGGAAAGTACTTGAATCTCATTGGTTAAGCTGTCTGGCAGCCCTCTATAAAAGAGGACACTGCCAGACTAGCACTCTGTTGGGTTGTACTGGTCTACTAATAAAGAGCTATTGTTACTGAAAGAGCTGTGTCCATCTCTTCCATCATCGGATCTAACAGGAACAGAAATTGCAACTGACCAAGGAAGATTTAACTAGGGCTTGATGCAAACAGCAACACGTTACAACTTATTCTCCATAAAAGTAACATAGCTATGACAACTGAACAATCAAAGCTGAACAAAGAAAATTTGATGTTTTTGAACCAGGGTGAGAGAAATTGTTTGAGGACCACAAGAAGAACAAATCACTTAATAATAGATAAAACAAAATGAGATACACTAATAAGAAAATTAAAGTTTAGATGAGAGCTGGTTGGGTTTGGTGTGGTGGTTAAGGCACCAGGCTAGAAACTGGAAGACTAGGATTTCTACTCCCATTTTAGGCAAAAACCAGCTGGGTATCTTTGAACTAGTCCTTTCTCTCAGTCCTAGGAAGGAGGCAATGGTAAACCACTTCTAAAGATTGTCCAGGCAGTCTCTTGAGAATCATGCACGATTAAATAGAAGGAAAAAAGGCTTAGGTATTTTGGATATATACAGTAATATGGAAGTCAGGTCTATTGAATATATCTTTGAGGGCAATTGAAGAAGGCAGCAACTACCATTGATAATCCAAGCATGAGTTGAAGAAAATTCTGGCAGATTTTTCTTTTTCTACTTGTCCTGAATTTCTTTAAAGGGCATATTATCTCTGTCGAATGTAAACTTGCTCCTACAGCTGTGGTGCCGTTATGTGGTGAAATCTTCCAGAACTATTGCAAGAATGTGTTTCTGCTGCATTTTTTCACACTACTCTAATACGGAACAATCTGATTCTGCATTTAAAAATGTGCAGTTCTGATTTACCACTACATCTAGTAAGTCTTCTATTACTTTGATTTGTGGTCTCCTCTTGAACTTCAGACTCATGCTCTTCTGGCATCTTTCTTAGCTTTATAAAATATATAAACTAATCTGAAGAATGTTAATCTGCTGGAAACTGTGTCAGGGTCTTATATTCTGATATAATGTTCCAATAAAATATTTTTTTTAAGTCCATATAACTCTGTTCATAAGTCTGTCAGACTATCCAAGGAAAATAGAAAAACAGGGCAATTTCATTCACGTTTATTTTCACTAGAAAGCTTCATGAAATGAGATTTATTTTGTCTATTACATTTCTGGAAATGCCTGACTTTCCTTTATGCATTCCTTTTTCTCCCTGCTGCCTCACACAAGATCCATGTGTCACAGCTTGTCTCAATATATTTTCTCAATTTTTAAAATAAATGTACTGTTTTATAATAGACAATAAAATATAAAACAAAATGAAGCAAAAAAAACAACAACATTCAACCCTAACAACAACAGCAAAACTTTTTTCTCAATTTCTGATCAAAAGAATCAGATAATCCCACTCTCCAATTTCCCCAGGAATGTTAGAAAATCTTATTCACTGTTGAACTGCTGAAGAATATTATTGTCGCAAACTTTCTGATCAGCATTCCATCCACTCCATAATCACAACCTGAATTTTGCATAATTTATACGATTTGAGGCTAAGACATACTTTCAGGCTCTATAGCAAGGGTGTCAAACTTGCGACCTGCAGGCTGGATGCATTACACACTGGCCATGCCCACCTCCGGTTTAGCGAAGTGGGGGGAAAGTCATGATACGTCACGTGATGACATGACGACATGAGTTTGACACCCCTGCTCTATAGCTTAGGTGAGAACAGCTTCTCTCTCTGTGATCCTTTAAAAGAAGGATGAGGAATAATTTAAAACCTCTATAGTAAGCCTCTTTCCCCAATAATTATGATAGGCTGCCATCAGTCAGACTGAATCTTCTGAGCACCCCTAGGTCTATCCAGCTGGCAATTTCTAAGACTTCCCTCAGTTCTAAGAAAAGAGAAATCTGCTTTAGATCTTCCTGCTGAAACCCCAGAAATACAAAATTTAATAATCTTTCTGCCAATACTGATAAACAAGAAATAGCTTTATAATTGTAGTGGTGTGCTCATGGGGAAGATTTTAGTGATAAATTCCTTTACAAAACCGAAGTAGCTACATTTCTAAATGGAAAAGGGAAGGCAACAGGTACACATAGAAAATTCCAAATAAAATCATTTCCTTGGCATAGTTTTGTATAAAGTCTTGGGTTTGAAACACATGCTGTATCTAATGATTGGAGAAATATTGTCTGGGCCTACTGCTTGTACAGTTTCAGGTATTCATTCTCAGTTTTACATAATGAAGGGCATAAATGGAAAAATAACTTCTTTGGGAAGACTGAATGCTGTCTTGCAATTCAATATATTCAGGGAACAAAACAGGAATTATCTAAGAGGTAAATTCACCTGCTAACTATCCTTAGTGGAATGACAAAAGTATAGCCTAGTTTTTACCAGTTGTGCTTTTATATAAATGTGATTGCATGGGAGAAACAAGTTGAATCCCACCAAGCCAAGAGAACCGGCATAGGGTCTGTTTCTCAGATGTTTCAGGAGATGCTATGGTACCAGAGGTTGATTATGGTTATTGTCGTTTTTCTTATACATAAAAATATACCCTGTACCTTCAAGCCATGCAAATCATACTATACTCTACCACACCACACCAAACCATATCACAACATACCACAACGTACTTACCAAGCACAAACACCATATTTACAGGATATCGGTATAGCCAAAATATATTGCAGGGGGCTCCTCCATCATTCTCACTAGAGAATGATGAAAACACACAGAAGTCTCCAAGATGTTATATTGTATTGTAAGATAAACATTAGCAAAATTAGAGAAACATATCTTCAACTCCCAGCATTTTAACATTAAATTACTACCATTAAGCCATATGAAATAATATTGCTTATTGCATCATTGCACTACTGATGAATTTTGCTATAAGCCATGCATCTTGTTGATTTACCTTCTCCAAAGACTGTATACTGGCCATTTTCAAGGAATTCTAGTTCTATCCAAGGTAAAATATTGTTGCTTGGGGTTGTTGTTTTTTTCTTGTGCTTTTGAATTAGAATAGACTCCTGATGACTGCCTGGGCAACTCCTTGCAGTTTTCTTGGCAAGATTTTGGAAGTGGTTTGTCCTTCCTAGGGCTGAGAGAGAGTGACTAGCCCAAGGTCACCCAGCTTTGTGCCTTTGCGCCTAAGGTAGAAGTCCTATTCTCCTTTGTGCCTAAGGTAGAAGTCCTATTCTCCCAGTTTCTAGCCTGATGCCTTAAGCACTGCACAAAAAAGGCTCTCATCTTAGCATTTAAGCCATTTCAATCCTACAGTTATGGCAGCTTTTTTCTAAACTTGGTTGGGTGGAGGCATTTTGGAAAGAACTCCCAATGTATTATATCCATTCCAAACTGCAGGCTATCTTTGTCCTCCCATTGGCCAGTTCTCTGGGGCTGACGATTCCATCCTCATTTGCACTCTGACATAAATGACCCTGAGGGCACAGTTAAACCCCCAAGTAGCCTCAAGAGCTCTCAGGGAGGATGCTAACAACCAGACGACTACAAAGAAATATAATCCTTCAAACACCCTACCCCCATCCTGTCAGAACTAATCCTTCCATCACCCCCACCATCCTGCCAGAACCAATGGAGCTTCTTGGATGAGAAGCAAAATGTCTTCTTCTTGCTCAAGGAACAAAACAGTCCAATTGCCTTTTGAAAAAGCACCTTTGAGACACTTTTAACATGTTTCTTGTAGTAGCAACTAGTATAATTCTTGCCTAAGTGAAAGTTTGCTATTTTAAAACACAGCATCTTTTTCAAATGTATTATTATGCTTTCTGAGCGTTCTACTTCTCCCATAGCTTTAATTATTTTTTCCCCTTTCTACTTTTTTCTAGTTATCTGAAATTTAAGTGCTTACCCTCAGCTCCCAAATAGGCCATAGTGGGCCCATCTAATCAGCATTCTGTTCCACAAAATGCAATTAGGAAGCCCACTTATAACAAATTAGGGCAATCCTCCATGCCTACTGTTGTTCCTTTGCTTTTAGTGAGTAGGGCCACAGAGTTTCCATGGCTGGAGGCAGTAGTTAGTCATGAAATCTAATCCATTAGCCTTTGAGACATCTGTCTGAATTTATTTAATCCTTTGAAAGCCATCTAGACCATCAACCAAACATTTTATTTTTATGGCATGTCCTGATCAGTTTCTTTGAATAGGCTCCCTCGTAACTGAATGGGCCTACCCTCTGGATGTAATAGCAATAGTAATATAATAGTAATTGAATATGAATGCTTAATAAGAATATTAATAATGCTATTCCAAACGTAAGACTTTTTGAGTACTTTCTGGGTGTTTAGAGTTATAGCAACCATGCCAAATTAAACAAATTTACATCACCATGAGCCGCTATGACAGAGAGTTGGGAATACAATTGAAGAAAATGCTACTTTTTATATAGAAAAAGGGTTGAAGCTAAAATTTTCTAAAGCTTCTGCACTCAGAGAGGTCAAACTGTCAGATTGTCTTAATTTCATCCTGGGTGACCTTGAGGAAACTTTGCACATTTGTGTCTAACAACTCTACTTTGAGAAAGACTGCCCTCCGCAAAGGATATTGTAATGTCATCAGAGTGAATGGGATTGGCTTTTTTTTTAATCCTTAACATTTCCTTTAGTGAGGTTAAAGGGAGAAATGGCTCAATTTTCTTTTGCCAAGCAAAAAAATAATAATCTGTATATTTGGAGGAATTTAAGAGTCACTATGGCTTAAGCCGTAATAGCTCAGGCTGTTAGAAGCCTGTTATTAGAACACAGCAGCCTGCAATTACTGCAGGTTCAAGCCCGGCCCGAGGTTGACTCAGCCTTCCATCCTTTATAAGGTAGGTAAAATGAGGACCCAGATTGTTGGCGGGGCAATAAGTTGACTTTGTAACTATACAAATAGAATGAGACTATTGCCCTATACACTGTAAGCCGCCCTGAGTCTTCGGAGAAGGGCGGGATATAAATGTAAATAAATAAATAAAAAAGCCTAAACCATTTATTTGTTTATAATTTACGCATAACAAAATGTACTGGTCATTCCCATCCAGTGCTTTCCTTTAAAAGAGAATGGAGGCAAGAATGTGGCAGAATTAACTGAAGGCAGAGGTTTTTTTCCAATTCTTTTTTCTCCTGAAAATACCATATGTAGATATTTTGGATTATAAACTGTGAACCAATTAAAGACACAACAAAAAACTGAAGAAAGTAGTCACTCTTCCCATTTTCTAATATTTCACTAATTCAATTCCTGCTGTTAAACTACTTTAATCACAATAAGCTTGATAATCACACTTAATAAGTCAAACTCGTAGTTCCATTACAAATGTCTCTTCAATACCCAAGAAAACAACTGGGATTGCTCTTCAGGAGCCAACTTAGAATCACAATTCTTCAATGAATTCTTGAAATCTCCTGTTTTCCATTCGTTGAATTATTTTTTTCTCACTCTGTTCATCAAGAGCATGTTTCATTTCTTTGGTGTTAATAGTATGTGCTTCCCCCAAATTTCTCTTCATCCATTTGACATCGTTATTTTATTTATTTATTTTTATTTATTTATTTATTTCTCAATCATATATAAGATAACAGGTAAAAGTATAAACATGATTTGGATACATGAAAAGAGTAAGTAAAAAGGATTATTAGGAAAGGGATGGTAGGCACACGGGTACACTTATGCACGCCCCTTTCAGACCTCTTAGGAATGGGGTGAGGTCAACAGTAGACAGTTTAAGCTTAAAGTTTTGGGGGGTTGGGAAAGAAACTACAGAGTCAGGTAGTGCATTCCAGGCATTGACCACTCTGTTGCTGAAGTCATATTTTCTGCAATCGAGTTTAGAGCGGTTTACCTTGAGTTTGTATCTATTATTTGCTCGTGTATTGTTGTGGTTGAAGCTGAAGTAGTCATTGACAGGTAGAATAACAAAGTTATTTCTTTGTTTCTGCTCCAAGGTTTCTGTGGATTTTACTGTGAAAATTCTGAAGGCTTTGGAAAAAAAAAACCAGAATATTATTTGGGGGGGAAATATGCCCAGAGCAAGGCTATTTAAAGTTTCTGAGATGACCAGGAACAGAATGTTATTTCCTTCTTATATCAAATGTAATTTCTTTTGTTTTCCAGTGTTCTTGGTCTACTTGAAATCAGTGATCCCAATAAATGAAATCCAAATGATTGCAAATACTAAAACATACTTGAACGATGTATTTTCTGTGTAATTGAGCTCAGAATAATTAAAAATGCCTTGGATCCAAGCACAAATTTGACATACTTTTGACATTGGTGTCACATCTACAGGGTTTTTTATTTGGGGAAGGAGGTTCCATTGATCCTTTTTTTATGTGTTACACTGAAATGTTGGCAGAAACTATGTAAAGGGGATTGGGATTCTATCTACCAGCAGCATAATTCTCTAAAAATTGAACAGAAGAGGACCAAAATTGGTGTGGAGGAGAAGTCAGCAAAACAATTACCAAGGAAGCTGTTGAGAAAAAGAACTGGAAACTTTCATCCTAACCTCTCCTTTGTGATCAGTTGCAGCATGAATTACAGAATAACCAGACAGACAGACAGACAGACACACATATACACAGAGCAAGACAGAGAGCCAGCACATTATTATATTGTGCAGAATAACATAATGATATTTCCTGTGACCAATAGCTAGTAAAGGCATTGTAAAAATTCCAGATGTTGAAAAATGATGTACCCTTTAAACAATGGCAAAAAGATTTATCAAATTTTATATAGTAGGGGGAAACTGAGAATAAAATATAAGATTTTACAGAAAGCAAAAGAAAGAGGAGGATTAGAGATACTTAAATTGTATTTTGATGCATGTTGTTTGGATGAACAACATGCATCAATGGATGAACTATGGATGAAGGAATAGATATTGTTAAGAAATAAGAAAATATTGGAATTGGAAGATCACAATCTGAGGTTTGGGTGGCATTGTTTCTGATAGTATGAAAAGTTTCAGAAGAAGCTTTTTATAGAAGAGAAACAACAGATAAAGAATGGTTAACATATGTGACCAAAGGACATCATTTTCAACTGTTTTCTTATAATCAAATGAAAGTGAGGTTTGGTATGGACAAAAGTTTATTTTATTCTCACTGCACCTCGTACAACAAAATTAAATGCCATCTTCAGTGTACATCATTCATAAGGAAACTATAAAAATAAAACAAAAACACACATCCTTCACATTCTATACAATTGAACTGAAAATCCCTGATACTGCATTAATATTACACTATACAGTAGAATTCAGTATAGTTACTGCTGGGGGATAGAAGCTATTTGTCCTTGTTTTTATTGTCCTGTACCATCTGCCAGATGGTAAAAGTTCAAAAAAAGGGTGCCCAGGATGAGATGGATCTTTAAGAATGTTTTGAACTTTCTTAAAGCAGCGGGAGCTATAAAGCTTTTCCATGGAGGGAAGAGGGCAACCAATGATCTGCTGGGCAATGATATTAACCCTCTGGAGCACTCTCCTATGTGCCACTGTGCAATTAGCAAACCATACACAGGTGCAGTAAGTTAGAATACTCTCTATAATGCAGCATTAGAAAAAGGACAATTGGAATTGAGAAGAAAACAGAAGTAGAATTATGTACAAGTATTCAGCATATAATAACTAATATATATAAAATTTAAATTTGTATACATGTTGTATAAATCAAATAAAGATTTGTAACAGAAGATGAACCGGTTAAAGATTGCATAGTGAAATGGCCTGCAAATATTGGTTATAATATAAATATGGGCATACTCTATGGAAGAAAATGTAAGAAACTAATATTAAGTTTACAGTGTGTTATAAATTAAGACAGAACTTTTATAAAATGATGTATCGATGGTATATGATACTGATTAAAGTGCCAAAAATATATTTTAAAAAACCACAAACAAGCCAATGTTGGAAGTGTGAAAAAGAAAAAGAAACCTTTTGTCATGCTTGGTGGACTTGAGAAAAAACAAAGAAATTTTTAATCCAAATTCATAGAACAATGCAAAAGATAATGTAGATTAATATTACGTTTGAAACCAAAGTTATTTCTACGGTATTGAGTTTTATGGACACTGAATTAGAAAAGAACTAATTGGGAAATGAATTGTATATGATTCTATATGATAATTGTGAAAATATTACTTTTATTGTATTAAAGTGTGTGTGTGTGTGTGTGTGTGTGTGTGTAAATTAGATTGTCACTTAACACCAGGGGTGGGTTCTAAAATTTTTTACTACCGGTTCTGTGGGCGTGGCTTATTTTGTGGGCGTGGCTTGGTGGCCATGTGACACTGGGCGTGGTTTGGCAGTCATGTGACTGGATGAGAGTAGCTTGGCTATCATGTGACTGGGTGGGCGTGGCCAATAACAATAAATAATAAAAATAATAAACAAAGTATACAAAACAATAAGAGGTACCAAAAACCAAGTTTCACACTTTACACATACACAACACAACACAACTGACTCTCACACAATGTAAAAGCAGCTGCACTTCACCCAAAAAGGCCCCTGCAACAAGCAGGAACCTCACAAAGCCACAAAAAGCTCAAAAACCAAGTTTCACACTTTACAGACATACAACACAACACGACACAACTGACTCACACACAATGTAAAAGCAGCTGCACTTCACCCAAAAAGGCCCCTGCAACAAGCAGGAACCTCACAAAGCCACAAAAAGCTCAAAAACCAAGTTTCACACTTTACACACACACAACACAACACAGCACAACTGACTCACACACACAAAATGCCACATACAGCTTTGTGAGATTCTGTGTATTTGTGTAGTTAGAGTGAAACACTACAGAAACACACCAAATCTCAGAAAGCTGCACAAATATTTTGTTATTTTATTTAATTTTTTTAGATCTGTGTCTCCAACCTTATAACTTTAAAGTTTGTGGACTTCAACTCCCAGAGTTCCTCAGCCAGCAAATCATTTGGCTGAGCAATGGAGTCCAGGCAAATTTGTAGACTTCAACTCCCAGAGTTCCTGGGGAACTCCAATCAATTACATTAGCTGCAACTGATTCTGCCTTCCAGACAATGTAACTGACTGGAGACACGGAAGGAAAGCAAGCCCGAAAGGAGCTTGTTTAATTAGTGAGGAGAAGGGATTGGGTGGCCAGAGAAAAAAAGTTTTTAAAATGCTCCTCTGAGGATCCCTGCTCAGCCACACAATCATCAGAGGGGTTTTTTTTTCTTTTAAAAGCCCCTTTTTAGCTGAAGAAAAGAGGCTTTTAAAAGTAAAAAAACCCAAACCTCTGATGATCGGAGAACCGGTTGGGGGCATGGCCAGCCAGCCATTACCACCGGTTCTCCGAACGCCAGCAGAGTTTTACTACCGGCTCTACAGAACCGGAGCGAACCGGAGCGAACCGGGGGCAACCTACCACTGCTTAACACTGTGTTAATGCTGGAGAGAAGTATTTAACTGACAGATGCACAGCCTCCATCTTATAATATAGCAGTGATGAAAAGAAGGTTTGTTTTTGAAGTATAACTCTTCCAGGCAGGAGCCACCAGCTGCTGTGCTATAGGTCACTTCCAGTCAAACTAATTTCACCATTTCTGTGGAGACTGATGGTGGAAAATAAGAACGCTGCATCCTAAAAGCTGACAGTGCCATTAAAGAAGCAGTTTTACGTATGAGGGAATCTGATGCTTGTTTCAGATGAACACTTAACACAAAAACTAGCATCTGTAAACAGGACTGCAGTTGCCATAGGAATTAATTCACACTGTCAGAGCAAATGCAACAGATCACCTCTGGAATCATGATTCTCTGATATTCCTGCTCTTCAACCTCAGAAATACAAAATGGTATTAGATCCCATATATTTTCTCTCTCCAGTCCCCACCTCCCACCCCTTACTCTCTCACTAACTTGCTGTTTGGAGCCTGAACACGAGTCCTTCTCCTGCCGATTGCTTGCCGTTCACATGTCTGCCAACTCCTCTAGAAATTCAAGACCTTTGCTGGGAAAATCAAGTGAGCCTGGAAGAAAATCCAAGCCCAAGAACATTAAGACACATCAAGAGAACTGATTGCTTTATATGTCTTTCTGTATGAATTCTGGTTACCTTGTGCAAATAAGCCTTCATTCTAATTTTTTTTTTAGAGGAAAAATCACTTACTTGTCTCCTAGTGTATGCTGAACAAAATATTTAAATGAAACATTGCATGGTGTGTCTGACAGGGTGCTACTTGTATAATTTGTGCTTTTAGTCTTAGAAAACAAAAAGTTAGAATTTATCCAAATCTGTTGGGGAAAAACAGACTCAGGCTCAATCCCACCAAGACCGAGTGGCTGTGGATGCTGGCAGCCTGGTACAGTCAGCTAACTCCATCGCTGACTGTTGGGGGCGAGTCGTTGGCCCCCACGGAGAGGGCTCGCAATCTGGGCGTCCTCCTGGATGTATGGCTGTCTTTAGAAGAACATATGACGGCCGTCGCCAGGGGGGCTTTTTATCAGGTTCGCCTGATATGCCAGTTGCGCCCCTTTCTGGACCGGCTTCCTTATGCACGATCACTCATGCCCTTGTTACATCCCGCCTGGATTACTGCAATGCTCCCTACATGGAGCTCCCCTTGAAGAGTACCCAGAGGCTCCAACTGGTCCAGAATGAGGCTGCGCGCGTGATAGAGGGAGCACCTCGTGGCTCCCATGTGACACCTCTCCTGCGCAGTCTGCACTGGCTCCCGGTGGTCTTCTGGGTCCAATTCAGGGTGCTTGTTATCACCTTTAAAGCGCTCCATGGCTTAGGACCGGGGTATCTACGGGATTGCCTACTGCCACCAGTAGCCTCCCACCGACCAGTGCGCTCTCACAGAGAGGGCCTCCTTCGGATACCGTCAGCCAAACAATGTCAGCTGGCGACCTCCAGGGGGAGGGCCTTCTCTGTGGGGGCTCCTGCCCTCTGGAATGAGCTGCCTCCAGAGCTTCGTCAACTCCCCGACCTCTGGACCTTCCGCCGCGAGCTGAAGACGTTGTTGTTTCGACGTGCCGGACTAGCTTAAATGTAGTTTTAAATTGGGGTTTTACATTGGGGTTTTTAAATGGGTTTTTAAATCGTATTTAAAAATTTTAGGCCATATATTGAATTAGTTTTTTATACTGTTTTTAACCTGTATTATATGTATTGTGGTTTTTACTGGCTGTGAACCGCCCTGAGTCCTTCGGGAGAAGGGCGGTATACAAATGTAATAAATAAAAAAATAAATAAATAGAACTGGACAACCCTATCCTTTACTCTTGGCCTCTCTGACTAATATACTGCAACAGTTGTTTATTATCCTATTAAGCCTGGGATGTAATAGCAGTCACCACTGCAAGCTAGTGAATAAGATCACTTGCAATAGGGATGGATATGAGCAAAAGATATTCTACTGATGTTAAGATTCCATCAAATTAGCTGAAGAGGGGGAGGCTGTGTAGATTCACTGCAAAACTTGTTTGGATATTGAAAAAAAGTACAAGTCCAATATTGCAGGGGTTGTGCTTATCTAACTCACACTTACTCCACACTGTATTCGTGGTGAAATCCTCTGCGGTTTGCCATTGGTTCGCTGCCTGCACATGCGTGGTGCACACCAAACGCATGCTGCATGCACACATGCACAGTGTGTACCAAATGCACGCTGTGTTCATGCATGCACAGTGTGTGCCAAACACACGCTGCATGTGCATGCATGCGCACTGCGCATCAAAGGCATGCTATGCAAGCGTGCATGCACAGTGTACTCCAAATGCATGCTGCACGCAGTGCATGCCAAACACGCATTTCGCACAGAAAAAGGAGGCTTAACATGGTAAGAAGAACAGCGAGGAGGGAACATCTGTGTCACACAATTTATATTCGCTAGAAAGCAGGTTTTCCTGCTTTCTAGCGAATATAAATTGCGCAGCACAGCTGATCGTCGGAAATACCGGTTGGGATGAACAGATAGCTTTTTTTTACTACCAGTTCACCCAGACTGGTAGCTTTTATCACTACCAGTTCGCCTGAACTGGTGTGAACCGGTAGCATTTCACCCCTGCTATACTCCAATAATTAAAAGTATTAGTATGTTTCATTGGAGAGATCAGTTTATTTCATTTATTTTATTCATTTGATATATATGGCCTTCAATTTGCAAAAAGCAACTCTGTATAGTTTACAATTTGTTGTTTTTGTTGTTAGTTGCAAAGTCATGTCTGACCCATCGTGACCCGATGGACAACTTTCCTCCAGGTCTTCCTGTCTTCTAAAATCCTCTGGAGTCCATTTAAGCTCACACCTATTGCTTCAGTGACTCCATCTAGCCACCTTGTTCTCTGTCATCCCCTTCTTCTTTTGGCCTCAATCTTTCCCAGCATTAGGCTCTTCTCCAGTGAGTCCTTCCTTCTCATTAGGTGGCCAAAGTATTTTAGTTTCATCTTCAGGATCTGGCCTTCTAAAGAGCAGTCAGGGTTGACCTCCTCTAATATTGACTGATTTGTTTGCCTTGCAGTCCAAGGGACTTGCAGAAGTCTTCTCCAGCACCATAGTTCAAAGGCCTCGATTCTTTGGCATTCAGCCTTTCTTATGGTCCAACTTTCACAGCCATACATTGCAACTGGGAAAACCATAGCTTTGACTATATGCACTTTTGTTAGCAGGGTGATGTCTCTGCTTTTTAGTAAGCTATCTAGATTTGCCATAGCTTTCCTCCCCAGGAGCAAGCATCTTTTAATTTCTTGGCTACAGTCCCCATCTGCGGTGATCTTGGAACCCAGGACAAAAAAAATCTGTCCCTACATCCATTTCTTCTCCATCTATTTGCCAGGAATTGAGAGGGCCAAATGCCATGATCTTCGTTTTCTTAATGTTGAGTTTCAAGCCAACTTTTGCACTCTCCTCCTTCACCCGCATCAAGAGGCTCTTTAGTTCCTCTTCACTTTCTGCCATTAGAGTGGTATCATCGGCATATTTGAGGTTGTTGATATTTCTCCCGGCAATCTTAATTCCAACTTGTGATTCATTTAGCCCCGCCTTTCTCATGATGTGTTCTGCATATAAGTTAAATAGGCAGGGCAACAGGATACAGCCTTGCTGGACTCCTTTCACAATTTTGAACCAATCAGTGGTTCCATGTCCAGTTCTCATTGTTGCTTCTTGACCCGCATACAGGTTTCTCAAGAGACAAATAAGATCGTCTGGTACTGCCATCTCTTTAAGAACTTGCCACAATTTGTTGTGCTCCACACAATCAAAGGCTTTAGCATAGTCAATGAAGCAGAAGTAGATGCTTTTCTGGAACTGGAGTACCATCTGTACGCTGATGATACTTAGCTGTACATCTCCACCCCGAGCCACCCCAACGAAGCCATCGAGGTGATGGCCCGGTGTCTTGAAGCCGTGCGGGTCTGGATGGGGAGGAACAGGCTCCAGCTCAGCCCCTCCAAGACAGAGTGGCTGTGGGTGCCGGCGTCCCGGTACAGTCAGCTTACGCCATCGCTGACTGTTGGGGGTGAACTATTGGCCCCCAGGGGGTTGGTGCGCAACTTGGGCATTCTCCTGGATGATCGGCTGTCCTTAGAGGAACATCTGTCGCCAGGGGAGAATTTTATCAGGTTCGCCTGATTCGCCAGTTGCGCCCCTTCCTAGACCGGGACTCCTTACGCACGGTCACGCATGCCCTCGTCACTTCCCGTCTGGACTATTGCAATGCTCTCTACATGGGGCTCCCCTTGAAGAGCACCAGGAGGCTCCAGCTAGTCCAGAATGCAGCTGCGTGGGTGATAGAGGGAGCACCTCGTTGCTCCCATATAACACCTATCCTGCGCGGCCTGCACTGGCTGCCAGTAGCCTTCTGGGTGCAATTCAAGGTGCTGGTTATCACCTTTAAAGTGCTCTATGGCTTAGGACCGGGTTACTTATGAGACCACCTTCTGCCACCGCTAGCCTCCCAGCGACCTGTGCCCTCCCACAGGGTGGGCCTTCTCAGGGTGCCATCGACCAAACAATGTCGGTTGGTGGCCCCCAGGGGGAGAGCCTTCTCTGTGGCGGCACTGGCCCTTTGGAACGAGCTGCCTTCGGGGTTGCGCCAACTCCCTGACCTCCGGACTTTCAAACGTGAACTTAAGACCTTATTATTCCATTGTGCGGGACTGGCCTAAGTGAAATTTTAAATCGGAATTTTAAATGGGTTTTATGTCGGTCTATGACCGTTTTAGTTGATTTGGCCTATTAAATATTTCGTTTTAATTCTGTTTTAAATTTGTTGTTTGTATTCTGTGTTTTAATATGGCTGTAAACTGCCCAGAGTCCTTCGGGAGAAGGGCGGTATAGAAATTAAATTATAAATAAATAAATAAATAAATAAAAAACTCCCTAGCTTTCTCGATGATCCTGCGTATGTTGGCAATTTGATCTCTAGTTCCTCTGCCTCTTCAAAATCTTGCCTGTACTTCTGGTAGTTCTTGATCTACATACTGCTAGAGCCTAGCTTGTAGGATTTTGAGCATAACTTTATTAGCATGTGATATGAGTGCAATGGTGTGATAGTTTGAACATTCTTTGGTATTGCCTTTCTTTGGATTTGGAATGTAAACTGATCTTTTCCAATCCTGTGGCCACTGTTGAGTTTTCCAAATTTGCTGGCAAATTGAGTGTAGCACTTTTATGCATCATCTTTTAAGATTTTGAATAGCTCAGCTGGAATACTGTCACCTCCACTAGCTTTGTTGTTGCTCAGATTTCCTAAGGCCCATTTGACTTCACATTCTAGGATGTCTGGCTCGAGGTCAGTGACCACCCCATCTTGATTATCAGGGATGCTAAGTTCATTGTTGTATAGTTCTGTGTAATTTTGCCATCTCTACTTAATCTCTTCTGCCTGTTAGGTCCCTGCCATTTTGGTCCTTTATCATGCCCATTTTTGCATGAAACGTTTCCTTCATGTCTCCAATTTTCTTGAAGAGATCTCTGGTCCTCCCTATTTTATTGTTTTCTTCTATTTCTTTGCACTGTTCATTTAAGAAGGCATTCTTATCTCTTCTAGCTATTCTCTGGAATTCTGCTTTCAACTGGGTGTATCTTTCTCTTTCTCTCTTGCCTTTTGCTTCCCTTCTTTCCTTAGCTATTTGCAAAGCTTCCTCAGACAGCCATTTTGCTTTCTTGCCTTTTTTTCCCCTTTGGGATGGTTTTAGTTGCTACCTCTTGTACAATGTTGAGAACCTCGTGTCCATAGTTCTTCATGCCCTGTGTCAATCAGATCTAATTCCTTAAATCTATTTGTCACCTCTACTGTATGTTCATCAGGGATATGATTTAGTTCATACCTGAGTGGCCTAGTGCTTTTCCCTACTTTCTTCAATTTAAGCCTAAATTTTGCAATGAGAAGCTCATGATCTGAGCCACAGTGAGCTCCTGGTCTTGTTTTTACTGACTGTATGGAGCTTTTCCATCTTTGGCTGCAGAGCATATGTCAATGTGATTTCTGTGTTGACTGTCTGGTGATGTCCATGTGTAGAGTCGTCTCTTAGGTTGTTGGAAAAGAGTGTTTGCTATGACCATCGTATTATCTTGACAGAATTCTATCAGCCTGTGCCCTGCTTCATTTTGTACTCCAAGGCCAAACTTGCCTGTTATTCCGGTTAGCTTTTGGCTTCCTACTTTAGTATTCCAAGCCCCCATGATGATAAGGACATCATTTTTTGGTGTTAATTCTATAAGGTGCTGTAGGGCTTCATAGAACCGGTCAATTTCATCCTCTTCAGCACCAGTAGTTGAGGCATAGACTTGGACTACTGCGATATTGAATGGTTTGCCTTGGATTCGAACTGAGATCATTCTGTCATTTTGGGGATTGTATCCCAGTATTGCTTTTCCTAAGCTACTCCATTTCTTCTGAGGGGATTCCTGCCTGCAGTAGTATACCTGATGGTCATCTGAATTAAATTCACCCATTCCTGTCCATTTTAGTTTGCTGATTCCTAAGAGGTCGATGTTCAGTCTTGTCATCTCTTGTTTGACCACATCCAGCTTGCCTTGATTCATGGATCTTACATTCCAGGTTCCTATGGAAAAAAGATCTTTGCAGCATCGGACTTTCCTTTCACCACCAGATATATCCACAGCTGAGCATCCTTTCAGCTTTGGCCCAGTCCCTTCATTCTTTCTGGTGTTACTAGTACTAGCCCTCTGCTCTTCCCTAGTAGCATATTGGACACCTTCCGACCTGAGGGGCTCATCTTCCGGCGTCATATCTTTTTTCCTTTTTGTACTGTCCATGGGATTTTCATGGCAAAGATACTGGAGTGGGTTGCCATTCCCTTCTCCAGTGGCTCACGTTTTGTCATAGCTCTCTGCTATGACCTGTCCATCTTGGGTGGCCCTGCATGGCATAGCTCATAGCTTCATTGAACTACGCAAGTCCCTTCACCACAAGGCAGTAATCAATTTGTACACATCTACAAAGATAAATTCAATAAACATAAAAAATAGAACAGAGTAACAGACTGACAGAAAGGTCAATAATGCATATCTTATTCAAGATTATTCATTCTAGATGGGCTCACCCCATATTCTTGTCCAATGCAGGTTTTCATGGTCTTACTTAGAAAGGGAGAAAAGTTGAGGCCATCTGAAGCTCAGGAGAATGTCAATTCACAAGGCAGTCTCCATGCCTCCTGGGCCCTATCAGGTGGCAGTTTTATAGATGAGATCTAAAGCATGCCCACTGCAGGATCTCAAGAAACTGAGCAGAGTTCATTGGTGGTCCCACAGATTATTTGGCCCTGTGCCACGAAGGGCTTTATAGGCGATACACCTTGAATTGTTCTGGAACCTTATAAGGGTCAGTGCAGTGAAGAATTCCTAGGGTTTTAGATTGATGATGGGAGAGCCTATATTCCCCTGAATTTAGAACGCTAGCATTTTAGAGACAGGTTTAGGCAATTATGTACTTAAAAGTGGAAGTGGATTTGTGTGTGTGTGTGTGTGTGTGTGTGTGTGTGTGTGTGTGTGTGTGTGAAAAGCTACATCAGAATAGCTTTCTGATGTAGCTATTCACTTCAATCCTTTTCCTTGCTATTTTCTGCTCCCACCTCCTCTGCATGAGCCATCCACATACTCAATTGTTCTTGTGGAGAAGGGGGTTCCCATTCCTCAAATAGTGGGAATCTTTTCTCACGAATGAAGGCAATCATTTTTTTCTCTTTATGCAAAACTTGGGGTTCTTGAGACCAGGTGAAATCGCTCATGTGCCCAGATGTTGCTATTTTGCCAATAAAGCACCTGCCCCAAGATATTGAGGTCAGATTTTTTTCTCCCCTGGCACTTAATTTTTTTCCTATAGCTTTTTAAAAAGGAAGGAGAATAACAAGAATGAAAAGAAAAGGGAAAACCATGTAGTTGGTTACTTATGTCTGTAAGGTGAAATTAGGATAACTATTCTCCTTCTGATATAATTGAATTCTAGCACCATCATCCCCAGCCAGAGTTGATCTAGAATGACTTGAATTCATGCCCACATTCTCCTGTACTGCTTAGGAAATGTTCACAGGTTAAAAACCCTCTCTTCTCCCTGATATGAGCATTTTTTAAGATAGGGAAATTTTAAGGAAGTGGAAAAGGGAATAGAAAAATTTCCCATGGTGGCATTTGCATTAAACATGTAATTCTTCACCCGCAGAATTTTAACATGGTCACTTCAGGATGTTTGTATTATGTGATTCATTTGAATTTATAAAGTGCCCAGGCTTTTGCTGAGGTTAAAGGGGATTGTGTCTCTGCTACATTTCATAAACGATGGCTTCAGGCCAGCCTAATGCTCATGTAATATCTTATATTCTCTTCTTGGGGCTTTGGTGACAGGCCTGCTTTCATTTCTCACTGCTAGAAAAATCCCACTGCTACTACAAATTTTCTATCTAAATCTGTTCTCATATTTTATTATTAATGTGTGCATTTCGATCTGTGACCCCAAAAGAGCTTTTTAAAACAATTATTTATTGCTGCCAGACTTGTGAAATGATAAAGTTGTCGCTCCTAACAGTCCAGATTTTTTTTTTAAAAAAAGGACTGTTACAATACAAAACCAACTTCTGAAAACATACCAGGAGGCCTCCCAATTCAGCAGATTTTGGTTTTCATTCTTAGTAGGTACCTGCAGATGACCCATGGTACTCCACATACCTCTGTCAGTACAGCAGCAACATACACACATTTGAATATTTCCTTCCCCAACTTACATGAATAAATACCTTATTTGGAAAAGTCTGTCCCTGGGTCACTGATTCGTACACCCTCTTAGAAAGTTAAGATCTTGACAGGCATCACAGAGCTAATTGCATTCTTTCTTACTTGGTAGTGAGTTCATTGTTTTAGAGACTAAAAATCATTTTAACTATAAGGGCAAAAGGTCATTTTTGCTCCTGCTGAGCTGTCATTTTGTTAGTGAATCCAACCATATCATCTCAGTAAAAAAAAGAAAAAAAAAGCTTTTAGATCTTGGTTCTTAAGAATAAAGACCTCTTTATTCTTATGAAAACTGGCTTCTTCTGTGACTTTTTCAGAGTGCAATTAATGTCACATCAGTGCATCTGTCCTAAAATATAAAGCGAATGGTTTTCATAAACTTTTGTTTTAAAAATGCAACCCAGTTGGACTCCTGGCGATATATAAAACATATA
The DNA here is from genome assembly GCF_028640845.1 of Ahaetulla prasina. NCBI lineage: Eukaryota > Metazoa > Chordata > Lepidosauria > Squamata > Colubridae > Ahaetulla > Ahaetulla prasina. The sequence continues at coordinate 126,967,451 of NC_080541.1, forward strand.
TAAATGTAGTTTCTGAAAATGTGCACCAAAAATAATTATGGCTGCCCAGTCAAGACCTCCACACCAATCAAATCCCAAATGCCGGCTCCAAATTGGCTTAGAAAGACCAGTAGGAAGGGTGCAAGATATACTTTCTGAGACATGGTGCGGACGAAAAAGAACTGGATTTTTTTCTAAAGGAAAACCTAAAGGAAGATACAACCCTACTGTTGTGACCCAGGCCCAAGTAGGTAGTAGGAAACTGAGTCAGTGAAAAAACAAACAAACTTTATTTGAACAGCTGAGAATTATTTCATTCCCAGCGTAGTTCAACTAAATTAAAGCAAATTCCTCCCAACACAAATTCCTCAGTCCTATCACAAACCTTGGTCCAATTAGGCAAACTGCCAAAGACCTTTCTTGGCAAATGTTCAGAAGTCACTGATACTAAAATAAATGCAAGACATAGAGGAAGAAGACAACAAAGCTACCAACATTGTTTTCCGGCAAAGCCCAAACGCTGTTGCTGATCTCTTTTAAGCCTTATAGGAGGGGCCAATCATCTCTTGGCCCTACTCCCAAGTTATTCTCTTTGCTTGAGCTGCTCTTGCCTTCTGGCAGCTCTTCTCATGTGTGCCTTAGGAACAGGCTCCTCCTGTTCCTCTGTCTCACTAGTATCAGGCTCTGGAGGCTCTGGAGTCCGCACCTCACTCCCCGATGGTCCTGGCCCCACCTCAGCCTCATCGCTGTCTGACTCCATTGCCAGCTCTGCAGGCTGCTGGCAGACCACAACACCTACAGAACCTTTGGGACATGACCAAAGCCTACATTAGAGGCTTAACAATAGCATATGGGGTAAGGAGAAACAAAGAAAAAAGGAAACAAAAATTAGAATTACAGGAGAAATTTGAAAAATTGGAACGTAAGATGTAGGAATCCCCTAATGAGAAAATTAGAGAGAAAAAAGACTTGATTAAACATAGAATAAATTTGATTTCCCAGGAAAAAATGGCCCAAAAGCTTAGAGCGATGAAACAGGTGCATTTTGAACATGCTAATAAGCCAGGGAGATGGCTGGCCTATAAATTGAAAAAAGACAAATAAAAATATTTAATAATAAAATTACAGGATGAAGGGGGAAATATACACCATCGAATGGAATAAAAAAAAAAAGAACAGCCCAAATTTTTTTTGGAAATCTATATAAACAAGAAAGAAGACAGGAAGAAGACATTAAATAATATCTAAAGGATAGAAATCTCCCTATAATATCGGATAAATGAAAGAAATGCTAAACGAAAAAATTACAATGATGGAGATAAAGAAGGCTATTCAGAAGCAGAAAAATAATAAAACCCCAGGACCAGATGGTATATTTATATATTTATATATTATATTATAAAATTTATATTATAAAATTTATAATATACAATATAAAATATTTATAAAAATATATTTATAAATATATTTATATATTTATGGACTTCAAATAAAAGAACCCTTTTCCAACAGTGACCACTGCGTGATAGACTTTCGTCTCAATATACGCCCTCACATAAATCGTCATAATATTAGTACTCCTAACTACAATTTCAAAAAAGCCAACTATGACCTCATAAACAACGACCTCTCATCTCTTGACTGGCAAAATCTATTCTCAACCTGTATAACTGCCGAAGACCACTATAGAGTTTTCCTACTTGAAATCAATAGAATCATCAAACTATACATACCACAAATCACCACCAAAATAAAAAAAACAAATTACCCATATCAATAAAAAAACTTCAATCCAAAAAAAAATCCCTATGGAGAAAAAACAAAAAGGGCCATGTAGCAAACTTCAAAAACCGCTACAGAAATATTTGCAACCAAATAAAAACTGAATGCACCATTTACCATACAAAGCAAGAAGACGACCTTCTGCGTACAAATTCCAATCGTGCTTTTTATAATTTTGTGAACAATAAACTTAAAGAATCAAGATCCATCCCACCACTAAAAGAATCTAATGGCAAAGAATGTAATGATAAAATAGTTAAAGCAAACCTCTTTAACACATTCTTTGGCTCAGTCTTCGTTAACAGTGATGGCACGTATCCGACATTCCCTAATCGTACCAACAATGATTACAACGACTTAACACATATAGACTTCACAGAAGATAATGTTGAAAAAGCTCTTCGCAACCTGAAACCATCTTTATCTATTGGGCCTGATGGACTATGTGCATACTTCTTAAAAAAAACTTTCAATTAATATAGCAGAACCCCTAAGCATAATCTTTGATAAAGCTTTCATGACTGATTCCCTTCCCAAACTTTGGTCTCTAGCCACAGTCATCCCTATCTTCAAAAAAGGAGATCCCAGCCTAGTTGAAAACTATAGACCAATCTCTCTATGCTGCGTCACCTGCAAAATAATGGAATCAATCATCAACCAATCCATTACCCTCTACCTTGAAACAAACAACCTACTCTCTAATAAACAATTTGGTTTCAGGAAAAAATTATCATGTAACTTACAACTTCTCCACTGCAAAAACATAGAGACTACTAATCTTGATCAAGGCAAAGCAATAGATGCAATCTACATAGACTTCTGCAAAGCTTTTGACTCAGTAGTACACAATAAACTTCTCCTAAAACTAAAATCCTACGGCATTTCAGGACCTCTTCACAATTGGATAACTGCTTTCCTATCAAACAGACAAGTGGTCAAAATTGGCAATGCTCTATCAAATCCTGTTCCTGTCAAAAGTGGCGTTCCTCAAGGCAGCGTTCTCGGACCAACACTCTTCATACTATACATAAATGATCTCTGTGACCATATCTCAAGTTATTGTGTTCTCTTTGCTGACGATATTAAACTATTTAACACCACCAACAATACTACTACCCTTCAAAAAGACCTTGACTTTGTATCTGATTGGTCTAAAACTTGGCAACTCCAAATCTCAACCAGCAAATGCTCAGTCTTACATATTGGAAAAGAGAACCCAAACACTAAGTACAAGCTTGATGGACATTACCTTACTGATGACCCCCACCTTGTAAAAGACCTTGGAGTTTTCATATCAAATGATCTAAGTGCCAAAGGCCATTGCAACTACATAGCAAAAAAGGCTCTAAGAGTTGTAAACCTAATTTTGCGTAGCTTCTTTTCCAAAAACACTACACTACTAACCAGAGCATACAAAACATTTGCAAGACCCATTCTTGAATACAGCTCACCTGTCTGGAACTCATACCACATCTCTGACATTAATACAATTGAACAAGTCCAGAAATATTTTACAAGAAGAGTTCTCCGCTCCTCTGTAAACAACAAAATACCTTATACCACCAGGCTTGAAATCCTGGGATTAGAAAACTTAGAACTCCGCCGACTCAGACATGACCTGTGTTTAACACACAGAATCATCTATTGCAATGTCCTTTCTGTTAAAGACTACTTCAGCTTCAATCGCAATAAAACAAGAGCAAACAATAGATTCAAACTTAATGTTAACCGCTTCAATCTTGATTGCAGAAAATATGACTTTTGTAACAGAGTTGTTAACACTTGGAACACACTATCTGACTCTGTGGTCTCTTCTCAAACTCCCAAAATCTTTAACCAAAAACTGTCTACCATTGACCTCTCCCCATTCCTAAAAGGACTAGGATAAGGGGCGTGCATAAATGCACAAAAGTGCCTACTGTTCCTGTCCTATGGTTTTCTTTCATTATATGTGCTTATATATAATGTTGTGACAAAATAAAATAAATAAAATAAAAATAAATACCCTCAGAGTTCTACAAAGAAATACAAACATCACTGGAAATGCTATTATTGAATATATATAATGAAGCTCTAGAGCAGGCCAAACTACCAAAGACATGGATGGCGTCATTGATAACACTGATCCCAAAAGATGATACAAAAACCTAACAAATTAAGAACTACAGGCCAATCTCATTACTTAATGTTGATTACAAGGTATTCGTGACAATTATGGATGAAAGAGCCAAAACAACCCTAAACGAAATTATTTACTCGGATCAAAATGGATTTTTGCCTAATAGATATATAAGAAATAATACATAGATTACAATGAATTCACTAGAATACTATGAGGCACATCCAGAAAAGCAGCTGGCATTAATGTTTGTAGATGCCCAAAAATTTAAATTGGAACTTTCTTATTAATCAATCAGAAATTATGAACTTTGGGGGAAAATTTACGGATATGATCTGAGCGATCTATTCGAAGCAATTGGAAAAAATAATTATAAATTAGGAAACAATGGAGGAGATTGGTATAACTAAAGGGGTAATACAGGGATGTCCTTTGTCCCCCCCCCTTTTGTTCATATTATCATTGGAGATATTACTGATACAAATTAGGCAAAACCAAACAATAAAAGGATTAAAAATCAAACAGGAAGAATATAAGGTTCAAGCGTTCACAGATGATCTGGCTTTTATTATGGAAGACCCTTTGGAGATGGGATCCATCCTGGTGCATGAAATTGAAGAATTTGATAAAGTGGCTGGGCTCAAAATAAATAAAGAAAAAACTAAAATTCTGACTAAGAACCTTACAAAAATGCAAAATGAGGCATTGAAAGAGAAAATGGGGATTCAAATTGTTAAAAAAGTGAAGTATCTGGGAATTTGGTTAACAGCTAAATGCTCGACAATAAAAGAGGACAATTATGATAAATTGGTACAACAGATACAAAAAGATTTAAACAATTGGGCAAAATTACAAATATCTTTAATTGGTAGAATCGCCGCAATAAAAATGAACATATTACCCAAATTGTTATATCTCTTCCAAGCAATACCAGTAAGATTGGGGAAATCATTCTTGGAACAATTAAATAAAATAATAGGTAAATTCATTTGGCTGGGGAAAAAAGCCCAAATAAAACTTAAACTTTTACAGGACTCTAGAACCAAAGGAGGCTTTGGCCTCCCGGATTGGGAATTATACTATCAAGCGGCAGCAGCAACATGGCTTAAAGACTGGGTCCAATTAAATAACAAGGGGGTATTAACTCTAGAGGGCCACGATCTTCAATTGGGATGGCATGCGTTTCTGTGGGAAGGAAAGAATAAAATTCATACATACTTTCAGAGACATCTAATGCAAAATGCCTTGATAAATATTTGGGATAAAATTAAAAGAAACCACTATATGAAAGTTCCAATTTGGATTTCAACAATGGAGGCAATAATTTATCCAAATGTATTAGACATAAATAAAGCGGTAAGGTATTCGGACTTACTAGATGAACAAGGAAATCTAAAATCAGAGCAAGATCTAAAAAATCAAGGAATAAAAATTGATTGATGGCCTTACCTGCCATTAGAACAAAATATAAAAAAGATCTGGAACAATACAGCATTTATGGAGAACAATTGGAACTTGACAAAATACTATTAGGAACAGGGGAGAAAATGATTACCAAAATGTATAATTTTTTATTAAGATCTAAAATGGAAGAAGAAAATGTGAAAGAGACAATGATCAGTTGGGAGAGAAATTTTGGACATACTATTCAATTAGATCAATGGGATAAATACCAACATTGAAAAGCTGTTGTAAGTGTAAATTCGTGTCTTGTGTTTTGTTGGAAAATTCAATAAATATTATTTTTTTAGAAAGAATAATGGAATATTGATAAAGATGATGATGATGATTGATGATGATTGACAACAATGACAACTTTGATGAGTGCCAAGTATGGGTATTGCAAAAAAGCAGACATTCTCGTTAGCCATGAGTGTAATCTGTCCCACTTATGTTGCCTCATAGAATTTAGTGGAGTTCAAGCCAAACCTCCATTTGCATACAGCTTTGCCAAATACTATAGTTCTTGGGCCTAGTTTTCTAATATATCAAGTGTATATTACTTTATTTCACTATCACTACAGGCAAAATAACAGAATATTCCCACACAATAATCATAATTTTACATAGAAATAAAAGCATTAAGGTAGGGATGGACAACTTTATATCTTTTCTAGAGACTACTGAGAGTGTGGCTTGAGAAATCATCAGAGACAACATTATCAATTTGATTTTGTTTGTTTGTTTGAAGAATCTTGTATCAGAAACAGTTAATAACTTTACCTGTTATCCAACCTAGGCAAGGGGTTTTTTACCCCCTAGGGGTAAAAACAGTGTGAGGGAAGATCAGTTTTATGAAATTTATATATGTTATTTATTAAGCCCTCACAAAATTGTTTTGAGGAAAGCAGGAAAAAACACGACAGATACCATTCTGAGTTCCTGAATGAACAGCTGGATATAATCTAATAAATAAATAAATCCAGCTCCAAAGGAAACTGGCTATTTTCAACTCTAATGTAAGGGAAAACACTAGAATTTTTCAAGTATAATTTTAACTACAGCATTTTCTCTTACAAATGAGCTTGTAAGGTCTTTCTTCAAATTTATTTTATTTATTCAGATTTTTTAAAATCTCCCCTATATTATTTTTTATAAATAATTCAAAAGTGGTGAAAAGATATAAACCAGACACTGGTATTCAGTTGCTATATCTCAGCTCAAATTCTCTCACAAGGTTGTTCTGAGGACAAAGTGAAGAATGATCTCCCATGTAAACTACCTTGAATTCCTGAAGGAAAGGAAAGGTATATATGTCTAACAAATAAATAAGTACACCCCCAAACTATTTTTCATTTTCATTCTAACTTTTATAACACAATCTGAAGCACCAAAATCTAGTCTCAATTGTCTAATACATCTTGCTACAGAAGGCTTTGATTCAATGAAGATGTCCTGCAAATCATGACAGCTAATAATTTTCATGTCCAAATTAACTGCGCCGACGGTTTATTTTTTCTCACATCTTTCCATATATAATATTGGCCTGTCATAAGCTTCTGCACAGATCATGATGTGGTGAATTTATTTGTGTAGCTTCCTAGAGAAACAAAAGCTTATATTCCCAGCACAATAGAACAAAATGGCTGCACTTCCACTCATGTCAAACAAAAGTACCTCATGATTATTCTTAACATTTTAGAGCTCTGAAGAAATAAATATTACCCTCTACATGTTGCCCAGCAAATTCACCTACCCTTCTTATCACAGATTAGCTTTAGTGTTCAAAAACAGTCAGTGGGATTTTTCCTTCTCATCTACCAAACTGCCCAAATTAAGGATTATTCAATCTCCAGTAGGTTTCTATCAAGGTCAAAGAGGTGTACTGTACTGCTTCTGCTCTCTTCAGTTATATCAATATATGTCCAGCATACACATTGAAACTACTTTATGACCTTTGTTAAAATGACTGTTTCCAAAAACTGAAATTCAGAAAACTTTGTTCTACAGGAAATATGGATAAAATTTTGTGCTTAGGTGATGCATTTCCCCCACATTTGTTCAGCCTTGGAGAACTACAGTTATGGCTAGTAAAATGATGATCTATTTGGAGTGGGCAGATGCATTGTGTTTATGGCTGTAGTTTGTGTGTGTTTTAATAGGCAAATAGATACTTATTCAGTAGCCAAAAATGCTACTTGAAATGGTTGGTTTTTATGCTGATTTGTAGCAACATAATCTGAATGTATTCTGGAGTTTGCAAAGTGAGAGTCATAGATTATATAGGATCAGCAGACTTCTAATTTCCCACATTTGTTCTACAGAGGGGTTAGTGACCTCTACTAAAGAGAGAAAACAATAGCTTGATCAGCAATTTCAAGAAACATACTGGAGATATTTGGAGACACATTAAGATTCAAACAAATTTCAGGGGATGAAGTATTGCTAGATATAGTCTAGTTATCAAAACTCCTGCTGGTTGCAGCAGAACACAGCATTTTATTAGATCATAACCCTACAAAAAAAAGAGAGAAGTCTTATAGAAAACAGTATCCCCAATTCGGCTCCCTCAGCCTTCATTTCTATACTTCAACTGTGAGGAAAATCTTACATTTTGGCAATTGTATATTTGTTTGAACTCTTCTGAAGAACTGAAGCAAACGGGAAAAAACCCCAAGAAAGTCCAATTGCCTTTTAGAAAAGCACCTTTGGGCTTGAACTCTTCCTTCTTTGCTATCTAGTATGCAGGCATCATTAAATCTATCATGTGATCTATACATCAGTCGAATATTTTAAACTAGCTTAGAATTAACCATTTTACTTGATTTTGTCTAATAGTAATACTAAACATTAAAATCACTCTTCTCATAACTGTTAATATATCATATTGGGGAAAAAAATTTTTTTCACAATCTCAAGAACCTTAAGATAATTGAAAAACAGAAAGTGCACCACTGGAGGATTATTTTAAATTTTAAAAGATGGAAAAGTAGAAAATTTAAGGAAACAAAAAGTTGCTTAGCAGAATTATTTTGTATTTATCTGGCAAAAATGATATCCATGGTGCTATTACAAAACTGCCAGAAGGAATAGATCTGTAAGAATACATTGGTTCTTCTATCCTTGTTCTTGTCCTATTGAACTTTGGCTTTCTCAAAGAACATCAAGATCTGGCTTTGTCAACTAGCACGAAGATCTAAGAGGGGACACAACCCTGGGAATGGCTGATGGCTTGAGGCCACTCGCTCCAATTTTTTTACTTTATTTTTGTACGGATATTTACATAGATTTTATTGTTTCTTACTTGAAAGCTGCCCAGAATCATTGACCAATGAGATGGGCAGTATATAAATTTGATAAATAAATGAATTGTATAATTCGGCATAATATTTAAACTGTTATTTTTCCAACACATTCCTCAGTTTTCACATGTTCATTTGGGCAAAGTAACAAAAACACTAGGTTATAATGTAATCTAATTTTAAAAATATATAGCCAGGAAAGCAATAATTCTGCAGCAATGATCACAAAAGGAGAAGCTGGCAGTCTTAGAAAAGAAAAATTCACAGGCTTTAATTTCTGAACCCAAAGGTTTCTTTAATGAAGGTTAACTTGATATGTAGGGTAATAAGCTCAGAGCTGTCACAGGTAAAATGCTAATAGTCTAATTCTTATACATCCAAGAGCACACGGAGAAGGGTACCACTTCTTCCATTTTAATATACTTTGAAACTTTCTATTATTTTAATACACTTTTCTTTCAGTCCAACCCCAAACAAGAAACTAACAGGGCTAAAAGAAACCTGTTTAAACAACAAGAGGATACAACAAAGAAAATGGGGAAGTAGGTGGATTTTGCTTGCTCTCTCCGTAAGGTGTTGTGTAAGAAAGAGATCCCCACTCCTAATTTAAGAGAACCTATCCTTAAATTATATCTGACTATCCTATATAAGAGGGAGTGATGGCTCAGCGGTTAAAGGCCCTGAACTTGTCAGCTTGAAAGCTGTCAGTCCAGGTTTGAGACCTGAGCACTTTGTGATGGGTTGAGCTTCTGTTACTTGCTCCAACTACTGACCACCTAACAGTTCGAAAGGATGGAATTGTGAATACCACTTTGGTGGGAAGATAACAGCACTCCATAAACAGTGTTCTGTACACCTCAACATATACTCATGCTGGCCACTTGACCATGGAAAACGTCTTCAGACAATGCTGGCTCCCTCAGAGATGAGCATTGCCCTCTAGAGTTCGACATGAATGGACAGGGGAAGCCTTTACCTTTATCCTACATAATCTTTACCTTTCTCCACAATACCAATGAGCAGGATTTCAATCTTCCATTTGGAAGATATATTAATACCAGAAATGAAACTGTTGTTAACCGAATGACGATAAGCTGAATTAACCTAATTGCCACTAATGGTATAGTACTCTGAGCCATAAATTAGTAAACAACTATATTTTTTTAATGTGCTGCACAAACGCAGCCAAGCTGTCACTTTTCTTCTTTTAAGCCAGAAGCAGACAAATTTTTATATCAGCTGTGGATAGCATCCTTTCATGAAAAACTGGAAAGGGGGTAACAGTCAATGATGGATGGGATTTAAGCAATCTGTGGATGGATTCAGACCCAGAATGAAGAGGCTATCCATTACTCTTATTACTTATTTTGCTGTGTTTTTTTCATTCTGTCTATAGTTCTTTCTGTCATATGAAATTAATCAGAGGTCAATATGCAGGTTTGGGGAACAGATTGTCTCACCATGTATTTAAACATGAGTGTGAATTTCTTTTTTCTTCTTAATGGTTGAATTGCTGATATATTGTATAATTTGACACAACAGCTTCAAAAACAGTAGTAACTAATATTGTTTATTACATGAGTTCACCACTTAAGCCAAGTGCACAGCAAGCTATCCTCACGACTGACTACCAAAATTCTTGCAAGCCTCAGATATGAGTTACTAACAGCACATGGTATCTTTATGCCCTTTTTAAAGCCTATTTATTATAAATTGTCAAAATCCTTTGCTAATCTCCTGTATATATGATGTTATTCCTACATATGAAAACTTTTTACCAATACTGCCATCCTGAACAATTTCAGGATCTGTTTTGAAATAAAGGACACTGAAAGATTCAGACACAAATTTCTGAATAGAATGTCCAGTTTGTCCCTCTGGCTACATTAAGCCATACACTCAATATGCCACTTAACAAAATTTATGAAATATTCTTGAACATGACATCTAATCAGTTAACATTATCATGTTTTGTGAATCTCTCCCTCTCTCTCTCTTTTTCTGTCTCTATATATGTGTCTGTCTGTCTGTCTGTCTGTCTGCCTGCCTGCCTGCCTGCCTGCCTGCCTGCCTGCCTATCTATCTATCTATCTATCTATCTATCTATCTATCTATCTATCTATCTATCTATCTATCTATCTATCTATCTATCTCTACTGTTATCTATCTGCCAGTGTCTATCTACCACTATCTGTCTGTCTGTCTGTCTGTCTGTCTGACAAAATCTGCAAAGAGTAGCATGAAAGGTAATAAACTTTGCAAGTGCACAGTTATTCTTGTTCTTTAAAATTATTTATTCAATTTCTATAACCACCCACCTCAATCAAGTGACTCTGATAATGGGATTAGCTTGAATTTGAGATTGGCTAGTAAGTGAGGATTTAAATAATAGAGTAGTTCTGCCACCATATCTGATAGTCTTTTAGAACAGTCTTTTTCAATCCTGGTAACTTTAAGATGTGATTGAGGAATTCTGGGAATTGAAGTCCATTCGTCTTAAAGTTGCCATGGTTGAGAAAAACTGCTTTAGAACTACCAGATAATTGGGGCATTAGAGGAGTATTTATGCAGAGGTAAGTTAATGAGTAAGATTCAAAGATGACCATCACAGTCAAATAAAGCTTTAAAGCAGAGTTAGACTACTTTTTGGAAATCATGTTTACACTATATAAATAATGTATATATACATTATTTAATGACTTCTACGAATACTAAATTCCTGAGAATTATCATGAGCTTGCTGATAGTGAATGGGCTTAAAAATATGATGCCTTACATCCCACCCCATTTTTCTATAACCTAGGTCAGATTATTTCTACAATGTTTCAGGAAACCAAGTGATATACTTTGAAGATTATGTTTCTTCATTTTTTAAAAACTTTTGCAATGTATTATGAGTTTAGGTGAAATAAGCATTTTTTAAGAAAGATAATTTAGCTTCCTTTCCCATTTTATTTGCTGCTTTGCTACATTTGTAATATTTCCTGTTAGCAGGTTTTGCAACAAAACCTCATGCAAGAGAGAAATCTTTTATCTGATGCAAAGCTTTTCACAAATGAAAGAAGAAAGAAGGAAACTTACATCTTGCTTTATAGTTCTGTCTCCATATATACTGAACCATATTGACAACAGCGGTTTTACCCTTGGTCCTATGACACTGCCTTATTTTATCCTCCATGTTTGCTTGTAATTAGTTGTATAGATGTAAAAATAGTACTTTTCCCCTTATCCAAATACCATTCAGGGAAGTGATAACCAATGATAGGTATGTTCAGAAGTCTTTGGAGAGTCCTGAGAGATGTAAGCATGCCCACCCCATTCTGGTCACTGCCAGCTGCCATTGCTGTGTCTCTCTACCATCATTTTTAGTTACCACTTTGTTTTCTGAATCTCTTTCTCACTTGTCATTTGACCCGTCTTCCAATTCTGTTTTGACACCAGCTTCACTCCAGGGCCTCAACAAGGTAAAGAAGAGGAAAGCAGACCTGCTGTCTTATTTAAGTTGACGTTTAGCCTAACTGCCAAGCATAATTATCATTACCCACATTAAAATAGATAACTTTGCCTTAAAGGTAGCAGTCCTCCTTTTCCACTTGGCAGTGTATAGAGCCGTGATGGCAAATCTATGGTATGCGTGCTGGAAGTGGCACGCAGAGCCATCTCTCCGGGCACACAAGCTGCCGCCCGTTGCTCTTCCGGGTTCCAGCACGCCAACCAGCTGGTCTTCATGTGCGCGGGAGTGCAGGAAACCGAAAAAGGAGCTGCCCGGTGCGCACATGCATGCCAGAAACTGGAAGACAAGTTGGCCTGTTTGTGTGCGCATGCCATAAACCAGAAGAGCAGGAGCCCAGCACACACATGCATGTGCTCCTATTTCGGCACTCGGTGCTGAAAAGGTTAGCCAACACTGGTATAGAGCATAAATGAGGGGTGGTGAACTGGGCTGGTATTGCTTACGTTAAGGGCAAACAAACTAACCTTGAAAAGACAGAATCTTGAAGTCAGATTGTGCTTGTGCTGTGCACAATTTCTCTGCTTACTGATAAAGTGTTAAAAGACCACGCATAATGCATAGCAACTCCCAGATCAGGACAATGCCATTCACCAGTGGCTTTGAACTGACACAATAGAGGGATGATCAGAACTGCCATGTGGGTGGATACCACTTCAAATGTATTTCATTTGGTTTGCAACTAAGTGCCATTCATCGCAAACCAGAAAGAAGAAGGAAAGCCTAGAAATTATTATTATTTTTTTTTGCCTAATGAAAATCAGGCTTTTCCTTAAGAAATGACTCTAGTGGGTTCCCTCCATCCCCCAAATGTTAATCATCTTCATCCGTAGCCTAGTACAAATAAGAGATTGGTTCCTTGACAACTGTTTCCAAATCCAAATTGAGGAGTACTGGTTTTGGATGACAAATCAGACACAGAAATCACAATAGTCTACTCTTTCCCTCCCCCAAATCTACTATTCTTTCCCCTACCAGAAATCAATTTCCAGGCTATCTAACAGTTGATTTAAAAAAAAGCATATGGCTGTATCTAAGGTATATACATTAGACAAAAACATGGAATGAAACAGTGGTAACATGTGACTTACAGTCTACCCACCCAAACCAGAGCTTTTCTGATAGTCTTGGAAATCATGCATAGTTCTCCAGTGAGTCACTGAAAAGTGGGCTGAAGAAGAGATGGACAAATTCTCATCAGTGAAAGCATCAGTTCTGTATGAATTTTGTATGAGTTCATGGCAGAAGCTAGATTAATATGGCTGGTGGCTTTATTATTTATTCAGTTAAGAGAATATTAAATACTGCTATGCAAAAGGTGAATTTTATAATATGAAAGAAAAAAGAGGAAAAAATAGGTCAAATGCTCTTATGACTCTTATATTGTTCTCTGATGGGAAAGAACATCCATGAAATAAGAAACTAATAGACAGACAGACAGACAGACAGACAACTGGCAAATACATTTTGAGTAGAGTTGATTTTTTTGTCGTAAAATCCACCTGCATATAAAAAAAGTCTTAGACTTTTAGTTAAAACCTTTCCATATGTTTAATACTTTTCTTTCTATATTACAAATTACAGTTTGGGGGTTACAATTAAAAGGGCTTCATCTATAGTTTTGGAGGGGCCATTTGAAACACAGATTATGGCTCTGTTAGACATGTCTGATGAGAAGGATGGGCAGGAAGAGGAGGCAGGTTCACCAAGATATAATAGTCTTGGTGTCAATATTTTCAATAGTGCCAGAACCAATGACTCCATCTAGTGGAGACAATTCCAGTAAGACCCTAGGACAGCGGTTCTCAACCTGTGGGTAGGGACCCCTTTGGGGGTCGAATGACGATTTGCCAGGGGTTGCCTAAGACCATCGGAAATATGGGAAGTATACTTGCGAGTCGAAGAATCGCGCTCCAATGGTTGACTCCACAAGCCAGCTGCAGGTTCTTCAAATTGCTAGCCGAATTCGGCTTCAGGCGCGATCAATTAAAAAAGAGAGAAATCTTTGCTTTGATGTCTCCCTCTCAAGCCAGTTGCAATCACTCCCAATCGCTAGCCTAATCTGGCTTCAGGCGCGATAAAACTTAATAGGGGAGGAGTCTCCGCTTTAATGCCTCCGTCCTCAAGGCAATCGCAAGCAGTTCAGATTGCTAGCCAATACGGCTTCAGGCGCTATAAAATCAAAACGAAAATAATTTTACGGTTGGGGTCGCCACATCGTGGGGAATTGTATTAAAGGGGTTGCAGCACTATAAAGGTTGAGAACCACTGCCTTAGGATGTCTTGCCTGTTCCCAGTGATAGCCTCTCAGATTATGAAGTCCAGTCACCCAATTCTAAGCAGAGGCATGTGAAAGATAAAAGAATGAGAACATTCTTTTGAGAAAAAGAATGTAGATTGTAGAGACTTCTCAAGAAGCACATTTTCATTAGTGCCAATGCTGAGGAGTAAACTGCCATAGCTGTATAATGGATGAAGGGTCAGCTGGGTTTATTTACTACACGGGTCTTATTCCTTGAGAGAAAATGCAAGGAACAACTTTTCAAACTTCAGTCGTTTGTGCTTAACTTGCTATGTCATGCTTTGAAGTCTGAATTCCACTTCACCTTGTCTCTCGCCATTTCTTTCAGATTTGTTGCTTGTTTATTGGATTCCTGTTTCCAACCTGTGCTAAACCTGTTACTATGTTACAATTGTCATCTTTATAGGCAATTGTAAAAATGTAAATTGTAAAAGGATATAGATAAAAAGGACTTTATTTTTGTAAAAGCTGTGTCTGAATTACATAATGTTGCATTGTGGTAGGCACCCAACTTGCTATCTTGTTAACCAACAGCCAGCATGCCAGTACAGATAATCAGTGGCACAGACAGTGCACCCTTAATTATAATAAAATGATGGAAGAGAGAATGGAATATAAAAGAAGAGTTGTGTGGAATGAATGAATGTATGGGAACAAAGAAAAGACGGTAGGTAGAGCCTTATGATGAAAAACAAGATGATTAGTGATGTGCTGATATGGAAGCCAGGTGGCCAGGAGGTTTTTACCCAAGAGGTTGAAAGAAAAGAGACTATTCAAATCTAGCAAACAAGTAAAATAACAATATAATTGGCAAGAGATATAGCTTCGGATAGTTGAAATTATCTGAGAACAAGATAGCCTTAAAGAACAGCAATTAGTGCCATATTTAAAAGAAGGGATGAGAAGAAAGACTTCCAAGGAAGAAATGGGGAAGGTGTCTCCACTAAAAGCAGAGCCAATGATTGCAGTAGAATGAAAAACTGGTGAATAATCCTGTAATTCCTCTCTGGACAAGAAGAGGACTTGAGATTGTCCACAAACAACAGATAGTTGTTCCAGCAGATTTAGAGCTTTGGGAGAGACAGGAATACCCATCTTGCTCAAACCCATGTTTAGCACCTTTAAGGACACTGAATTCACATTATTCCTTTTCTATTAACTTTTGGAAATTACTTGTTAACTGCTTTTTATCTATTAGGAACCTTTGGATTGACATATTTTACAGCACTGGGTGAGTTTCCTTGAACGTTAGTGATATAAATTTTAAATACAAGTTTAAGGACTTGTATTTAAGAACATGTGGGGGAGTATAATGGCTCAGTGGTTAAAGACATTTGAGCTTGTCAGCTGGAAAACTGACAGCCTAGGTTTAAGACCTGAGCACCACACAACTGGGTGAGCTCCTAACCTTGCCCCAGCTCCTGCCCACCTAGCAGTTCAAAAGCATGCAAATGCAAGTAGATAAATAGGTATCACTTTGATGGGAAGGTAAACCAGTGGTGGATTGCCCCCGGTTCAGACTGGTTCTATAGAACCAGTAATAAAACCGGTGGGAAGCTCCACCCACTGACCCGAATATCATCAAAAGCGATCTGAACATGCGCAGAATAGTGCATGCGCGGGCACGATACAAACTGGTAATAAAGGTAAGTAGAACCCACCCCTGAGGTAAACAGTGTTCTGTGTACCTCAGCGTGTATTCATGCTGGCCACATGATCATGGAAATGACTTTAGACAATGCTGACTCTCTCGGCTAAGAAACAAAGTTGAGCACCACCCTCCTAGAATCGGACACAACTGGACTGGGGAAACCTTTATGTTTACCTATTTAAGAACTTGAGATCATTTCCTAAAATTGCTTATATTTATGATGAATGCGGAAGGAATTACTTTATAAATTTCTTTTCTTTTTCATTGCTATATAGTTGTTTTTCCTTTCCTTTTTCTTTTTTTTTCTTTTCTACATCTTTTTTTTAGTATGTATTAGTTTTTATCTTTGTAATTGTAATTTTTAATAAAATTACTGGAGAGAGAAAAAAAAGAGAGAGAAGGAAGGAAAGAGGGGGCACCACAGGGGAACAGAGAACAGCAGAACATTTACAAGGAAGGTAGTTTTCTTTCTAGATGGGAGATGGGAGATGATGCTAGAGGGATTTAGAGCTGGAACATATAGTATATGTTTAGAAGGATATGAGGACAGAGAAATGAAAGAATAAGAATAACTTTGAATATGTGGACGAAGAGTTTGTGTCTGAATCAAGAACAAATATGAAGGCGAGACTTAAAATGAAAATAATTCAAGACATACGGGAAAGAGGAGGTTTAAAAATGCCCAACTTTAAATTATATTATGAAGCAGCTGCTCTTTCTGTAATAAGTGATTGGTTTAATTTAACAGAGGAAAGGATTTTGAATATAGAAGGTTATGATTTATTATATGGATGGCATGCATATTTATTGTATGATAAAAAAGTGGATAGAGCCTTTAAGAACCATGTGTTAAGAATTGCTCTTCTGCGTGTCTGGAAGAAATATTATCACAAGTTAAATTACAAAATTCCTATTTGGGCAAATCCCAGGCATGCAATAGAAAATATAAATATAGAACAGAAACAGGAAATGATTACTTATAAAGATCTTCTATATACTGAGAGAGGTAATTTACAATTAAAATCCTTGCATACACTAAAAGAAGAAGGGAGAAATTATACTTGGTTTCAATATGGGCAACTACGAGCTAGGTGGAAAAAAGATCAGAAAATTGGTACAATGCAGAATGAAGAAAACTTGGTAAAACAAATTAGAAATCAAACCCAGGCACATATAAAGAGATTGTATAATGTGTTGATAGAAATAGATTCTGAAAGGGATTTAATAAAGGATTGTATGATAAAATATTCAAGAACCAATATTTCTGGAAACTTGGGAAAAAATCTGGGTTAGAAATGTTAAATTTACGCAAGCACAGAATTTAAGGGAAAATTTTTATAAAATGTTTTATAGGTGGCATTTAGACCCTAAGAAATTATCATGTATGTATCCAGATATGCAAGCAAAATGTTGGAGACGTAATTGATGATGATGCTACATATTTTCATATTTGGTGGACTTGTAAGAAGATTAAGGCTTTTTGGATAAGGATCTGGTGGATCATACAAAATGTTTTGAAAAAGAAGATAAAGTTCCTACCGCAATTTTTTTTACTGGGAATTATTACGGACTGTACAGTAATTGAGACTAAGCTGATTCTAAATTCAATAACAGCGGCAAGACTATTGATAGGACAATACTGGAAGAAAAAAGAGTTGCCCACAATAGAAGAATGGATATTGAAAGTTGCTAATTTGGCTGAGATGGCCAAAATCTCACCCTTTTTGAAAGACACTACACAAGAAAAATATCTAACTGAATGGAAAAAATGGATTGAATATATGCAAAATAGATACCAGATTAAGAGATATCAGATTGCCTTGGAATGATTAGGATGTATTAATCTCTGATTTGTATGGGGGAAGTTAGGATTTGAGAAGAAGGGGAGGACTATAATTTGTGTTAAGGAAAATTTAGCATATGATTGTTTTGTTTTGTTTTTTGAACTATACCTTGTGCTTGCTCTGGGAAGTCGGAGGGGGGAAGGGGGTGGTTTTGAAGGGGGGGAGAGGATGGAGGGGGAGGGGGGGAAAGGGGGGGAAAAATTTTGTAAAAACTTTTTCAATAAAAAAAAAGAACAAATATGAAGGCATCTATAGGGATGGAAAAAGGGAGAAGTATTGTAGAGAACTTTAGGCCTCTTATATTACAGCAGATTGGATAAGTATAGATTGATTTCATTTGATTAAAGTTTGCAGCACTTTTAACACACCAATGGGGTTTTACCTAAATCAACACCCATTTTTGTTCCATTTTTACCATTGGCAACCAAGTGACAATTAAAAAGGGGACTTGGCAAGGTCTAAGATTGATTTATAGAGAAGAAGAATTTTATTTGGGAAAGAATCTCCCTTTCATGATGCCATTTGTCATCTTATTGCTAGGAAAAGACTTCTTCTCACACATTAATGACAAAATAATTACTCAGAATAGCATTCATGCAAATCCAGCTTGTTTTCTTTCTTCAAATTGCATTTTATTTTCCTTCAACATAAATGTATGCAAAAATATGCTAATGCAAAAACCTCACAGCCATACCGTTCATTTTCACACCCTGTGGGCATCCAGTCTGTTTAACATAAAAAGACATCTGTGTGACTGAAATACAGTAGAGTTGTTTGGTGACGTTTGTCACCTAAGAGAGTCTAGTTCTCAGTTTAGCCAAGCTCTTGGATTTAAAATATTAGCAACTGTTTCTTTTTTAAAGTAGTCCTACAGATCATATTTATTTTTATACCTCAAACTATTTTTCTTTTCTTTTTCTAATTATCTGCAAAGCATTTTGTATATTTATATCTCATCCTTCCTTCAAGAACCCCAGGAACTATATCTCACGGTTGTTGTTTTTTCCAGTTGAATGTTCATCTAAATAAAATGAGTTGAAAATGATGGAGAGATTGAATTTACATCAAAAGAGTCATGATAAAATGCATGAAGCACTACAAAATAATGGAAGAGCATCATACCTGCGGGGACATCATTGCTATTTATTTGCTGACTGGGTGAACTACTGAATAATGTTGTGCTTCAGGTGATATCAAGTGATGTAAATGTTCCATCTTTGTTGCCAGATCTCAGAACCCTTTATTTCCTTATTACTTTTATTACAATAATCTAGCATTCAAATGGAAATCTCAACAAGGCCAAGCATTTTTAAGAAATCTATTCTTCTTGCTCCTGTCATCAACAACCAATAAAGTCATTGTCAAAAAAACCCAAACATCCCAAGATGATAAAGTCATATTTAAGGCCAAAAAAAAGTGCTCCACTGTCATTACCAGGTGTAATAGAAAATAATGCTCCTTTAAAAATCCCAGACTAATAAAGTACAGAAACTTGATGTTCAAACCTAAATGCCTTCAAAAGAAGAAATGATGCTTTGAAGAGAATCTCTTAGATGAATCTTTACTGGCAGGTGGAAATTTTTTTATTCAAGAGCATTTTTGTCTCCTTAGAATGCAGCATTAATATCGATTAAATAATCGATTAAATAATAATTCTGCACTGAAAGGGAC
The DNA here is from genome assembly GCF_028640845.1 of Ahaetulla prasina. Classification (NCBI taxonomy): domain Eukaryota; kingdom Metazoa; phylum Chordata; class Lepidosauria; order Squamata; family Colubridae; genus Ahaetulla; species Ahaetulla prasina. The sequence continues at coordinate 126,987,052 of NC_080541.1, forward strand.
ATTTTACCATTGTATTCTTGTACATTATTTGTCCTTCAGCAGCAGGATAAAAAAGTTTTATTACATTATTGTGAAGAGGGGCAAAGTGCCTAGTTGCTCTTACTGCCAAACCTCCACAGTAAATGCCAATGCACACAACTAGAAGAATCACATACTGTATTTTTTCCTAGATAGTTTCACTACAGTTTACAGATGTGTGAAATGGGTTACCACATATAAAGGCTCCCACTAGTGGAATTCCCTGCACACACGCACACACACATACACACACAGGGATACCCGTCAAATCAAATAAACACTAGAAGAGATTCAGCCAAGCTCACTAGAAAAAACACTGGTTTTTCACATGCAGAAAGAATTGCTTTCATTGAACTAACATTCAAGTAGATAATTCCATGGAGAGATTTTCATAAGATAATACTGGGGTCTCAGAGGGTTTCTTGTTCTACCTTCTACTTAGTGAAGGATCTTCTAAAGAATTTTGGACAGACAGCTATCTAGATGAATACCTGTAGTAAAGGGGAAGTATCATATCATTCACGACACAGCCCTATTTCACTAGTTAACAGCTCTTGTCCTCCTAACCTGAATATATTTCCCTATAGTTTCAACCCATTGGTTCTTCCATTTGGGGCAACAGAGAATAATTCATTTCCCCATCTATATGATAGCCCTTCAGATATTTACTTATTTATTTCATTTTATTTATTTGTCAAACATGTACAAGATAACAAGTATAGGTATGAACATAAACAAAAACAAAGGAAGTAAATACAAATAAATGGAGACAGTAAGACAGGGAGGGTAGGCACGCTGGTGCGCTAATGCACAGCTCGTCTGCCTGGAACCCACACTGTATTTTGGATATTAACATGATTAAGCAGGTTCAGAGGTATTTCACGAGAAGAGTACTCCACTCCTCTACTCACAATAGAATTCCCTATGCCACCAGGCTTAAAATTTTGGGCTTAGACAATCTGGAATTGTACCACCTGAGGTCCAATTTAAGCATAATACACAAAATTGTCTGCTACAACGTCTTGCCTGTCAACGACTTCTTCAGTTTCAACCACAATAGTTCATGAGCAAACAATCGATACAAACTCAAGGTAAATCGCTTCAAACTCGATTGCAGGAAATAAGATTTCAGCTACAGAGTGGTCAACGCCTGGAATGCTCTACCCAATTCCGTTGTTACAGCCTCCAATCCTCACAGTTTCAACCTCAAACTGTTTACCATGGACCTCACTCCAGTCTTACGAGGTCCGTAAAGGAAGGCTGAAATCATATCTCCCCTCAGTCTTTATCTCTGCAATCTAAATATACCTAATTCTTTTAATTGCTTATCTTAGGACAGTTTTCAGTTGCTTTATCATCTTGGTTTTTCTGAACTAATTTTAGCTAGCTGATACCATTTTTAGATTGAAGTTCCAAGGATGTAGGGCCTAACCAAAACAGCTGGGACAATCATTTTCCATTATCTGGAATCTGCTTCTATTAGTTTATACCAAAATTGTCTTCTTGTCTTCTTAGTAGCTGCATCATGCTGAAATCTCATATAGATCTTCTGGAGAACATGCAGATCCTTTTCATTATACAGACAAGCCAAGTCTTCTCTATTCTATATCTGTGCCTTCCATTTTCTCCAGGCTAAACTACCTCTTATTTGACCATTCTCTTGGCTGTGTTTCTTCACCCTGTCTCCCAGGGTTATTCCTACATACCATTACAGCCCTGGAGACTTTGATTGATTTAAATTTTTTATCCTCTTCTTATCTTCCCAAGTTTCTTCCTTCCACTAATAGTACAATGATTGCCAACTAGGGTTTCATTTCCCTTCAACTCAAAGGACCCAGTCTCCACAAAAGCTAGGGTTGACAAGGCTTCATCAGGTAGCTGAGGATTATCTTCAAAAATGGGACTCTGTTTCTGAACTCCAGTGGCACAGAATACCTCCTAATATTCTTGCTTTGCTGGGACCTATGCTTCCACCTATCTTCCAATTTAGAAGATTCACTTGGGATTCACTTCCTTTTCTGCCCTCTTCGCCCAGTCTGTTGAACAACTTCTCATCTTCTCTGATATGTTCCAGTGTAGAAACTCTCTCTGCAACCTTGCATTTCTAGCATGTATAGTTGAATTCAGAATAAGGTTTCCTTCACTATTCATACTGCTTGAAGTTGACTGAATTCTCCCACAAAAGACTCCTGTTTACTTTTCTGATTCGCTGATCAATGTATACTTCCCTATTTTTTTTAAAAAAAACCATGCACTTACATTATTTTTAATATATGTATGGAAGCTACAGAGAAACATGGAGTTTCACCAGAAACAACTACTGTATATCACAGAATGACAAAAACCTTTGCTGAATAAATATTTAATCCCATGAAACGTTTTAAAGAGGCATAAACAGCTCTTGCAATGTCTAATCTTACAGGTGGTAAACATAATACCTGAATATTATTTTTAGATATATTGTAAAAAGAACAAAACTATTTTGCCATCCATATATAATATTTCAATTGTACAATTCTTAATGCTACTTCAGTTCTAATTCAGAAAAACACTCATGGGGAAGAACGTAATAATCATTTATACTATTTTTAAGCTTCCACTAGCAGTTCTGCTGGTGGCATTCACATCTTTTCTTCCATTTATTTAATTCAAACAGGAAAGCAAAGGGAAAGAACAAATTAACTCTTATTCATTAATTTGCTTAATTCAGTTCACTTGCAGAATGGAGAGATTTTTTTTCCTTTTTGGACTGTGTTTCTGACTGAAAAACTTCTAATGTGGATTACTATGGAATTTAATGGTCTTCTCAACGCTAGCAATTTGCAAAATAATCCTAATACGGGATTGTACCGTAAGTAGTCAGACTTGGTGATTTCTAAGGAAAGATTTGTGGCTTGGTGAGTAATAGTAAAACCTTGGAAGAAGCTGTTTCTTTCACTTTAGACCACAGATTACCAGGATTTTAATCCTATGCACAATTACCTGAGGAACACATTAATTTAATGAGTGTTACTGCTGAATATAGACATAAGTTTGGACTGTCACACTAGTACATGGAAATGGGAAGACTAGTTAAAAAAAACTTTTGAAAACTTAGTAAATTTACAAATTGGAAAGTGAATTAATTAATTGTCCTATAGTTTGAAAATGTGTCAAGAAGTAATTTATGCAATTTGTAGGTTGTTTAAAGAATAGTCAATTGATTTATCACTTTCATTAATAGGGTAGCTCTCACACTGAATGCATTTAACATGACAGAAGCAGGGTATCTAATATATTATAAATAAAGACCTGTTGATTATATTGGCAACACTAACATAATAATGTTAGTTATATCTATATCTATCTGATATCTCTTTACATAAGGGACATAGCTTTGTAAAAGATTTGTAAGATTGCATTAGATATATAATATATGATGGCGATCAGTGGTGGGTTGCTACCAGTTCGCTCCGGTTCAAGCAAACCGATAGCAGCAGCAGCGGGAGGCTCCGCCCACAGTATTTGACGTCATCAAATACAATCTGCGCATGTGTAGAAGCTTCTGTCCATGCGCAGAAGGGGCGCGCACGCGAGTAAACTGGTAGCAAAGGTAAGTGAAACTCACCCCTGATGGTGTTGCTATCTGTTCAATCATGTCCGATTCACAGTGATTCTATGGACCAGCTCTCCACACATTTTCCAATTTTTTTTAATGGATACTTTAAGTTGCTTTGTGCTCTGGCTGGTATTGGCTTTGATGGAGTCTAGCCACTGTGGGTTTTGGTCTCCTCATTTCCTTGTCCTGCTGACCATTCTAAGCATAACTGCCTTTTCAAGTGAGTTTGACCACATTACATGGCCGAAAAAAGTAAGGTAGAATTTTGTGATTTTTGCCTTCCAGTTATACATCTGATTTTATACGCTCCAGTATGTGTTTGTTTATCTCCTTTGTTTTCCAAAGAGCTTACTCCAACACCACAGCTTGAACAAGTTGATTTTCCTCTTGTTTAATTTTTTTCACGGTCCAAGATAGCTGGACTGTAGGTAGCTATGGGAAACACAATAACACAGACTAATCTTCATTTAGTTGTCAGGCTGATGTCCTTGCTTTTCCAGATTTGATTCATGTTTATCATTTCTGTGCAACCCAGGGCAATTTGACACTTTATTTCTGGACCTTATTCACCGCTTTGTTCAATCTGCATCCTAGGAAAGTGAGTTCTTGCACACATTCAGTCTCTTCACTGTCAATTGTTATTTTGATATTTCCCTTCCTTGCAAGAAGATGCCAAGATTCTCACTTTCTTCTTTAATCCTTATGATAATATGTTTCAGATTTTCTTTAGTTTCTGAGAAGAGAGCTGTATCATCAGCATAATGAAGATTGTAGATGTTCCTCCCTCCAATTTTTCTCCTTTTTAAAAAATTCTTCAGGATCCAGCTTACTCGTAATCACGTCAGCAAACAGATTGAATAAGACATCTGAAAGAATGTAGCCTTACCTCACTCCTTTCTCTATCTTGAACCAGTGTCTACATATGGTGTTCAAACAGTGGCTTCCCAGTTTGTGTACAATTACTGCAGCAACTTGACCAGATGTGTTAGTAATCCCAGGCCTTCTAAGACTTTCCACATCTGATCATAGTCAGCACAATCACAGGCTTTCTTGTAGTCAATAAAGCTGGCATACATATTCTTTTAATGTTTTTGAGACTTTCCATGATCCAGCATAGATTTGCAGTATAGTCACAGCTGTCATGAGCCCTTCTGATGCCAGTTTGCACACCTGGTCTTTCAATGGTCAGCCCCAGAAGTTGTTGTATGATCTTAAGGAGGATCTTGCTAGCGTGATGCCACAATTGATGAGTGCAATTGTGTGGTAATTGGAGCAATCCTTGGAGTCACCCCTTTTTGACAATGGAATGAATACTGATTGTTTTCTGATCCATTATTCATTCCCCAGATTTTCTGTCACAAGGCTGTGGTGATTGTGGGTGTACAGGCCTCAGCAATTCTATAGGGATAGCAACACCTGGGATTTTGTTGTTTGGCAGTTGACTCATTGCCCACACACTTTCTTCCTGCAGGGAGAAGGGGGGGATGAGTCTCTTTGTTGCTGTCATACAGCTCTTCTCTATATCCTTGTCATCTGTTCTTCATACCTTGCTGGTCAGCCCGTTCTTTCCCTGATTGCTTTTGATCATGCTTTTCAGAGTAGAAAATAGTTTTCAAATCCTTTCTGAGTTGTGCAAATGAATTTCTCGTGGGTCCCTTCATGCAGTCTTCCCCACCCCTCAAATAATGGTACAGACACAACTTTGTACCTATAAACATAAGAAATTGTCAAGAAAAAGAATCTAGGAATATTCATTAACATTATTATCTTATTATCTCTTGGGACATCATTGGAGTTCAATTCTGAGAAAAGCTGTTCCTCATTTGGAATTAGTTAGACTTTTTAAATAGAGGCAGAGAACGAGAGTCTTCACAATTCACAAGAAAGAAAAGTACAGTGAATAATAAGTAATGCACATGATTTGCATGTTAAACATGGTTTTGGTTATGTTCTGCAAGATTATACTTTTTCTTTTTGTATGAGGTAAGCTCTTGGTCATTTAATTTCTATACCTAGAAAGGTTATTACTGTTGATGATGTCAGTAGGAATTGTGCTTCATAACTGAAACAAGTCAGAACTCTACTCAAGATAGAGACAGATATTTAAAGGAGTTTGGTGTGACATCAGCTCATCTTTCCTGTTGGTGGAAAGCTCAGTTTATAGTTATTAAAACAATTACTTGAATTCTAACTGCTTGGAAAACAGCATGGAATATGTACATATGAGAACTCAGCTAATAATAGATCATTTTAAAATTAATTATTTCTATCAGTGGATTAGAAAAAAGGCACAGTATAGCAAAATAATTTAATTGGCATTTCAGAATAATGAGTCCAATTTGGCTAGTTCAGCTATGTATGCTTATCAGAGGAAAAATTGCATCATACTAGAACTATAATTGGAATAATTCCATATTTCAACTGTTTTACATTTGCTTGCTCATTACTCAATGACTTCAACATCTAGCAAGGATATGCAGATGTAAATGAGTCACACCAGACTAGAATCACATCACATTTCAAGCTTTTTCAATGAAATCATGACTCAGGACTACTCTTGGCAAAGTCATATTTTGTGACACTTTGCAACAAAAGATCCTAATTCTATGTACAGGATCCTTGCCTCTTTAATCATTGCACTGGATCAGACCTTTATTAGAGACTTTGTTCCCTGTGATCAGAACTATACTATAGCCCAGGGGTCTGCAAACTTGGCTCTTTTAAGACTTGTGGACTTCAACTCCCAAAGATCTTTAGCCAGCAAAGCAAAGCTGGCTGAGGAACTCTGGGAGTTGAAGTCCACAAGTCTTAAAAGAGCCAAGTTTGCAGACCCCTCTATTGCCTAGAAGAGTAGGCTAGAGAGATTAATTACCAAATTCATTATATATAATCTTCCTATTATTTATTAGACTTATAGCCTTAATTTATATAGCCTTAACCAAATCTAAATAGATTACAACTGAATAAATACAGATAATTACAAATAAAACAATGAACAGTGACAAAATGTATGTGTCCTACTATAATTATCTCACCCTAAAATACAGCATTCATGGTACTGCATCTCATTCAGGACAATACATTCTGACCTTCCAACATAACTAGATCTTGACTAGCCTTTAAGAGAAAAAGGGCTATTCTTGCCTCTGGGTGAAACTGTTCCAAGGAAAACATTTCATGCTTTGTTCTAGTACGTAATGCAACAACTTAAGACATTTTTCTTCAACTACATAAATCATTATATTTGATGGAATGAAAGTACAAAATGAATAGTACCAATGTCAATTGTAAATGTTAATTCAAACAGCAGTCCCAATAATTATAGACAGATTCACAAATGCATATATCAATACAATCATCAATACTATTGTCATAGCTACCATATACTGCTACTGATAATAATAATAATTTATTAAATTTATATTCTGCTTGACTTCCATAATGTCATGCATCAAACTTCTATATCCATGAACATTGTCTCAAACTCCATACCTTAAATAATACTCTCTTGCTAAAAGGGAAAAGAAGAGTATACTTGCCTTTTACTGCAGACATTTATTGCCATAATATACTGTATGGAACATAAATAAATACTACAAAAATATTTATATTACAGATACTGTTCTCATAACCCTTATTTTATAGTGTTATTGGAGAAAGCAAAAGTGGATGCAACTGTGCAAAAGTGCAGAATGAAGCATGATTGTGTGATATATTGAAAATTATTAAAATAACATTTCCCAAAGGGATAGCTAAGCTGCAACTGTCCTGTCACTCAAAGGCTTAGGAAAGATAGCATAATAAAGAGAGTGATGTGTATTATCAGTTCTTATTTCTCTCTATATTTTTTAACCTAATCCAAAACAAACAAAAAAACAAAAAAACCCAAGAGAGAAAAGGAAAAACAAAGGCCTGGGTCACTGAATGGTAGGACCTAGCAGTTGTGTTGCAGAGCAGCTTCTGAGCAGAAGCGATTGGTTTCTGCAGTACCATTAAACTTCCACAGATCCAAAACAGGGCATTGCTTCTTCTCTTATCCTTCTAATGGCTGAGGTACTCTGGGAGTTGAAGTCCACAGGTCTTAAAGTTGACAAGGTTGGTGACCCCTGTTCTAATAGTTACTTCAGTTCAAGATATGTGCCAATTTCCATGTGATATTAATGACAAAACCTCATCAATATATCCTCACAGAAAACCTTTGAAAACCAAGGGCTACCCTTCCATTTTTTTTTTAAAATAACTTCTCTGTCTTTAAAAATGGGGAAAAAACCAACAAGAAGATCTTCATCAGAACCATCATCAAGTCACAAATACTTTAATTTGAACTGCTGTGCTAAGCAGGAACTGGCCATTCCTAAATCTACATTTTTATAATTTTACATCTCACCTTCCCTTCTCTCCCCCACCCTTTCCTAGCATCTTCCTCAAATGCAGAGTCCACTTCTTTTTTAGATGTTGTGACAGAAATTGACCAACTGGCTTGTTACCTGAGCCTGATGTTGTGGGCTGAGAGACAGTGACTGGCCCAAAATCACACACTTAGTTTTGATCCATAAAGCAGGACTAGAACTCTCAGCCTCCTGGTTTCTAGGCTTGTGCCTTCACTTAATAAATCAAACTGGCTCTCCTCTCATGTTCATACTCATTGCTGGAAGTTGTAATTTCATTACCACCAATCTTTTGCACATTACCTTCACACTTTGTTAAAATGTGGCCATATCTAATATTACCATAATTCTAAACATAGTAATAGCAGCAACAGTTGCAACAATAGCAACAACATTAACATTTGTATATTGCTTTTCTTCCCTGTATTGGGCATGATTTATTTAGCTGAATGCCATACAATACAATAAATCAGAATTATTAACCATCACAGAACATATTCCATCACTGTTATACTTCAGTTTATATTTATAAGGTATCAAACTGTGTGGTTCTTAACAGAGGAACATTTGCAGATATACACTTATGTGTATACACACAGACACAGCTGCTCTAAGCAGCATACTATCCAAACATTGATGATATGAAAACAAAAAAGACAAGGAAGGAAGGGAGAAAGTTTCATAGGAACAAATGTCTGTTTGGGTAGCTGAAAAATCTAAATTTTACAGTTAAATAAATGCCCACCCCAGCTTACAAGACATTATAATTAATTTCTGTCTTTAGATGTATATGATGACTGGTATCTGAAAGGATGCTAATTACTTTGAACAGAATAATAATATCACCAATCAAATTATAAGTAATTAAAAAGACAACATTCATGCTAGAGCCACTTTCAGTTACACTCTCCCAAGGAAGGAAGGAAGGAAGGAAGGAAGGAAGGAAGGAAGGAAGGAAGGAAGGAAGGAAGGAAGGAAGGAAGGAAGGCTGGCTGGCTAGATTTCACCTGGGATGATTTCGAAGATGATATTAAAATTTGTTTGCTATAATAGATGCATGTTTCTTTACCATTTTGTTTTGCTGGTTCTCCACTTCCATTATTACAGTATCTGGTCCTCAAAGACAATTCTAGAGATTCTTGAATTATATGACAACTATTCCCTACCATGAGCATCTAATTGCTCATACCAGTAAGACAAAGCTGAATTGTGGATAGTAGATTACATTGGCAAATGAGCAGGCAAGGATTTACAAGAATTTGGGGCTCAGGACTACATAGAAATAATTGTGCAATAAATATGGACCAGACTTTTCCCCCACTTTGCTGACAAGTGGAAAATCAAAAGATTATTCAGAAGGAATATTGGCTTCCTTTCTTTTCTTGTATGCAAACATTGACATCACAATAATACCACATGCTCTTTAAAGAGATGGGGGGGGGAGCATGCAGATGTGAAATCCTTTATGAGAGGTTCAATTAAATGAGGAAAAATGGAAATAAAAGTATCTACAAGCTGGAAGAATATGGGGAAAAGAGACTGATTTTTTAGTTCTGATTATGCTCTATTGTCCACATATATTACTAGATTCATGAAAATCTATTTTAACTGCAGAGTACAATTAGCATATATTGGTTTATGAAATCAAAACATTCCGATTCCTCCTCCTAAAGTTGAAAATATATTACAAAACATATTACAAAAGAGCATCCCTCTTACATAAAGAAATAGGATAATCTTACAATGTTGATACAAAATAGTTTTTAACATACACAGTATATGCATTATTTTCAAAGTACTCTTTCCCATGATTTGGTTGAGAATGTCATCTTCTGGCCCTATTAAAATTTCTACTTAAATTAGAGTCTAAAATGCAGTTTTCTGAAAATAATATTTACCTCCAAAGTGAAAATGGAGGGAAAGGATATGAATAGCTTTTCCTGAGTGTTAAAACACCCTGTGCTGGGTTAAGAGCTGCACAATTCCCTTACTAAATTGTCTTTGCAAATGTTATTGAGAAGAGACACTTACACACTTTTCAGTGATAATTATCTTATGAACTAAGTGCACTTGAATATTTGTTTTCAATCATTATGATGAGCTATGGCTAGCTCATCAAAATGTCAATCTCTAAACTCCCTGATATTGGTAGGAGAGGACTACAGTTTACTATTCTTCCCATGAAGCCATTTCAGCACTTGGAGCTGTGGACAGCAAACCACCTTAACTATTCTGCCAAAGCTTATTAACGGCCATTATAATCCATTATCTTATATAGAATAGACCTTGAAGGATAGTCACAAATCACATGGGGTTTTGTACTCTACTTCACTAGCATGGATTAGTTCCACTGCCACCACACATACAAATATATATTAAGGGGGGAAACGAGTGAAGAGAATGAGTGATGCCTTGAACCAGTACTTTTTCATTCTTTATTTTCAAATTGCACATACACTAGCGTGTACGGCCAATAAGCTTATAGGACTGAGATCCAAAATCCAAGTATGTACTTAAAAATGCAATTTTAATGAGTTCAGCTTCACTACCTCACTGGTTATTTCAATTCTAAATTTAATGATACACAACTACTATGGTCTCCTTTTAGTCTGTGCTAGAAGATATGTAGGCTAGTTTCTCTGGAGCTTTCCTTTGTCAAAATTAACCAGGCTTATGTTTGCTTGGTTTCTGCAAAGTAAGGTAGCCCAGGTAAAGTTAACAGGCTATTGTCTCCTATTGAGAGTTTGATATATGTGCATGTGTGATTGGTGTGTTTTGATTATATGCCTTCAGGTTGCTACTAATGGTACAAGAAAATATTTCCTCATCTCTTTCCTTCACATCTCTGAGCTGCAAAATGCTCCTCTGATTCTCCATTCTCTCTCCCTTCCATAACCAGTACAATATATTACTCCCTATGATACAGTACACAATTGCGTTTACAGCCCTTTCATGCATAACAGGCACATTCTAGAGATCCAGCACAGACACCTAAAAGAAAGGAAACTAGGAATGGTAACAAATCCTGCTTTTCATATCTAAGGATCCTACATTCAGGCTTTTCCAAGTGCAGAGTTAAGATTAAAACTCCCAGCAAAGTCCACCCAGAGGAGCAAACCAGAGCTTCTGGGTGAAATGCACATTACAGTAAATAGGGGCTTTGCCCCCCCCCCATGCCATAGTGGCGGGGTGTGGGGGGGGGATTGAAGTGGTCCAGTTCTTGCCTCCTCCCCCTCCCCTGTCCATTTCTGCGTCAGAAGCAGGTGGGCAGGTAGCAAGGCTGACATTTTCCCAAGGAGAAGGACTCCCTGAACAACATCCCCATAAAGGCCTCCCACGCTTCTCTGACAACCACCCACCCTCCTTTGGCTACCGGACAAGGCTACTCCTCGGTTTTTCTGCCTAGATCCATCTGCCATCCCCGCCCCTCATCCAACCCTCTCTCTAGCTACCCCTCCTGCTTTGAACCCCTTTGAGAGCCATCCAGCCGGCCCCCCCCCCCGCCCAGCCCAATCCCAGCCCTACCTCCCACCCATCCTGGGGTGATATTAAAGACCCTCCGGTCTCCTCCTCCTCCTCCCGCCCTCCTCTGACGCCGCTCCTAAGTCTTCTCCAAACAGCCCCCACCCCCGCTTTTATTTCCATCAATAGGAGCCGCCGCCCCTCCCCTCACCGCGGGAGAGCAACAGCAAACACCGCGCAAAACCTCTCGGACGTTCTCTGCCCTCGCTCCCTCTTAAGTCTCCGCAGCCTCGCTGCCATTCCAGGACATCCTCCCTCCCACCCCAGAGGAAGCGTCCCGGGGGGCGCCGACCCCCTCCCTACCCCCGGGGACCCCGAGCCACCCCGTTCAAATGCACCAGTCAGAAAACACCGGGCGAGATCCGATCAGATCGGGCTGAGCCCAGGGCGGGGACTCACCAAACATCTGAATGTGGCCTTTGGTGATGGGGTTGAAGCTGCCGCAGGCCAGCAAGATAACATGGGTTTTGGTGGTTTCGGTCATGGTGGCGTCTGCTTGGTTTGGCGCTCCCTCGGAATCCCGCTCGCCCGGCCTCTCCTCTTCTTTTTGTGTGTGTGTCTCAATGTGTCTGCAGAGGCAGGGGAGGCGAAGAGCTCCCAGACGCAAGCAGCGTCATTCTCTTCCCCCACCTTCCCGGCCCGCCGCCCAGTTTTAACGCCTTCAGCGCCAGGCGGAGTTTACTTAACTCTGGGGCACCTCCGGGGCGCCTCGGCTCTTCAAGCAGATGGTGAAATATCCTCGTTTTTGTCCCCTAGGATATTGGAATCATTAATGGCATTTAATTTGTTTTGCCCGGCAAAAAAAAGATGAACGCGTACTTATGTTCAAGCCAGACTGGAAGCTTAAAAGACAACTCAAAGAAGACAAGCTCCTATCTTCTGGTGGAGATAATTCAGAATAATGATTCTGGTCTTGTCTTTACACTCACTAAAGCAGATTATATTTCCCATTTTTATCCTCTTATTTGAATGAAAGTATAATGGGGGGGGGAGCCATTGCTAATTCTTACAGTCTTACAACCTCAATCCTGCAACTTTCCTGTCAAATCCATGTAGTGCTACATTCTCTCGAGGGAGGGAGGGAGGGAGGGAGGGAAGGAGGAAGGAAGGAAGGAAGGAAGGAAGGAAGGAAGGAAGGAAGGAAGGAAGGAAGGAAGGAAGGAGCAATTTAAATCTTGTTTTATTCACGATGGTATTATATACAGCATCCATAATGCCAACTCCAGTGAGGATTAGGATAAATTACAGGCATAGTGCTGCATTTTGTACCTTGCAGCATCTCATCTTAAAAGAGCAAACTGAGGTCCAAGAGACCACACAAAAGCAAGGTAAGATGACAAAGGAAAAGAAGCCCCAGTAAGAGAAAAGATCTAAATATGATTCTGCTGTTAAACTATATCAAATAATATAGTTTAATATATAATATATCAATGCCTTTTCTCATTGTAGTTATCTACTGATCTGATGAGTTCAGCTTCACTACCTCACTGGTTATTTCAATTCTAAATTTAATGATACACAACTACTATGGTCTCCTTTTAGTCTGTGCTAGAAGATATGTAGGCTAGTTTCTCTCGAGCTTTCCTTTGTCAAAATTAACCAGGCTTATGTTTGCTTGGTTTCTGCAAAGTAAGGTAGCCCAGGTAAAGTTAACGGGCTATTGTCTCCTATTGAGAGTTTGATATATGTGCATGTGTGATTGGTGTGTTTTGATTATATGCCTTCAGGTTGCTGCTGACTCATATGGACCACAAAAGCAGACTCTCTTCATGATTATCTGTTCCCAGCCCGGCCATTCAGTTCTCCCAAGAGGGCACTCATATTTGCTATAATTGAGTCCATCCACTTTGCTGTTGGTTGCCTTCTCTTTACTTCTGACTTTCCCAGCTTTATAGACTTCCCAAGAAAACTAGGTCTTTGCAAAATGTGTCTAAAATATGATACTTTGAGGCTGGACATTTATGTCTCAAGTGAGAACTCTGGACTGATTTGTTCTATGATCCATCTGTTTGTTTTCCTGTATATTCACAGTATTCTCAGGAGTTTGCTTTAGCATGAAAGTTCAAAAGCATTGATACTTTTTCCAATCTTTTTCTTCTCCTCCAAAATTCAACTTTTGCTTCCATAGAACATCAATTCTCTAATTTTATCTTATTCCTCTATTCAATACCTCCAAAGCTAAAATAAATAGTAATAGTGATTAGGCACATCCTTGTCTTGTTCCCTTCTATATTTCACAAGGTTTTCTTAAGTCTCCATTCACAATTATTTGTGCCTATTTTGAAGTATAAATCAATTTTATCCATTTAATAAAATTCTCACCAAAATCTATGTCCTCCAAAATTTTAAACAAGAAAGTCCAGTTCAGATTGTTAAAAACCTTTTCTGCATTAAAAAAAATCAATCCAGCTTGTTTTTTTTATTGTGTTGTTCTATAGTATTCCAAACATATCCAATACATTTCTAATATGGTCCCTCAGCTGATTTTCATGAATAAAATCCTATTGTCACTCTCTTGGCTAAACTCATTATAAATAACTTTTAACCATTATTCTGTATCAAGTGGTAATTCTTTTTAATAAAGTCTTGCCCTTCTTTAGATAGTAATGCTATATTAGCATCTATCCAACCATCTAGTATCTTTTCAGTCTATAGAATAGAGTTCATCCTTTTTTTTAGCATTTGTAATAATTCATCTTCAAATGTTGATAATAAGAGGTTGGTAAACTATTAGGTCCAATTACGTTTACTAATCATTTATCTCTGGCATTTGTAGTAGACTGATCTCTTCCAATCTGCACTTCATTCTTCATTCTCCAAATCTATGGACATAATTTAGTTACAACCTTTGCTGACTCTCCTTTGATTACTCCCCACAGTTCTGTAGCTACCCACTGCACTGATGAATCTAACTTTATTTAATCTCCATTTCTGATATTGTACAGATGTCATTATAATACTGGGTTTTTTAAAAAAAATTAATAGGTCTCTGAAATACTTTGTTAAGTTTCTTCTTAAGATCTTTGTCTTTCCTGGCTTTGGCTTTGCTTTTCTTGGTAATTTCCACCAACTGTTCGGACATTCATTTTGATTTCTTCTGTTTCTTGTCTGAAGCAGTGTCTTTTCGTATTCATCCTTGACAATGTCTTTGATCTCATTCTAATGTTCTTCTGATTCCATTTCAGTGAAACTCAGGACTTTAAAGGGATCCCTGATACATATGCACACAATCATATCTTGGAAACCAGTTGCCTTTATTCTTCTCATGAGCAATTTATGATCTGTTCTATAGCCAGCCACACCTTTGCAGCTATAACTGAGTGTTTTTATTTCCATCTACCAATAATATGGTCAATTTGATTTCTCTATGTATTCTTTCTAATAATATCTTTGTACATTGGCATCTTTTTGGTTATCTGAAGACTATATTAACACTCAAAAATATTCTGTCAATTTCAGATTTAATGTGAACTATTAAGTTAGTCTTCTTTCTCTTCATCAATAGTTAGAGCATCAATTTGAATAATTGTCATATTAAAGGGTTGTCTGCAAAATCCAACCGATATTATTCAGCCCTTGATTGCATTATACCCAAATACTGTCTTTGCATTGCCTTCCTGATTAAGAAAACAACCCTGTTCCTTTTTATTTTTGTTTGTGCATGCATATATATGTGTAAATCCTGCATTGTGTTCTTCTAGATGAAAATGTCCAATTCTAGTTTATTTCAAACCATTGATGCCTAAGATGTCAATGTGTACTTTATTCATTTCATCTTCCACTGTATTAAGTTTTCCCATATTCCCATGTTTCTTATATTCCATGCTTCTGTTACAATTTCATCTTTGCAGCTTTGAATTTTCATTTCCTGGATGGTGGCATTAGCAATTAGACATCCCAAAGGCATTTATCTAGCCACATCATGAACACTATTAATACTATGAAATATCCTAGACCCCTGATGATGAACCTATGGCACAGATGCCAGAGGTGGCACGCAACGCCTTCGCTGATGGCACATGAGCCGTCGGCCCAGTTCAGCTCCGCTGCACATGTGCGTGTACCTCCCACCAGCCAACTGGTCTTCGGGTCTGTGCCGCCCATGCATAGGGGCGGGACACATGCAGGGATCTGCATGTGGGGACAGCATGCAGGGGGCTATGTGCACATGTGGGGGGCACATGTGGGGGGCACACACACACCTTCCTCAGTAGCATCTGATCAAAGGGGCTGATCATCTGGGACTATATCTTCAATCACTTTATCTTATCTATCCGTTTGATTTCCTTGGTAATTTCCACCAACTGTTCGGACATTCATTTTGATTTCTTCTGTTTCTTGTCTGTAGCAGTCTCTTTTCGTATTCATCCTTGACAATGTCTTTGATCTCATTCTGATGTTCTTCTGATTCCATTTCAATGAAACTCAGGACTTTAAAGGGATCCCTGATGCATATGCACACAATCATATCTTGGAAACCAGTTGCTTTTATTCTTCTCATGAGCAATTTATGATCTGTTCTATAGCCAGCCACACCTTTGCAGTTATAACTGAGTGTTTTTATTTCCATCTACCAATAATATGGTCAATTTGATTTCTCTATGTATTCTTTCTAATAATATCTTTGTACATTGGCATCTTTTTGGTTATCTGAAGACTATGTTAACACTCAAAAATATTCTGTCAATTTCAGATTTAATGTGAACTATTAAGTTAGTCTTCTTTCTCTTCATCAATGGTTAGAGCATCAATTTGAATAATTGTCATATTAAAGGGTTGTCTGCAAAATCCAACCGATATTATTCAGCCCTTGATTGCATTATACCCAAATACTGTCTTTGCATTGCCTTCCTGATTAAGAAAACAACCCTGTTCCTTTTTATTTTTGTTTGTGCATGCATATATATGTGTAAATCCTGCATTGTGTTCTTCTAGATGAAAATGTCCAATTCTAGTTTATTTCAATCCATTGATGCCTAAGATGTCAATGTGTATTTTATTCATTTCATCTTCCACTGTATTAAGTTTTCCCATATTCCCATGTTTCTTATATTCCATGCTTCTGTTACAATTTCATCTTTGCAGCTTTGAATTTTCATTTCTTGGGTGGTGCCATTAGCAATTAGACATCCCAAAGGCATTTATCTAGCCACATCATGAACACTATTAATACTATGAAATATCCTAGACCCCTGATGGTGAACCTATGGCACAGATGCCAGAGGTGGCACGCAACGCCCTCGCTGAGGGCACATGAGCCGTCGGCCCAGTTCAGCTCCGCTGCACATGTGCATGTATCTCCCACCACTGTGCTGCACCACTGTGCTGCACCACTGTGCTGCACCACTGTGCTGCCCATGCATAGGGTCGGGACACATGCAGGGATCTGCATGTGGGGACAGCATGCAGGAGGCTATGTGCACATGTGAGTGGGGCACATGTGGGGGGCACACACACACCTTCCTCAGTAGCATCTGATGAAAGGGGCTGATCATCTGGGACTATATCTTCAATCACTTTATCATATCTATCAATTTGATTTCCTTGGTAAAATATGGGAGTGTCTTACCCCTGTCTTCTACTGCAGCTTATGAAATTATGCCCTTGTTGTTGTTACTAATCATAAGCCTCTGGCACCTTACTGTATCACTTCTGTCCAATATAGTTGCTTGCTTTCACTGGGCCACTAGGATGACCTTTGCATCTTGTGTGACACTGCTGCAGGTTTATATTCTTGGTAAACACTCCTGGCATTCTTTACTCATCCCTGTCAAATATACCTCCTCCAAATAAAACAGCATAGCAGAACCGATTGATTGATAGATTAGGTGCCATCAAGTCAATGTGGACTTTTAGTGACCACCTAGATAGATTTAAGGGAGATATAAGTAGTCCAAATATTGGTGTCCAGTGTTTTGCTTATATATTGCTTTGAAAAACTTAATTTCCACAGATGGCAGCAATCAAATAATGGATTGATATTTCCCTCCTCCAAGTCCAGAAAGTCTGCTTTTTCAGAGTAAAATTTCAGAAGCAAAAGGAAGAATGTAGAAACCAATGAAAAGCTGTCATTCTTGTCATCTTTCCCCATCACTGTCACAGTAGTTATTATTTATTTAATATATACACCATCTGACTTCTAGCGGCATGCATACAAACATAATACACATGCATATGTACAGAATATTTCTGGTTTCTGGTTGATTATCCATAATCCACAAGAGAATATAATAATTTGGAATGCAGATCTCTCTTTAATACCCGTTATTTTATTTAAACAAAAATTTATTGTATCATAAAAGTAATTCAAAATGCTAATGCAAGATGCTGCTGGCTTTTTCTTTTTATTGCATTTATGTTTTTCTTTTCGGTCTGAGAGCTTTTCATTGCTGATACCAGTAAATTAAAGATATATTTCCTGTTAATGGCTCTCATTCCAAATCAGCAAAATCCCTTTCGCTTTCTGAAAAGGCTGAGGTAGTTTTGGTTTTAGTTTTGGAAATTCAGTGGAAAGCTTTCATGCAGCCAAAGGCTGAACAGATCAATGTCATAAAATGCTAATCACAACAAGCAGGAAGAAACGGAACTCAGGGTACATTTATCCCTTTGTTTTGCATCTCAGCGGTTCTTGATAGTTGGAAAGCTATTAACTTTAAACAGACAGAAAAGGTTATGGTTGAATTCCTCATGAAAAATCATCAAACTCAAGCTGCAGAAAGGCCAGGCTAGCAGAACTTTATTTTCAGGCACAACAGATAAGCCTACAAATAGTTTCTGGATTGTATCAGGGTCCAAGCAAGTCCAGAGTGTGGTGGCTATATTTTTACAGAAAATGTTTCTCATTTTTCAATGTCGTTCTCCTTCAAGTCCATTTTAGAATGATAAAAAGAGAAAGAACAGGAGCCTCAGATTTATGAAGGAGCCCTTGAGAAGTAGACTGAGCAGATCGGTTAATCATGATCTTCTCCAAAAAGCTAAAATATACTGCTTCTTATTTAAATTATAATAATAATGCTTACATTTTTCTGAACACATGTACAACAGCACGTTATGCCAGTCTGTGTACTAGGCATGTAGTCTTTGTGTCTAGACTAGACTAGACTGGACTAGACTAGACTAGGATAGGATAGGATAGGATAGGATAGGATAGGAATAGAATTCTTTATTGGCCAAGTGTGATTGAACACATAAGAAATTTGTCTCTGGTGCATAAGCTCTCAGTGTACCTATAAGTGACAAGTGATAAATTGTGATCATAATCATCATAAAATACATTCATCATAAATCATAAGTTACAAGACTTAGTAATAGTCATAGGATACTAAATAAGCAATTAACATAAATCATACTAGGACACTAAATAAAACAATTAATATAAATTGTATCGTAAGATACAAGCAACGAAGTTATAGTCACAAAATAAGGAAATAATGTAATAGGAAAGATGAGAAGAAGAATAGTAATGCAGCCCTACTAGGTAGTTTGACAGTGTTGTGGGAATTAGTTGTTTAGCACAATGATGGCATGGAGAGGGAAACTGTCCTTGAATCTAGTTGTTTTGGTGTGCAATGCCCTATAGCGTCATCTTGAGGGAAGAAGTTGAAACAATTTATGTCCAGGATGTGAGGGACATTATCAAGCTAATAATGATAATAATAATAGATAATGACATTATCATTATCAAGCTCTTTGGCCAAAGAAAGAAACTGCTGCACCAGGAAACCAAAAAGATGATTAAGAAATTTCAGAAATAATGATTAAGAAACAAATTGTGCCTGACTTAAAAAAAAAAAAGGTTTGTAGCTGAAACTGTACAACCCAGCAGTAGCTGAGAAGAGGGATTGTGTAGTATAGTAGAGAAAACATTGAGAGATGCTGGAAGTACACCCAAAGCGTAAAGTACAGCTTCCTTACCTCAAGCCGTATCTGTGGTTTATTAATATTAATTGAGATTGAAATGTTGTTTTTCCTTCAAGATAAAAACCAAAGTAGATTGCAATCAAGTGAGCAAGCAAAACTATGCTACTATATATTAGCTGTAAAAATTCACAGTGATTATTGGCAAGGATAGGGACATCAAAACATCAGATCAGATTATACTGTTATATGCTTTCTTGCCTTGTATCTTGCTAGGCTTTTGAGCTTCAAAGCTATTCTGCATTTTCTATTTTGTCAGTCAATTGCGCTTTAAACAAAATAGAACTTTTGGGATTGATCATAGCAAGACGTTAAAATTCTCTTTTCAGAAGCCAATATTAGTATCCTAAACTTATTATCGTAGGTTAGTGGGAATATTCTCCACCTCTCCTTTCTTTACATATTGACTTGTCTGGTTGGTGTTTTATTCCTGTATACATTTACTTAAGCACAAGCTATGTTATTTGTTATATTGTGTGTAGTGATGACATACACATACAGTACCTATTTGATTTTTTTGCACTAGTTTGTAAAAACCTATGTGTAACATGTGTTCTTTTTCTTTCAGCAAACAGCATAGAATCATTTGTGTTGGAAATGGGCCTGATTATTTTCATGCTGCCATAAGAACATCATAACCTCCGATCACACAAACGGTTCATCTGTCATAACAATTCACTTCCCCATAGTGACTGTGAATTAACACTTCGGAAAAGTACACAAATTGAATAAAGCTTCAGCAAGTTGTTTTGGGATGCCCTTTATGCATGCCCACTTCCTGAGTCCCAGAATTAAAATCAATCCCCACTAGCCTCAAACTGAACAAAATGCATTGCAAATGTAGTTAACGGGTTTGCTAAACACTAAACAAAAACAGTAGCTACATGTTATACATTGCCAGAGTTATAAGGGATTAGAACAGTGGTGGGATTCAAATAATTTAACAACCAGTTCTCTATCCTAATGATTTCTTCCAACAACCAGTTTGCCAAACTGCTCAGGAAATTAACAACCGGTTGTCCTGAAGCGGTGCGAACTGGCTGAATACCAGCACTGGATTAGAACTGTTAATAATTTTTTTAAAAACCAAATAAAAAACTGAAAGGGGAATTTGACCAATGATTGTTAATAAGAATTAGTAAGAAATAGTATGGGGTTCAAATAGAGAATTTGGTGGCTCAGACTGGTAAGACAGTCTGTTATTAACAGCAGCTGCCTGCAATTACTGCAGGTTCAAGCCCCACCAGGCCCAAGGTTGACTCATCCTTCCGTCCTTTATAAGGTAGGTAAAATGAGGACCCAGATTGTTGGGGGCAATAAGTTGACTTTGTATATAATATACAAATGGATGAAGACTATTGCTTGACATAGTGTAAGCTGCCCTGAGTCTTAGGAGAAGGGCGGGATATAAATGCAAATAATAAAAAAAAAATTGAGTGATTATGTATTTATATATAACTGTCCTGAATGGTTTTTGAATTACATGGAACTGCGTCTGGCCAGTTGCTCAACCACAAGTCCTTTCATCCTGTCTTGTGTATTTTTGATTCATACTTGATCCCATCCTTGTCACCACATAGAACAAGTCAGTGTAGCTTGTGTGCCATAATAAGTTTCATAAAAGAAGGCATATAGAAGGCACAGCTTGTTGTGCAAAAATTAAAAAGTTGCCCATTTATTTTGCACAGCATTTATTATGGATGCTAGAACTATGTTCTTTGATCTTCTACATCCTGCACTGTTCCAGCACTAAATTAAGATGACATTAAAAAGAAAAAAAATAGGTTTAAAATATATTGGAGTAATAGACCATCTCGTGACATCATAGAAAAAAGTGAAATTATTATGCAAAGTGATCCATATATTTCACAATGAATTAATCAGTTACAGAGGAATATAATGATTAATCAAATGATTAATGCAATGTAAATGAATGCTATCATTAAAAAATAGAAAATAAAAAATAAAATGAAGCCTAATCAATGACAAAAGACATTTAATTTAAATCACACAAAAAAATTACTAAACCCAAACCCTTGCTTGCCTTAGTATAAGCATATGGGATCATTCCATTAACTGTAAAAGAAAAAGTCACATCCCAGAGACGGCTTAAAATTCTGAAATAACTTTCAGATTAAGATGAAAGTGCCAAAACTGCAGAGAAACATTAAGAAAATTAAGGAAAGTCTCGTAGTTCTAAAGGAGGAAAATTTTCCTATCAGCTAAAAGATTTCAAAGTACAGAATGACTAACCTCTCCTTCTTAGGATAGAAGCTAAACATTAAGGTCATTTCCTCCATAGTAACATATACTGCAGCATATTCCACGAGATGCTTCTGGTGTGACCCCAAATTTCATTGGGTACCACTTCTTTAGATTTTTATTGGCTGTTGGTTATGCCTCGGGATCTGTCTATTAACATTAATACTACGATGGTGGTTTGTAAGACCAAAATTTTATAATTTTTCTTTATCCCAATGTTTTTCGGTTTTCCTTCTCACAGCTGAACTTTTTTTAAATGTTTACTCAGGTCATTTGTTCATTTTGGTTCATGCAACCAAAACATTTCTTATTGCATTGACTATGTCTGATAGTATTTTCCACTGGGGCAACTTTTATCATGTGAAAAGCAGGGCTTGATCCATTGTGTCTCACCAGGCATCATATAATCTTCAGGAAAGTAGCGTGAGTGGGTTCAAATCAGAAAAACAGGTGGTTGGATAGTGTTGCCCATATAGTACTATGCGGCCTTAAGCTGATCTGTTTGGTAAGATTTACACACATTCACTCCTCTACAATTCCTGATCTTCAAAGGCACAGGTAATGGATTCTGTCTAGTAAATAGAATATTGGCCAAGTGTGATTGGACACACAAGGAATTTGTGTGCTAGAGCTAGAGCCTTTGCTGCAAAGAAGCCACCAACCACTCTACAAATCAGATGGTTAAATGTATATGAGCTTCCTTACATTTTACCTGATATTCTTCTTTGTCCTACCAACTTCTCAGGGTTTGTTTTTCTATATAGAAATATGCTTTCTAGCCTGGTGCCTGAACCACTAAAGCAAACTGTATAGTGAGTAAATAATTCGTCTTCATTCATGCTTGCCATCTCAGTCATGACTATATCATTCTTTATTCTTTCCAGCCTTGGTTATCAAACAGACTTCTCAGAATAATGCTGTCTTCTTTCATTTCTATGCTGTTGCTTCTTCTGTAGTTTAGAAACTATAAAAAACTCACTTTGAACTTTTTAATCTTTTTGTCACATTTCTTTAAATCCCCCCCTCAGTCCCTATTACTTCCAAAGCTCTTTTTGTTGGCCATAGATCTAAATTTAGCAAAACTAAAAAAAAACCTGATAAAGAAAATACCATCTATCTGAAATAGAAAAAGCTGTTTGTAAGCATGGTTTGCATAAATGAAGCATTTAAATCTTTGGGGGAAATGCTTAGAAAATGCTTTGTGGAAAAGCAATTATTTCAGGATCATAAATATCTGTTGATGTCTCTAGAAGAAAAATCCTTTTGGGAATAAAGATACTTCAAAGTGTATCTGACACATGCACACAGGCATGAAATAACACAGCATGCTTCCAAGATGATAACATTTTCTGCATTTCAAAAAGCTAAAACCTTTGCTAATGGGTATAAATTTCTAAAGCTAACAACTAAGAAATTTGTGAATGTTGAAAGAAATGTGGTTTGGGGTGTTGTTGTTGTTTTTGTTGTTTAGCTAAAATTAACCTCATAAAGCTGCTAGGACAGATCATACCAGTCTTACAGCTTGAATGTAATCAATATGCTCCTGGCACAGGGCTCCATGTTTTCACAATTACAAGCAAGAGTCTAGGCACTGCAGCTCATATTAGCTATCCAGACTATCATGAAATCAATAGAAAGAGAGAAAGTAATGGAGAAGAGGTAACTTGATTTGAGAAACAGGAAGGCAGTCTATTGATATTGGTGGAAATATAGATTGAGTTGTATTCTAGACTAAAAGGGAAGCATAATAAAATGTCAATAGAAGATCTTTCACCTCCTAATAGTCACTAGTTATAAAGCTTGTTATTTTCTAGGAACTCTTTTCATTAGATTATGTCTGCAGAGGCACTATTTGAATATCTACCATAGAATCTTCCAACATGCATATTGTCAAAGATATTGTGACATCTTATGGAATGCAACAGGGCCTTAGCTCCCACCTCCAACCTTCCCCCAAATAAACTGATATATAGCCTACTCTTCAAGGGCTACCCATATTTCATGCTTTTTTTAATTGCAAATCATTCTTATTACATTCAGCAAGCAATCATCAATACTACATTTGCCCAAGACAGTCCATAGCCCATAATTAAAACATGACAGGTTTTCTCCAAATCAACAAATGTACTATGAACTGCTACTTTTCTCATAAGTGTACATTGCTCACTCACTTGCTAAAGGACTAAATCTGGTCTGAAAACACTCTGACCAATATATAAAGGCTCACTTTTGTTCACTGTCACTTCACACTTGTTCATCCAGAATTCTGTCATGCAGAATTCTTCCCAGGCACACTTAACAAACAAACACCCCTGCTTTTATGTATCCCCTGTTGCAATCTTTCATTTAGTACACGAGAGCATTCATGAGATCCTTCCAATTCTCAGGCACAGATGTTTTACATGATACCCACGCACTGAACCACAAAATGCCTATCCTGTATTAGAGTAATCAGGAATGCTTTAAGTTAAACTAGCACAATCCAGACTTGGCACTAATCTTTAAAGACTGAAATGGCTTTGGGTCCAGTGTATAATTTTATTGCTACCAGTTGAAATTTGCTTATAAAACTTAAAGATTTTACCTAGTTCTCAGTGATGATTCGAGGGACAAGAGACACGACTGGACACTTCGCATTACTCTGTTCAATTTATTTTTTAAAAACTCTTTTCACTTAACTTTACTCTTGACTTCCTGTCCCCCACCCCCGCTACCTTCTGCTATTTGGCAATTCTCATTATTGTTGCGATATTGGCAGTTAATTTTATTTTGCTCGATTAATTATGTTAATTAATACTATTTGATTTCTTGTGCAATGTCGTGGAGTTGTTTAGCCAAAAAATGTACAATAAAGCATAATATTTCATTTTCTGAGTCTTAGGATATTATCATACCTTCTTTTTTTTGCTTTCTTTTGTTACTATTGTGCTTCTTTTTTGGGGGGTTTGGACCCCCTTTACAATGACTGCTGTAATAATGCAGTTATAACATGTCAAAAGTTGTTGGTTCAAAACCCAGCAATTTCTTAAATTAACCATATTTCTCTATATTAAGCTATGCTTTCACAACTGGTATCTTCTTCAGCAGTGTTGGATTTCAGGCTATGCAGACCACAGACAGTTAACTGAACAGGGAGTGACTGGGATTCTGCTTTTACAGCCAGGTTCCTGACTTTTGATTGGTCTTCAATCAAACTGATTGGTGCAGGGTGGTGAGACCACCTTGCTTCTGAAGATGCTAGCCACAATTGCTGTGAAATATCAGAAAATCTGTTGTCTTGACCACATTTTCTAAACACCCAAAGTCCAACACTGCACTACTACTCTTCTTTCCAAGAATTTACTTTTCCCTGTAGATATTTTTTAATAAGTGCATTTCCACTTATTCACTATTTTTCAAGTCACTTGAGATAGAGGGGTTTTACCCTACTTGCCAGTTTCCCATTGTTATCAATATTTTAGATATTTTTTCAGCAAAATTGAAACCAGCAGGGTTTCACTGGATGCAGAAAGGGTTTTTCTTATACATTTTTAAAACTTTGGTCAGATATGACATTTTAAAACTAATCTGGTTTTATGTGGTTCGCTAATCCTTTTCCCAGGATTATTATAAATGAAATCACTTCTTCATCTTTAAAAATACCTCCCGGGACTCATCAAGACTATCTTTTATCTTCTCTTACTCTTAGTTTGGTACTGGAGCCATCAACCGGCTTATTAGAATAACTCCACTGGCTGAAATTGAACATACATATTGTATGTGCTATACTAAATTATATTGCTTTTGTGCAAGAGCTTAATAAATTATTAATTACATATGGTTCCTATATTATATGAAATAAATAATTTATACACTGTTGCACAATATATTTTATTATTGAACATACAATATAAAATAATATTTCTATTGAAATTTTGAAGATTGAAATTATTTGAAGGAAACTTTCTTCATTTCTCTCTCTCTCTCTCTCACACACACACACACACATAATTGCTTGTCACATATGTTTAAATTCCACTTATTCTTATGGACAAAGGAAATATAAAAATAAATATGACATCAAGGTTGATATATTTACTCAGAGACATTCAGGTATTTTAGCTGAAAAATAAAACATTATTGTTATGGTTTGTTGCACAGTCAGCCAGATGTTTAGACTGGACTTGGCATTTTTATCCAGCTGCTGAGTATTTCCCAAGGACCTGGGATAGGCAGTAATTGCTTGATGGCATTAAAGATATTGTCAGAGTATATAAGCTGCTCCAAGAAAAGCTGCCTTTTGCAATTGACTGATGGTGATCTTTTTTTAAGCTCCATTAGGGAATGCAAAGCATAAAAAATAATAATAATGAATAAAGGGAAAATCAAAAAGCACTCTGTGATTTCTCTGATATCATGGCATGGGGCACAGAGCAGTCTTCCTCAACCTATTGCCCTCCAATATTTAGTCAATTAAAACTCTGACAATCTCCAGTTGTCCATAAATTTTGGGTGTTTTAGCCCAACACATCTAGAGGGCAACAGATTGGGGAAGGCTAGTATATGGACTTCACATTTCATGTCTATTCTTATTAGAAAACAATATTAAGATTTAATATTTTGATATTATTTTATTTTTAATTTAATTTACATGTTGTCCATCTCTCTGGTAAGGGGACTGGGCAGCTTTCAAACCATAAGAAGATAAATAGAAAAACAATTTTAAAAAAACTATGCAAAAAAATGGAACCAAGGAGATGGACAGCATGGGGATGAGGTCTTCTTACTCTGTCAACCACTTTCAATGGTGAGAATACCCTTCAGAGCTCCAAGCCAACCGGCAAAATCAAATTTTAATACCCTGCAAGCAGTTCTTGCCTCTGTGGTAGAGTGCTCCACAGGGCCAGGGTCACATCAGAAAAGCTTCTTCTCCTTGACCCCATGCAGAATTTCATAGCAGACGGGGTCTGTAGCAGACATCTTCTGCTGGTGTGAGTGGGATGGGCTAGTTTCATTGGGGGGGAAGCTCCTTAGATATCCTAGATCCCTGCCATATGGGGCTTTAAATGTAATAATTAACAACTTGAATTGGACCCAGAAGCAAACTGGCAATGATTTCATCTTAAAATCAACCCCAATCTTTACCAGTAATTTAGAGATCAGAAACTAAACTAATAGAGAAGATTTATAACAGTAACAGAGTTGGAAGGGACCTTGGAGGTCATCTAGCCCAACCCCCTGCTCACGCAGGAGACCTATACTAGGAATTCAAACCACCGACCTTTCTGATCGACAAACTCAGTGTCTTAGCCACTGAGCCACCTAGCCAGGCTTCTGAGCCACCTAGCCAGCTTCTTACATGTAAGTTCTGTACCCTCTCTAAAAATGTGACTTCTCCTATGTATATGTGTATGTATCTATATGCATGTGTTGTGTGTGTTTGTGTGTGTATGTATATGTATGTAGGTCTTGGCATATTCGGGTCTTTTCCCGTGTAAGGTTGAGAGTATCTTGGTGACGTTTAGACGAGGTCTAACTTGTCATCTCCAGGCTGGTGCTTACGGCTTTGTGCTTGTGCGAGCAAAATGTGGTCGGAGCTGCCGTCTCTCTATAAATACTGGTGGGGAGGTGTGGAGTGTTGGCTTTGTTGTTGTAAGTGGGCTGGTTGGCTGTGTGGTTGCATCTTGATTAGTAGGGGGAGTGGATGTTTGCAAATTAGTTGGCTGTTTCGTAGCATCCTGTGTGAGTGTGATCCTGGTTGTGTGCCCATTAGCCTTCTGTGTTGTAATGACCTGAGTAATGGGCTGTGTGGAAACGTCCTGAGTTCTGGGAACGTGACCTCCTGAATCTTGTGCTGTAACATCCTGGGTGGTTGGTTGTGTTGTAATGTCCTGAGCTTTGGTATATGTATATGTATATGTATATGTATATGTATATGTATATGTATATGTATATGTATATGTATATGTATATGTATATGTATATGTATATGTATATGTATATGTATATGTATATACACACTCATATACTCTGTATCTTCTGGGCTGAAACCAGACTGAAATATATATTTAGTATCACTAGATTTCCTTGCATTCTTTCCCTTTCAACATCAGTTTTCAACTTCATTTTATCAATTACCTCATCAATTACCTCATTCAGTCTTACACTGAATCCTGGTTGATACTTTTTGTCATTTTCATGACAAGGCAGAATTGTTTAGGATATCAGGATTTGTTATCTCTGTTATGATTGGAATACACATTTATTTGCTCTACACAAGAGAAGCTGAAATCACCCATTATTATGGCACTTTTCCTTCGGATGCCTCTGTAGATCAAGATCTTTAGGAGTATTTTGGTCAAAAGATAAAGAGTGCTAGGCTATTTATAGTTATCCAAAATGAAGTTAAAGATGTCTCACTCCTTACCCTCTCTTGAATAAAATTAGTTGGAAATAGATTACTCCATTCATTTAAAACTATTTGTAAGAAAAAAAATCTTTGAGATTAATGTGAATGTTAAAAAAAAATCTTCATGAATAGTGATTCTGTGAGGATCTTTCTCTTCCAAATTTCATTTTTTAAATAAATGGTATCATTTTTCTCATCCATGTAAGATATATTTAAATTTGACTTTTCTTCCACAACACAAACATTATCCTTTTGCTGCTGGTCACCAGAAATCCAAACCTATCAGTTTAGTACAACTCATAAGACTGATCTGTAATAGACTCCCTTGAATAAAGCTTATTCATGCTTCTTTCTTCTATGTTTTTTCAACTTCCCGGTCTAATTTACACCTGGGATCTCCTAGTGGAAGTACAACCAGCTCAACCTTGTTTAGATTGTTTTGGGATCATCCAAAGTTGACTGGGCGCTGCTATCTTCTGTAGTAAGATTCTGCTATCTTCTGTGGAAGATTCTGTGGTTGCTCCATGGCAAATGTTAATTGCTCTCCCATTCCACCAAGCCATGAGATGTCTCTGGGTTGCAGGAATAGGAAACTGAAACCTGCATAAGGTTTAAGGCAGCAAATCTGAAGGATATTTTATAGCCTAATAGAAAACTAATAGTATGAAATAAAGATGGGGCTAGATGAATCAAAAGTTGGAATTAAGATTGCCAGGAGAAATATCAACAACCTCAGATATGCAGATGATACCACTCTAATGGCAGAAAGCAAAGAGAAATTAAAGAGCCTCTTGATGCGGGTGAAAGGAGGAGAGTGCAAAAGTTGGTTTGAAACTCAACATTAAGAAAACTAAGATTGTGGCATCCAGCCCTCTCAATTCCTGGCATATAGATGGGGAAGAAATGGAGGTAGTGACAGATTTTATTTTCCTGGGCTTCAGGATCACTGCAGATGGGGACTGCAGCCAAGAAATTAAAAGACACTTGCTCCTGGGGAGGAAAGCTATGGCAAATCTAGACAACATACTAAAAAGCAGAGACATCACCCTGCCAACAAAAGTGCATATAGTCAAGGCTATGGTTTTCCCAGCTGCAATGTATAGCTGTCAAAGTTGGACCATAAGAAAGGCTGAATGCCAAAGAATCGAGGCCTTTGAACTATGGTGCTGGAAAAGACTCCTGCAAGACCCTTGGACTCAAGACGATCAAACCGGTCAGTCTTAGAGGAGGTCCACCCTGACTGCTCTTTAGAAGGCCAGATCCTGAAGATGAAACTCAAATATTTTGGCCATCTAATGAGAAGGAAGGAATTACTGGAGAAGAGCCTAATGCTGGGAAAGATTGAGGGCAAAAGAAGAATGGGACGACAGAGAACAAGGTGACTGGATGGAGTTACTGAAGCAGTAGGCATGAGCTTAAATGGACTCCAGGGGATGGTAAAGAACAGGAAGACCTGGAGGAATGTTGTCCATGGGGTCGTGATGGGTCGGACATGACTTCGCAATTAACAACAACAACATGAAACAAAGAAGATCATATTGATTCAAACCCCTGATTTTTCTATATGTGGGAAATAACATTTTAGGAAAAAATGAAGAGAAAAAGATACCTTAGTGGAAGAAAACATGTTATACAGAAGGTTCATCTTTAAGATGTTAGAGGGTCTTAGATAGCAAATCTGGAAGGTGAATAGCCTGCATTAGATCCTGAAGCACTGCTGCCAATCATATTAGAAAATCCACATTTGTAAATGGGCCAAAGGCAGGGTTGGCATTATCATAGAGTAGAATGTGGCTGCCTCAGACAAAATATGCAAAGGTAGAGGAGGTACAGCAAGATGCTAAGAACAAAATTGTATGTGCACAAACCACCTGCCCTGGGTGTCTTTGTTCAACCTAAATGTTCATGGAGATTGTCAATCATCCACGTGATGTTTCACTTCTCATCCTAGAAGCTTCTTCAGCTCTGAAGAAGCTTCTTGGATGAGAAGCAAAACATCTTTAAAAAATAAATCAAAAAGCCAAGTTGCCTCTTGAAAAAGCACCTTTGGGACTTTGCTCAGCCTGTTGCCCTAGAATTGCAATTACAGCATTTGATTTTAAACAGTAAGATAGTAAATACGTGTGCGTGCGCGTGTGTATTATCAGCCTGAATGAATCCACCACAGAATTAAGGCCTTTTTTATTGAAAATTATGCCTTCTTTTTTCGTCTCCCCAAGAATTGAACCTTTTTTCAGATGACTCGGAGCTTCCAGGCACCCCGGAGGTCCTGCAATGAGGCAGATCCGGGCTAATGCCATTGCGATCCTGACCATAGCCTGGATCCTAGGCACTTTCGAGTAAGTGTGGCAGGACAGCAGGTCTCATTTGGCCACATCCAGCCGGTTTCCCAGCAGCATCGACGTCGGCAGCATTAAGAGTGGGCAGAGAAGAGAAGAGTCCGACAAAGTCGAGCTCCATAAAGAAGAGAGGACCGTCCCCTTTCTCGTAAGTGCGGCTTTCCCTTCCTGGGCTCCCGGTGCCCTCCAACGGGTTGGCAATTCCCGCGGCTGCCTTAATACAAAAACAGATACTGCGCAGGCGTGGGGAGGTCGTGGGGGGGAAAGGAAAGGAAGTGTGTGGAGGTGTGGAAGCGTTGGCCAAGTTTGCAGGGAGATTGGCCGAGTTTATGCTGCTGGCAAGGAGGAAAAGATAAAGTAGTAAAGCGAGGGGAGGGGCAGCTTACTCCCTTCCCCAAAGCCCTGCTATGGTTGACTGCCTTCCACGGGGGCTTCCACTTGCCTGCCTTCGCAAGCTGGCCACCGGGATGCCGGGAAGGCAGCGTGGAAGGCAGGCAAGCATGGCAGGACTGCAGGCCATGGATCGGTTTGGGGGCATGGCCAGCCAGCAATTGCTCCTGGTTCAGTGAACCAGCCCCAGTCTTCGCTACCTACTCGCCTGATCTGGTCCGATCTGGTAGCATTTCACCCCTGCCCCCTCCCCGCGCATGTGTGTGTGACCCCCCTTGCGCTCCCCACCGCTTTTGGCACGTGATGGCATAGTGAGCCCGATAGGCCCGTTTTTCACCCTCCCCAGGCTCCAGAGGCTTTCTTGAAGCCTGGGGAGGATGAAAACGCCTTCCCCACCCCACTGGAGGCCCTCCGGAGGCCAGAAACAGCCCATTTCCTGACTTCCAGTCCCACTGCGCTAGAGCTGAGCTAGGGCAATGCTCGTGTGCTCACCAATATGGCTCAGCATGCCACCTGTGGCACGCGTACCATAGGTTTGCCATCATGGGTCTATCATATTGGCCTAGTGCAGCTTAGTACATAGATGTTTTTCAACATAGTATAGGTATGAAAGAAAATGCCTGGCCCAAAATTATCCAGCCAACTTCTCTGTCGAAGGGGGTCGAATATCTCGGTGTTCCTATTATTACTCTAGCAGTTTAAACACAAACCATACTGACTGATTCTCTCTTTCTCCCCACCTCCACTTCATACACATATACATATACATTTAGAAAGTGTGTATTGCTGGGAAGCAAATAAAGAAGACCTGAACAATCATAGAAGGATGGGATTCTTACTATAAGAAATTACTATAAGCATTCTACTTCTCCTGGAAAAACTAACTTTACAAAATCTTAGGGGATTATCAGGCATAAGTAGATACCTTTTTTTAAAAAAATCACTGTAGTTCTGCTTTTAAAATGTACTTCTGATCATTAGAAAACTCAGAATTTAGATTTGTGTCAGAAAACTCCCTAGAAGGAATGTATTTATTAATATATAAATGTCCATTCCACTTCAGCCAATAGTTCTGGATGGCTTACAAGAAAAAAGATAAAATTAGAAAATCATTTACAGTCCTAAAACAATATTAAGACTAACACCAACAATTTAAAACTTGAAAAAATCCTGGATAATGAGGAGAGATAAGCTTTAAGCTGGCTCCTAAATTGTCATTTGAAGGACTCCAGACTTAACTTCAGTGCTACTTTGTTCTACGGTATGAGCTCAACCGCAGAAAAAGCAGATTACCTGTTAATCTTAAATGTATGTGGGGAGACTTTTAAAGCTGCTCCGTGGAAGACCTAATTTATACCGAAGAAATGGGAACAGGGATGTAAGAAAAGGAACGCATCAATTCAGTGCACGAATCTAAATCTCTAAACAGTGTCACAGTGATTGGGTCAGGGACAGGTAAATCTCTAATTGCAGGGAGTTCGAAGTTGGTTTTATTCAGGGACTTTTCCCTGGAGAACTGCATCTTATCCTCTGATTTTATGGACAGGCTGCTTCAAAGCCTATAATTCTTTTCGCTCTCTGATGTAAAGGAAGATCTTTCCAAGGCTTGCATAGAATAAGGTCACGCACAGCCTCACAAGAAAATAGTACTTATGGACATTTAAGCTATAAGATGTTCAGAATACATGGGCTTTTTAAATCAAACCAAGGAAGAAGCAAAAAACACATTCAACCTTTGCCAGAGTACGTTGTGACTATTTGGAGGCCAAGGCTGACAGATCTGCTTTTAATATTGTGCTCAGACTATTTTTGTGTCCTCAGTTTCAAGGAAAATAAAACGTTAAGGAGCAAAACAATAAGGAGCAAAACAAAAACTGTTCAATTTGGGGAGCTGCTTTCCTTTGTTTTAGCTCTTCCTTTCCTCACATTTCTATTGTGAGGTTTGAAGCTTGCCTTGAAATTATCATGATTTTATTTTTAGATCTATATGCAAACATTGTATCTTATAGAACAATAATATGAAGAAAACTCCTCAATTTGGTTTAAATACCAGAATTATTGGGGTCACACAATAACCCAGGCTCATTTTTCCCCTCAAGCTTTCCTCCATTTCAGTAATGTACTGTAGAAAATGGGGGAAATTGTTATACTGCCTGTGCTAAATCATTGACGATCAGAACTGCTTTGTGATGTACAGCAAAACTACTAGTAAATCCTCAACTATTTTTTGCCCAGCTGTGAAATAGGAGGGAGTTCTAGGCAAGGCATGTTCTTGCAATACTCAATTAAGAAATATTGTTATTCTTACTAGTTTGCAGCTGGGTAATAGACAGTGGTCTTCACTGGCATAAATATAATGAAAGAATACAAAACACATAATAACAGGGTTGGAAATGGTCTTTTAATCCAACCCCCTACTTGAAGCAGGAGGCTCCATTCTATTCTGGACTGATGGCTGTCCAATCTATTCTTAAAAACTTTCAATATTGGAGCTTCACACAACTTCTGGAGGCAAATCATTTTATTGATTGATTATTCTCACTGTCAGGAAATTTCTTCTTAGTTCTAGGTTGGATGTCTGTTTGTTAAATTTCCAACTGTTACTTCTTGTTTTGCTTTAAAGAATAGGTTGCCCCAAAAGAAATGACTCCACAGATGCAGTGACCCTTCCAAAACCCATTTGCCATTTATTCTTTTCTCCATGCATTCAACAAGCCTGATCAATACTATCTTGTGCTCTACTGCCACTTTTCTGCTAGTCATTGTTCAAGCAGCAGCCCTGGATGCAGAGCTTTTAGAGGGTCCCTCAGCAACCATTGCTGTTTCTTTTGCTTCAATTTTCTATTGTGAAGGGAATTGCTTCACAATTTTCTATTGTGAAGAAAGGGAACAGGCATACTGTATCAAGCCTGCAAAAAACCAGACCAGATGGTAGCAAAGAAGGGCAGAAAACTGCACATTTAATTGTTCAGTGGTAAAACCCTTCTCAAGAGATCCCCATAGTCTTCCAGAAACTTGATCTGGAAATTCTAATGAGCTGCAAGTCAGTCTGCAGGAGCCATTCCCAAATGGATGAGTCTCCATAAGTGCTAGAAATCATGAAAGGAGTTGTAAACTAACTCATCTAAAGAGCACCAGATTGGGGAATATTAGTTTAGAAACTAATATAGATTCTATTGAAACTGCTGTTCATGACTTGAACAAATGTCTCAATGCCTCTAGCCTGTCTCTTAACAACAGAAAACCACAGATGCAGATATTCCTGTTTGCCAGTGTGACATATTTCAAAATGTACACTATCCGTGTGGCAAAATGTGAGCTGGGACGAGTCTCTCATCATGGATGTGCCAAGATTTAAAAAAATTGTAACTAAACTCTTTCTCCTTTTTCATAATAATTTAATGAACTCTGTGATCTGTATTAAGGCTATTCACCACCACAGCCATGATTACTTTTAAATCAGAGATAGGCAATGACTCTACTTTATGAAGGATTTTGAGATGAGACATAGATCACATTGTATCTGAAAGTATTCTCAGTGAAATTGCCATGACATGTGCATCAAAAAGCTGCCTCATGCTCTGCATTACAACTGTGATACAGCAGAAAATACTTTCTGACTTGAATTGTAGCTGGTTTTTGTTCTCTGAATGGTTTGGGAGGATGTAGTGAAGAAATACTGGGGACCATATGATATTTAGAGTGACATTAATGTATGATTTAATTATTTTACAATTGCCCTTTCTTCTTTGTCTACTTATGCTTTCCCTATGAAGCTTCTAGTAGGCTTGGAGAAGGAACAGTAGAGGCACCCTCGGGTGCTGATACATTTATTCATAATAAAAGGATTTGCATTGGAATGTCAGTATCTTAAGTTCACATACAATAATAAACAATGATTTGTGGTCATTTCTCAATCCACGGGGAGACTTTCAAAGAGACACATAGCTGCCCAAACTGTTGCCAGTTTCTAGGCATAGAAAATTAT
The DNA here is from genome assembly GCF_028640845.1 of Ahaetulla prasina. Taxonomy (NCBI): domain Eukaryota; kingdom Metazoa; phylum Chordata; class Lepidosauria; order Squamata; family Colubridae; genus Ahaetulla; species Ahaetulla prasina. The sequence continues at coordinate 127,021,862 of NC_080541.1, forward strand.
ATCTAATAATTATCAACTTGTCCTCAATTGTCCCAGATCCTGGAATAAAGTAAGACTAAAGGTATTATTCCATAGAGGGAAATGAAATGCATTGCTAGTATATCTCTCAGTTCCATCCATGTCCTTATTTCAGGTTTTGTGCATTTGTTCATATTTTTTAAAAAAATCTGATCAGTTGAACAATTCAGTTACTAAATTATCCAGCTATTCTTTTCTTTCAAGGATTTTTTAGAATGGAGAGAGTGCTGTATAAGAGTCAAGAAATGTGGAGAGACAGATGGTCTCACCAACTGTGAACAGGACCATGGTTAGCTCCATTGCCTTGCACTTCAATTTGGCAAAGATAAACACTAGCTTTGCTATGGCTTCAATCTTGCATTATAGTTGAGCCAGAAACAAATAAGCTCTGTTTTCAAAGTGGCACAAAGAGCTTGTGCATACATGGCCAACAAGTAATTATATCTCCTTACCCATATTCTACCACCACCTTGATGTGCAGCTGATTTCTAGGGGGAAAGGAGTTATGGAAACACAAATCATGGAATTTCATATAATACCTTGTTTGGCGCATAGCTTAGAAATAAAGATGAGTTAGTCAAGATTGCCATGATTTTTCTTACAAAAATATCTGAAATTAGAAGTGGAGGCCCTGAGCCACTATTAATAGAAATATTAAACTGTGTTACTAGTCCTCTTCTCTCTATAGAAATAGGGAATGAGATAAATGAGAAAATGGCATGGAGAAACTGAATTCAAAACTTGAGGCATGCTGATGACTTCTCAGAGTTGCCAAGAACATCAAAGAAATCATTGGTGTAAAATTTATTTATTTAGAAAATGTATATAGTCATCTACTTGCTCACAGCAACAAGCAGCTTAGCGATGTTTACAGATAGTACACAACTCTATCATTAATTTCCACAAAGCTAACAGCATAAATCCATAATAAAAGTTCAAGCAAAAATAGAAAAAGAACACAAAACAGCAAGGCAAACATGTATATATGGCTTTTAAGGGAGTCTATCTAAAAATGTTTATAAACACTGTAAAAATAACTGGGAAAATAATTTATGGCAAGAGAATAATGAAAGACACTGTTAAGTTCTTGGCTAATCGTCTGAAGCAAAAGAAATATAGGACAATGCTTCCAAGTATCAGAGATGAAATGAATAAAATGTATAAAACCTCAAAGGATATAAATTTTAAAAAATTTATTCAGTTATATAGCATACTAGAAAATATATCAAGTGAAAATATAAAGGCCTTTTTAAATAAAGCTAACCTACCAAAGTTAGATGATACAGATAGTCCTCAACTTACAACCACAATTGAGCCCACAATTTTGGTTGCTAAGTGAGACATTTGTTAAGTGAGTTTTGCCCCATTTTCTTTCAGACAATTTAGTTGTAGATATAATAGATTTAGTTGTAGATATAATAGTTTTGAATAAAGATCAATTTATAATGTTATCATTAGATGTTGAAAAGGCCTTTGACAAGATATATATAAACAGGTTCAGATTTCCTTTTGAATTTTTAAAATGGGTCATATTATATGAGTCACCTATAGCTAAAATAAAAGTTAATGGCATGCCTTCTTGTACTTTCTCACTATTTAGAGGAATAAGACAAAGATGTCCATTTTCACCTTTGCTTTTTTAATATTTGAATGGAACCCTTGGCATGTGTTATTGGACAACATACAGAGATTTATGCAGTAGTACACAAGTCAGTTGAATACAAATTGTTTGGACTTGAAGACCTTTAGCTTCTGAGACAGCTGAGATGCTGGGATTAGGACTGTTAAATCCTTTAAAATTAAAAAGACTTGCTATTAATTTTTTACAGATATTTGTTATCAAGAAATCAATTTGATATGCAGATTCTAAGAAATAAATGAAATATAGAATCAGAAGTTCCTATATTGCCTAGACAATGGGAGAATGATTTAGCATCTATAGCAAGAGTGCTAATAGATCTCAAATTATGATTTACATAACAAAAATATTTTGAAGTAATTAAAGTCTGTTATGTTTGTGTAGAAACTTTCGTTGGAGATGTAATAAGGATTATGCTTCTTTAAAACACACTTTTATAATGTCTTATACTTAATAAGTTTTGGGGGGAAGTACTGAATTACATAAATGTAATTGTGCAACAAAAGCTAAAATTTTCAGACAATAATATTCTCTTTAATCACATACCTAGTCCTTGAAATTTAATAACTGGACAATGTAAATAGCTTCTCAGCTTTATTATGGCCAAATATGCCAATATTGCAGCATTAGAAAGATATATCTCTTTCACTCAATGGGTTGAAGACCAGATTGCACTTGCCACCTATGAGAGGATTGCCTGAAGACATAGGCTTTATATGGACATATAATGAATATATTGAAAAATGAGTGTTATACAAAATAGGCTAAAAACATAATTATATAAATATATTATAGTAATTTATTAGATAATGATGCAAGACAACTATTTACTGCTAAAATGAAATCTTTCAAGGTTTATTTAAATCAGTATTAACAATTTCTAGTTTTCTTTGTATAAATACCATTGTATTCAGCCATCATCTGTATTCTATAATGCATTATTTGCATTTTATAAAGTCATAGAATAATCAATTTGGAAAAAAAACCACACCTCTGAAATACTGTTTTTTAAAATAGAAACCGCTTCTGACAATTGAAGTAATGGAGGAAATGACTATAGAGGAAAGATAAGAAATATTCCAAAACAAATATTTCCATCTGGTTTATAAGTATCAATACCACCTGCCACAGACCAATAATTGAAAAAAAAAAACATTCTATTTTTTTGTGGATAAATATCTTGCTCTTCATCATCGTCACAGTCTTGTTTCTGGCTTTCTTGTTTTATATAAAAAAGTTATGTTAAAAATATTTTTACATTTTAAGCAATCTAGTTTTCCTTCAGAGTTGCTCTTGCAAATTGGGCAGCTATATAACAGAGAAGGAGGGAGGGAGGAAGAAATGCCCACCTTTACAATTCTCAATATATCTTTTATTACTCCCTGAATATATTTCTCTCCTTTTTTTTTTCTTTTTTGGTGGTGTGTGTGTGGGAGGGGAGAAGAGATATAAAGGGTCCACAAAAGGACTGGGCCAAAGTCATCTTCTACTTTACTCCCCCCACCCGCAAAAAAAGCAAAAAAAAAAAAATCATGGCACTGCTTAAGAGGCAAAAGGTTGGCAATTTCTTCTGCAGCATGCCTACTTCCACTCCCTTTATTAAAGACTTTCTTTAAAAATAGGCAGGGGTTTTGGCAGGGATCCCAGTACCCTAAGTTTAAACGATTCTACTTTTATTTCATCGGTTATTCCTGACACTCCCAAGGAGCAACTGCCGCTTGCGGGAGAAGTCCGGGTGCCACGCTGGGAAAGCGACTCCAGAAAGAGTCACAAGAGAAGCCGCCACGGTAACCCCGTGGCTCGAAGGTTACCCTTCATCTCTCGTCAAACGTTAACCAAATCTCGGCGCTTCCGATCGGCGCCCTGAGCCTTCGGACGGGTGCGACAAACCTCGCGGCAGACTTCGAGTAGTCTTGTTATAAAATGAATCCCACTTATTCGGGGCGGGGCGTGTGGCGTGTCAAAAGATGTCTCCGTAGATGTCTTCGCACCGGTTGAGAGAGAAACTGCCAGACGGGCGTTAGGAGAGCGAGGGAAGGAGGGAGCTGGTGACTTTCCAGGTGGGTAGTCGGGGAAGGAGCGCGCGCTAGAGTCGTCGCGACGGTTACCATGGCGATAACACACACCACACCACTGTTCATCCCCCTCCTCCGCTCGCACGCAACTCCCCGTTGCTATGACAGCAGCGCCGCCAATGGGAAGTCCCATTAGAAGTCCGCCTTGCGGGCCCACGAGCTGACAAGGGAAGGGTTTCACTGTGCACTAGAGACGGAAGTGGGTCCCGTTGAGCTTGGGCCGCGCCCGGAAGTGAGGGTGGGAAAGTAGAAAAAAGGAGGCATTGACTGAGAGGCTCGCCGGCTGGTAGTCAAGCACCTGCCTGCCCGGCTCCGCGCGAATCAGGGGAGGCAACAGCCGCCTTCCACGTGGAGGCGGGGCAGTTCGGGAGGCTCTCGCGAGAATTCCTTTCCCCCAGTCAGGAGGCGGAGAGCGGAACTGTTCCTCCTCCCCTCGCTGCTACCTCTTCCCCTCCTCCCGCCTCCTCCCTCTCCAGGAAGAGCCTGGCCCGACACGGGAAGATGGCGGCGGCCGGAGGCGGCAGCAGCAGCGGCTGCGGCTCCCAGGCTGCGGAAGGGCCCGAGCTGTAGACCCCGACGCGGGGCCGGCGTGGACTGGCGGGCAGCGAGCGGCGGCGGCGGCGGCGGAGGATGAGCCTGCTTTGCGCTCAGTATCTCCGGTGAGGAGGATGGGGAAATCCTATTGAAGATGGGAAGCACGTTAAAGAGAGAAAGAGAGAGAGAGAGAGAAAGTGTGCGTGTGCGTGTGTGTGTGTAGGAGATGGGGGTGCGGATAGATTAAACACCATTTAGGAAAGCTGTATGGACTGGAGGAGCCGCTAACCCAGCAGGAAACCAGGAATAATCAAAACTCAGCTTTACAAGATCTGGAAGAGACTCCATCCAGTGTGTGAGTGGGATGCTGTGCTGCTCTTTGGGAAGGGAGGTTTCCTGGTGAAGAAGATGGAGAGAGTGACAGGAGGAAGAGAAACATACGTCCTCCTATAGGGTGGTTGTTTTTTAACATATCCCTCAATTCTAGCATTCACAGTATTAAGTTACCTGACGCTTATTCAGCAACTGTGTGTCCTGTGTGTGTGTGAAAATCTACACCCCCCCACCTTGGTCTTTCATTTAACTTAAGACATTACAATAATATCGGTCTGGGATTTGTCTGGTGTGTGTTCATGATTGGTTTATTTCGAGCAGCACCTGAAAAAGTAAGCGAATAGACTACCGGGCTAAAATGGAACATGGATTCCTCATCATCTCATTAGCCTTTCCATGCTCCTTACACACCTTCTGAAATAGAGTAACATTGCAAGGAGCGCAAGCGATTTTAAGGCTGGGTGTAGGTGATACAAATAAAATGACGTGTGTGTGCACATGCAGCCGATGATAAAGGAGGCAAAATTAGAAGGTGGTTCTACAGAGGAGGGATTGCTCTAGCGCTTACTGAGAGGGAGATATAGTGGGAAATGTGCAGAAGGGCAGTGACGTTTCATGGCTGATGGGTGAGACAATGGTTGGCTGAGCAAATGAGAAGACTGCATGGCAGAGAGGAACAGGCTATTAGGGAACTGAAGTGAGGAGCTCTTGTTCATTTAAAGATGCAAGTGCTGTCCTAGATATACGTATGTTAATTCACTTATCTCTCAGCCTGAATTGTAGTTGCAGTAATTGAAAGCTGTCCTATAAATTCAGTTACGCACTTACGCTTTACGTTGTTAAATGGTACAAGAATTTACCTCAGGTGTAAAGTTAATCAGTAACTCCCATAAAATATTTCTGGGAGATCTATCTTTAATGTGCTTTATGATTCATTTCTAAATTATGGTAACTTGGTTATCAGTCCTCTGCAAGTTTCTTCTTCTAAGCCTGCAGTGTCAACTAATTCTAAATCAAATTATTTGTCTGGAAAGAAAAGAGATAATTCAAGTGGTCAAAGCACCAGGCTAGAAAGTGGGAGACTACCTCGTTAGCCATGGAAGCCAGCTGGATGACCTTGGGCCAGTAAATTGTTTTCAACCCAACTTGCCTCACAGGGTGGTTGTTCTGAGGAAAATAGGAAAGTGTGTTGATATGTTTGCCACTTTGAGTTATTTGTAAAAAAAAAATGGGATAGAAGAATAAAAATAAAAAGGTGTTTGTTGTTGGATGATGCCTTTACTGCACATAGTTTTTGGCCATAGAATTTTAGTATGTTATATCCCAGATATTTCTGTGCATTATTCTATCATTTTAAATTAAATTATGTTTCTATATTATTTCAGTTCTTTAAAGTTGTATAAATGTCATTGTTATTATTTACCCAGTTCATAGAATAATATAGATAGCATACCCGTTGACTTATTTTTGTTTTATCAACATACATTTAAGTCTTCTAAAATGATTTAAATTTTTTTTTCGATATATGGCCCAGAAGCTCATACTGACAACTGTAAACTATTAAGCTATATGAAAATGAAAAAAAAAGAATAATAATTCCTATGTGTTTTAAAGCAATTTGTCCAAATAAAGATTTAGCCGGTTTTAGGCTGCCTAAGACTCACCGCCCTGAGTCTTCGGAGAAGGGCGGTATAAAAATTTGAACAATAAATAAATAAATAAATAGGCTTTCCCGGTTAAAAACCTCCATGTGTTCTTGGATAATGGATCCTCTTCATTTTGTAAATGTATGTATGTATGTATGCTTGGAAGCTCTAAAGACTTGCAATTGGAGATAAATTTGGGAAACACAACATCTGATTATTTTGGGGAGGCTATCTTACACCTTGATGATTATTCTCTATCATCTTTAAGTTGTTTAGGCTTGCTCTTTCGTGCCTTCATTTCTTTCTGTCAAAGCATAAATTTAGCTTCATGGGAGCTAAAATGTTCTACAATACTCTTACTGTATACTTTATTCTAAATTTTCTTCTGCAGCTTTGAATTTGGGTATCATCACTACAACCAAAGATGTTCAGTTCTATATCTCATGTTCTCCTTTTTCTATTTTCAAATGAGAACAGGTTTTGGAAGAATAAAGTTAAATAAAACGATTCTGTAATCCCTTAAATTCAGGGTAGAGTCAGGGGGATTGGATGAACCTGAGCGTTTACTGGCCAGATACTCTTCCTGATACCATAGGAGTTCACAGCAGATATTTTTTCTTTGCACCGTAGGAGAGAACTATCTGCTGCTACCTAGGATTGAACTCTCAACCTTTGGAGTGGAAGGGACAGGGTCTTCAATACTAGGCCACTACACCACTCTTGGAAGGATAAAGTTAAATAAATGTATTAAATGTAGATAAAGAAAGGTGATGCTGGTGAGAAATATTTATGCGTTAAGGGCATTCAATAGTTTGGCAGTTGATGGGGTGTGATTACAATGTTAATGCAAATTTCCCACATTGAGCTAGACTGACTTCTGAATTTAAGACGCTAACTGTAATTTGAAAAGTTACAGTTTTGAACTAACTTTCATTAGGATCATGCTTTGTTTTTGGATCAACTCTCCCACCATGTTTACCAAATCAGGCCTTACTTAGGTTTCACCTATTCCACTAAAATGAATAATTTTTGCTGGTAGCAGTGACTCTGTAGTTGTAGACCTAGCTTCTATTTCTTCATCAAAGGTAGCAGTTTCTTTTGTTCATTTTTGTTCCAGAAAAGCTTTGAGTTTTTTGTTTTATCAGTTATCTTGGAGATATGTCTTTAAATATTTTTTTTATTTTATCATTTAACTTAGAATAGTAGTTTTTTACTTTTTTCCGATAAGTTTTTTTATTCAGAAACATTACATATAGTAGACTTTATCTGCTTTTTTTCTCTCCCCAAGATTTGCTCTGAAATTGCAGAAGACTCTTCAATAATTGAAATATTTTGAAGGCCATGGCAATAGTTTTAGGATAGATTCTGAAAGTGTCTCTTAAAATGCCTTTGCAGTCCTACTCAGGGTACCACTTTGGTTACTTTTATTGGGCATCATAGTATGTGAGATGAAAGCAAACTTTCTATTAAAAAACTAGTGCCTTTTGAATTGAAATTTTGAGGAAAGAAAATGTGGATAGGCTAATTCAGCTTATTGTGCTCTTAAACTATTAGAAAATGAAATAAATAGTTCTAATCTGTACACGTTCTGAACAGTCATTACTGGTAGAGTATAATGAAATTATAAAATATTTTTTTCTCATTAACAGTACATATTTTCTGTCTTTACATTTGCTTACTTCTCTTTTATCAGAATAATTATGTAGATTGCTCTTGATATAATAATTCTGTTGTGACCATACTGAACCTCTATAGCAGTTTCAGGTTATCTTGGATTTGTTTGTGTAATCCTTTCTCAAAGCTTTGGTTTTATAGCCAACTAGACAACTTGTGTTCTGTTGGGTCATTGTTTCAGTGATATTTCTTACAAGATTCTTCAATGTCTTCTACAATGATAGAAACTCTAAATGCGGGTGTCGGCAATATGCGGCTCCTGAGCCACATGTGGCTCTTTCATCCCCTTGCTGTGGCTCTCTGTGGGCTAGCTGTCCCCGACCCTGCCCTCCCCTCCCAGTCACTCCTCGCTTGGCCTGAGAAGGTAAGGGGGACGGCAGGGATGGAGACTCATTCCATATTCCAGAGTGTGAGGGACGTGCACCTCGGTCGCTCGGGGAGACATGTGACTTGCTCTCCAGCCTGAGACACTGGCTCAGCTCGGCCCAGCTGTGGCTGATGCTTCACATCGTAATGGGCTCCAGGAGGAGGAGGGTACGCCATCTCCCCCATTGTGACGCGCACTAAATTTAAGTGTGCTGCACAAGGCACTGTGAGAGCACTGAACAGACAATGGAGGCACCGAGAGCAGCGGCGTCAACCACAGCTGGGCCAGGCCAGTACTCTTGCAACTTGCTCTCACCACCTTCCTGGGAGGGAGAGAGAGAGAGAGAGACCCATTTCCCACAGAAAACACCCAGAGCTACAAAACCTGGGTAGGCATGGCTGGGAAGTCATGTGACTGGGTGGGAGTGATGTTGAGTTGGCCATGCCTACCCAGGTTTTGTGGCTCCCAGTGTTTCTGTGGGAAAATGGATCCAAATGGCTCTTTGACTGTTAAGGTTGCAGACCCCTGCTCTACAGCATTGCCTTTACTGGAGATATTGGGATCCATTCTGAGATATATCTGCCTTGAAAATAGATCATGCTGTACCTTAGTTCAAAAATTCTTGCCCTGTGAGGTATTATTTTGTCCAGTTAAAGATAACTGGAACAGGACTTTTAATATTATATAGATAGATTCTTGTAATAATAATTGTATTATGGCCCATTCCAGTAGAGATGTGTTATTTTTTACATATTTCCTTACTGTTCTTGTCTGTAAATTTGCCATTGAAATTGATCCCACAATAAAATTTTCCTAGAGAAATACAGATTCTGTATGATCATAGTATTATATTGTGGGGCAAATATATTTATAAATATTGTGGTGAAAAGTAAAGGACCACTATTTTGTAATTGTAAAACCAGGATAACCAAATATTATTTTGACTTTTAAATATTTTTCACCTCTAAGTGATAGTCCGTGAAGTTGGGCAACCAATAAATTTAAATTAATTAAACATAATAAGTGAAGTATATAAAAGATTATAAGATATTATAGGTTGCAAAACTGATAACTAAATTATGAACTTTACTGAGTGAAGTCATGCTGATGTTTGAGTAAACATGCATAGGCTTATGATTTAGAATTGATCCCAAACTCACTTATTCTCTATAGAAGTTCATAATACATAAGCCACATCATATTTATATAAAGCCTAGGGTATACTTGTGATATTTCAAAATCATGAGGTAAGTTCTAATCTGACTAAAGTGACCTCTGATAAATAAAATGTTATCACACATTCAAGAGGTGGGAAATCTATACTTTTTAAATATGTGGGATGTAGGTGCAGTCATGAAATTTCAGTGTAACCTATTTCAGAGAGTTGTGATGTAAATAATTATCTTGTAGGCTTATATATATTGTGTTAAACTCCAAAGAGAAAAGGTGGGATATAAATATAATACAATTCTTATATTTGACTTTGAAGATATGGTAGTGCAATTAGGTGTAACTTTCAATGTTGATTGTGGATTGCCTTTGAGCCTGTGTGAGGGTAAAATACACAATGAATTCAGAACCTCAAGTGTTTATTTAAAGTCTAGTGAATGAGATCAAAATCTTAATTAGAACGGATATCCAACATGATTTTTGAAGATTCTATTAATAGCCTGTTGGTAATTCAGATTTTAAAACTCTATTTTAAATCAAAATAGTATACTTTTTCTATTTGGTTGTTTAATATTGTATATATAAATTTCTTGATGTTGAAACACCAATAATTTTTTTTGCTTAAGCCTGTGAGAGGTGGTGGTCTTGTCTCTGTACAGAACTTAATTTCTTATGTTTGAATTGATCTTCCACCTTTTCTTTTAAAGAGGAATAGGAAAATAATGATCTGTTTTCCTCAACACATTTGTGGCCAATGTGTTGGGTTTAGTCTCTTATCTATCTATCTATTTATAATATCTATATATCTGTGAAATTTGTTTATTGCCATCTCACCACAAGGTAACCCTGGGTGGTTAATAATATTAAAAAGTATAAAACAATGCAACAGCTTTTTTTCAATAAGAATAAAGCATTATAAAATAGATATTAATGTTATTAATCTGTCAACTACTTCCAGCATGATGTTCCCCCATTGGAGTCCCATCCCAACTGGCAAAGCCAGGTCTTTATCCTAGTATGGAAAGTCAGGAGGGTGAGAGCCAATCTCACTCTGGGGGGCAAGATATTCCAAAGGGCAAGAGTCTGATGGGACCAATACATGCTACCTTTGCTGGCATGCCAATCCTATTAGGATGAGATGGTTCCTCAATTCCTCAATAGCAATCCATTAGATTATAGGAATTAGACCAACCATCTTCTGAACACTAGAATTTGGAAAATTGGTACCCATAGAGAGAAAAATCATCTTGAGTTTTTCTCTTGCTGTGGTTAATCATGTTACCATACACTGTACAGCAAACTTGGGGGGGAGGATCCTTAAAGTATTAATTACGCTGTGCTTAGCACAAAATTGGTGGGAGGGTTTTTTAGTTATTTTTGAGATGTAAAAAAGAACATAGGTTTGACATATTCTTAAACCAAATCCTTGCAGATACATTGTGCTTACAGTTATTCATAAACTTACTATCACATTAGGGTGGGTGTGTATTAGTATTTTAGCAAACAGATTTTTTAATTAATTCATTTTGACTGTGTTCCACTTTGATGTTTTTTTCTGGTATATCTACTATTTACTTTTACATCACAAATTGGAGATAAGCACACTCTTATAGACAGCCCTTTCATGTATTGTGATAAATATTAATTCTTTGCAACGTATCATGTACACCTACCATCCTGTACCAGATTCAACCAGTACGTGCAGTCATTGACTCTCTAGTTTTTTGCTGTTTATATAAAACTTGCAGTTGTTCACGTCTTCTTTCTCATCAAACATACAGTAACTATCTGGATTTTTGCAACATTAAGATCCCTACTTCTTCTATCCAGATTTCTCAGCAAACTATTCATGTTCTCAACAAGTAACATGGCATTATATGCATAGAATAATACACATATATCCTTATTTTTCATCAATATAACTTTTGCTGGCACCACAGTAATTTTGTATATATTTATCCATTAATATATTAATCATTTTACAGCATTACAGTGTAATAAATATTCTCTTAACATTTCATTTTTTTCATGTGTTCTTTACTGTCGTCATAGACTGCTTATCACATTTATATTCATGGAAACCTTTTCATAATTCAAGCCTACCTGTTATATCTTATGCTTTCTGTAAACTACAACCTAGAATAAACTTTCTTTTTTCACATTCGTATATTTTCAATGACTTGCTAAAGAGCAAAAATCTGCATTACGAGCCATACCCAGCATCTTCACAGACCTGATATGTTTTCTATTTTGTTTCTTAATGTTTGTTACCGTTTGATCTTTATAGACTCCAAGTTGCAGTTAATTTTATCCATGCCACAGGTACTGTCCCCTATTAATCAGCAGTTCTGATTAGTTTGGGCCCATATTGTCAATATGCCACAAGTGGATGCCGAGTTTTATCCCAAATATTCTCACACTATTCTTCTTGAATTTTTGTAGCACCCTTTTTGTTCTATATTTTAATAGCTGTAGATTTAATTTACATTTATTTACATTCATAAGTAGTTTGTATATTATTGGCAAACAGGTTACAGGCCTGTAGTTTTGAGGCTCATTTCCCTTTTTCTTCACCTTCTGAGTTAGGAATGTACTTTCAGCCGTTAGCCATTTTTTTATTTTCTGGTGCTTCCAAACCCTATTCATCTGGTTTGCCAACCTCAAGTGTAGATTTGTCAGTTATTTTAGCCAGAATCCATGGAACTCATCTGATATAGGATCAGTCAAGTTTTTATCCTTCTCTGATTGCTTTTGTACTATTTCCTTAATTAATCTAATTTCTTCTATACCAAGTACTTTCACTATGTTTTCAACTTGCTTGATTCATGTTGCATGCCTATTGTGACTCCAATTATTTTCCCACAATCTTTTCCAAAATTCTAGGGTCCTTCTTTGCCAGGCTTTACATTATTTGTGACCAGTCCTTCCATATTTTCAAGCGTTTTTTGGAATTGAGGCTGATTTCCTCTCAAGTGCAAGTTCTGCTAGAATTGAATTATTTGATTGGCATATCACTTGATTTTCTCTGCAATAGCCATGATACTTTGTTTCAATTGTTCTACAGTCTCTGCAATTCCTTTACTGTCCAGTTTGTACTTCACAGATAAATTAGTTTTTATTTTCTTATTTTCTTATGTGTCCCATAGTCACAAGACCTTGATTTCCAATATTTTTTGCTGGTTGCCGGCAAAAAGCCTCACCTATGCAGAGGAATGGATTTACTTAACAACCACCTTATTCGCTTAATGATTGCATGGTTCCGACGTACAATTGTGTGATTCATTTAACGACTGCCATAAAAAGAGTGGAAAAATCGGGTTCAGTCATGTGGGAGCCTTGACTATAACAACTAATGATAGAAATTCCAGTCCCAGTTGTTGTAAATTGAAGATAATGGGTTTCATTGCAGTGCCTTCTAAACCTTTCTCCATAATAGCATCCGTATGACTTTGAACAGAAGGGTTGAGATCACACAGCCATACCTAATGCCTGTTCGAATCAAGAACTGAACATTAATTTTGGATACGTACACAGTTGTTGGAATTGTTGTAGAATTTGTGGGTTTTCAGTTCTTTCCATAAAACTGACTAATGTACGCTGTCGAAGTTGCTTCAGAGTCAATGAGCAAGTGGTTATTTATCTCATTGAATTCTCTCATCCATTAGTTGTCTGATGATGAAAATCTGGTCACAGTATCCTTGGTTAGGGTGGAAACTAGACTACTTTCCTCTAATTATTTTTCCTATTGTTTCTGGAAATGTAGTTATTTGATTCTTATGAAGACCTTTCCAAGGACTAACAATAAATAAAGGAGTCCTGGAACTCTCTGAGTTTGGTTGTTTTTCCACTCTTTTTATGACAGTCGTTTGGGTTTCATTACCCAAATTAGGTAACATCATCGGTGCTAGTTTGGGTAATGAAACGTCTGCAAGAAAACAACCAAGTCCAAGAGGACAAAGGACCCTCATTTCAACTCTAAGCTACACATATTCTCCTTTATTGATACTGACAATAAAACTTATGGCCCAGTTGCTTTTGAATTGCTGTCATCTTTTTTCCAAAATACAGATTATAATACTTTGTTTCCATATAGTGGAGACTTTCTGTGAATGCCAAATTAACTATAAATGTAGTCACTTAATGAAATGGTCACTAGCTCTGGGTGCCGCAGTTGTAGCTCCATCCATCTGTTCTCCCATTTTTTGTTAGCTTTATGCTTCTATTGTGGGCACAATGTTTCACTCCTGATTTTTTGGGGGCATTTGGATAAGTAGAGTAGTGGATCTACTGGTGACACCTGTGGCTCTTCATGGTTGTAGAGTTGTTGGAAAAGTTCCCTCCCTCTCTGAAACTGTTCATTTGAAAATGCTACAAATGTTGCATCAGTTTTGTAGGCACTACTGTTTGTTGATTTAATCCTTACTAGATGTCTGAGAGTGGTTTAAAAAAGAGTGTGATACTTGTATTTTGCACAGCCTCTTCCAGTTTCAGGACCATGGTATTCCAGTGGGGCTCATGCTCCACTTTGGAGAGGAATTGTGGCTTAAAACAACCCTCTCACAGAATGACTGGGGTATTAATGCAAGTTCTCTATTGGAGCAGAAAAGTAATAGCTCTTTTAGAGTTATCATGGCCAAACATGGGTATTCCATTGGACCAGGATGTGTGAAAGTCTATGTACATCTGCTACTTTGCCCCCTTTTTAGTGCATGCTTGCTTGCTCACAGGTATTGGAAATGCACAATGATGAAAAGTAGTATGATGGTGAATTGTTACAAGAAAAAGAAGCCCATTAATGTACAGCAATTGTGAAAATATATTAAAACTGTGTTCTGCACTATCACTATTAATTTGTTTGTTTGTATAGTACCTGTATTATTTTTACAAGTAACTCAAGGCAACAAACATATCCAGTATACCTTCCTCTTCCTGTTTTCCTATAAGAACAATTCTGTGAGGTAGGTTGGGCTGAGAGAGAGTGACAGGTGTACTGCTCTTGTTATAGTGCTAAATAAAAGTGGTTGGTTTCGTATGGCAAATGTGATTAAATAGGTTAGGCTTTAACTCTGGTCAGTTCCTTGTTTCAGCTTGTGTTTTGGATATTCTAAAATAGATATGAATGGAAACAAAGACAATATTATTTCTATTGAATTTCTGCTTATATATATATATGTTTTCTGAGGTTTTCACGGGTATATATATATATATATATAGTGTGTGTGTGTGTATTATATTTGCACAAGGCATAGGCAAAGGAAATACAGCATATATTGAGACATTTTTTTCATAATTCTTCCAGCTAAATTATTCACATTCTCATAAATAGAAGAAATGATTATATTTGAATAAAATTACTCTTCAACATAAGCAGTTAGACTTCAGTATTTAGGATTTCTCCAATTCAAATTACTTTATTTTTAACATTTTGGAAAGAAGTTTTTAATTTTTAGCTGTTGAAGTAAACATGAAAATCAGGTTTTGTATTTTAAGATTGCTTTTCTTTAAAAACAAATAATATTAATATGGAAATAAAAGAGCTAAATGAAACATCAGGATTTGGAAGATGTATTTTGAAACTGAAAATACCAGCTGACAGGAAATTGATGTGCAACTTTGATAGCAGGCCCTCAGGTTTCAGGCGTAAGTCTGTTTTTAGAGGAAAATGAACAAACATAGCATGGTGTGTGTGTGTGTGTGTGTGTGTGTGTGTGTGTGTGTGTGAGTGTGTATTATATTTGCACAAGGCATAGGCAAAGGAAATACAGCATATAGTGAGACATTTTTTTCATAATTCTTCCAGCTAAATTATTCACATTCTCATAAATAGAAGAAATGATTATATTTGAATAAAATTACTCTTCAACATAAGCAGTTAGACTTCAGTATTTAGGATTTCTCCAATTCAAATTACTTTATTTTTAACATTTTGGAAAGAAGTTTTTAATTTTTTAGCTGTTGAAGTAAACATGAAAAATCAGGTTTTGTATTTTAAGATTGCTTTTCTTTAAAAACAAATTATTAATATTTCTAAAGAGGGATGTGGGTAGATGACTAAATTGAAAGAAACTGAAATAGGAAACAAGACAAACTCTGCACCAAGTGGAAGATCAAACAGGTTCCTGACAAACCTAGCAGACAACTTTGTTTCCCAAAAAGTAAAGAAGGGAACAAGGGGATCAGCCATATTGGACTTAATTCTTTCTAACAGAGATGAAATGATAGAAGGTGTTGAAGCTACAGGAACCTTGGGGGGGTGAGCGATCATGCAATATTGGAATTCAACATTATGCAAGCACAAGCGATAGAACAGTCAAACTAGAGTCTTGGACTTTAAGAGAGCTAATTTCAATAAACTTCGAGAGAACTTGGGAAGGATTCAATGATGTGAATCCTCAAGACAAAAACAACTCAAGAAGCTTGAGAAATTTTGAAAAGTGCGATTATGAAAGCCCAGTCTAGCACAATACCAAATGAAGAAGAAAAATAACAGCTCCTAAAAGAAGCCAGCATGGCTGCATAAAGAACTCTCTGACAAATTGAATGACAAAAAGGACAAGCATAAAAAGTGGAAAGAGGGGCACATAACTAAGGCAGAATATCAGCAAATAGCCCAAGCCTGCAAAGATGAAGTGAGGAAAGCTAAGACTCACAGCGAACAAAGGCTTGTGACAAAAGTAAAAAATAACAGAAAAAAAAGTTTCTTCCAATATGTTAAAAACAAGAAAAAAGTCAAGGAAACAATTGATCCATTGCTGGGAGAAAGTGGCAAGAAGGTGACAAGAACAAAGAAAAAGCAGAACTACTTAACTCGTTTTTTGCATCTGCCTTTACACAAAGGGGAAAAACAGTCCAACCTATCAAAAACAGCACCACAAAAAATAGATTAGGAACACAAGTTAAAATAGATATTTGTATTATCCTGTCCAGTTATGTGGAAAAAACCCACTCTCATTTTAACTGGTGTATGTGCATGTATTTTTAAGTTTTGCCTATTATTTGCTGTTCATACACATCATCCTTGGCATGCTGGCTAAGTGTCAGCCTTGGAGGCCATCCTTTTCTTTCGATCTTCAGGGCTTCTACACTTGGTGGATGGGCATGCTGTGGGAACAGGGAGTGGGGGTTGGATGGTGACAGGATGAGATGTATAACCATAACAACATTCTTTCATTGGGAATCAAGGACGTTCAGCCTGCATCTGGAGAGGCAACAACTGGGAAACAACTCCAGTTAGGATGGTGACCTGATTGGACCATGTGATGGACATGTGGCTGCAGGGGAAGGGACTTTGACTTTCCTTTGGGTGGGGAAAACCTGGGAGATTTCAGATTCGGGTTTTCCCAGATGTGCCAATATGACAGCTCTAAGAAAATGGAAGTTTGAGGAAATGCCTGCCTCGGAGTCTTACTTTGTTGGGGGTGTTACTTGGAACCTTGACACTAAGATTTATAAATAAGCTATAATACTCCTTCCTATAAATGCTGTTGAATTCCCCTTGTGATAATTGTCTTCTATATAACAACTGTTTAGTACATACATTTAAATTTTAAATTCCTAAAAATCCCAGTGTTGGACATATTCCAAATAGATTCTTAGGATATCTTGAATATGAAAAATGATCTTATAAAAACCAGTGAGCTGTATATGAAACTGCTGCAAGTGTGCATATTTATAAATAAATATTTATAACTTACTCCATATAGCTGTGCTATAGCAATTTTTTCTTTGAACAAAGTTATATGAAACAGTTGTCTTAGTAGTTGCATCTAAATTTATTCTCTTCTGTTCTTAATAATTAGTTACGTAAAAGAATAAGTTGGGATAGTAGAAAGCATTCTTTAATTGGAACTGAAACAAAAGATACTTCAAAAGAGCAGTTTCAAACAATGTCAAGATCTGGACACTTAGGTTCCTCTAGAAAACAAATATTTTATGATGTTGCAGCCATTCTGTGCAATAGCCAATTCCAATCATTTCAACAATGGCTCTAAAATGATCTAAACACATGCGTGGAATAGTTTTGTCAATGTGTTATATAACAACTACAACATATATAAAACTTAAAGTGCCAATTGAAGCTGCTGAGAAGGATGGCATTTATGTGAAATAACAGTAAAATGTGTTAGTAGCTATACCTCAGAGAGATTGAAAACAAAAATATCTGCTAATCTAATGGCTTGGGTACGAATTCATATATGAATACCTAAGCTTGATGCAATCCGCAGTATCCCACGTTTTTATTCCTTTCTTCCACTGTGTGAAAAAAATATAATTTAGCAATCTGTTGTTGCTTATATTTTGGCAGCACATCTATATATATTGCGAACTGGGTAAAAATGTTATTCTTAATATATTATAATGAAGGCTAAAGCTTAGAACATGAGCTGAGATTCTATTTCAAATTGCAGTTTAGATAAATTGCGCAAATCCGTAAGTCCTGAATATTCTTGCATTTTAATTTATTTAAAATATTGATATTTATTGATTATTTTAACAAGTATTGTATCTATTTTATATACAGGCAGGCAGAAGTCCTGAAGGCTGACATGACAGGTAATATTTTCACCATCTAAATCTGCCAAATTTAGGTAATCAGATTTGATTCACAATTCACAAACAGGTTTTAATTAATTTTCTGATCTGGTGAGTTACTAAAATCAATAGATGTGGTTGAGGAGCCATCCTTTCTAGTAGCTTTGGAGTAAGAAGATACAAAGGTATCAATCTCAAATACAGGGTGGCAGCAGGAATGAGGACAAAGGGAGGACTAGCACTACTGCTCCAAGATTTTAGATACTTTGGGGTCAACTGAATCACAACTAGTGATCAGTACACTTCCAGATCAGATGAAAATCTTGTTATTTCCACTAACTTCCATGTGCCACTGTTCCAAATTTCTTATTTTGAATTCTGCGAAAACTAAAGAGAAGTTAACTGTGTGCAAGCTAGTTCAGAGCTAAGACAATGCTTTATTGGTCGAGAATCAATAAAACCAAGACCATTTCCTAGAAACCCAGGGTTCCATAAGAATTATCTTGGGGGTCCACATGACTGTTTATACTTATTCTTATAGTGAAAATGTAAAATGTTCATGCCTTTGTTTTGTTTAAAGGAGAGAAATCTATGACAAGGTATTATATAAAACATTTATTAATGGGATCTATACAATTTTTCACATTGAGAAAGGTTTTTCAGATAACAAAGTTTGAGGACCATTGGTCTAAAGCAGTAATGGTGAACCTTTTAGGCACCGCATGCCCAAACTGACATGTGCGGGCATGGGCATGTGCAGGCGTGCGCACATGCACAGCAGAGATCTGAAGACCAGCTAGCCGGTGGGAGACAGAGCATCCCAACACTGGCAGCGCGGCAAGAGGTAAGATCTTTTTCTTTCGTGAGCTTCTGTTTCGTCGTTTGCAGGGAAACAAAAGCTCATGAAAGAAACATCATGGAGATCGGCCTGGGGCGACGGCATGCGTGCTAGCAGAGAGGGCTCTGCGTGCCACCTCTGGCCCGCATGCCATAGGTTCGCTATCACAGGTCTAGGGCAAGTGTACATAGAGACAGACACATACATACAGATACATTCGCAAACACATATACACGCACAAACACAAATATATCTGTATTTTTCAGATTCGAAGCTGGGACCAGCCGAAGCCTGGACATCTCGACAAGCTTTACAGGACTTATACCAGAAAATGTTAGTAACAGATTTGGAGTATGCATTGGATAAAAAAGTGGAACAGGATCTGTAAGTATAATTAAGTTTGGCTTATATTATTTTGTTAAAGATGCTAGTAGTCCTTGACTTAACAACCATTCACTTAACAAAGTTATGATGGCCTGGGATTTATAATCTCTACTATCACACCAACCCCACAGTCCTATGGTCACAATTCAGGTGCTGGCAGCTGGCTTACATTTATGACCGGTTGCAGCACCCTATACTCATGCGATCACAGTTCATAATCTTTTTTGCTAGTTTCTGGCAAAAAACAACAACAACAACCATTGAAGAATTGTGATTCACTTAATGATTACCATAAAAATTGTCATTAAACCCAGTCCAACTTTATTTATGACTGCAATAATTTACAACCAAAATTCTGGTTCCAATTGTGGTAATAAGGACTATACGTACAATCTCTTTTTTAACTGAACAAGTACTTGAGTAAAATGGTTTGGTTGAGATCGGCATATGTGGGTCTGATTGGGGTAGATTATAGGGGTTATACTGAAACATAATTTTATCTTATGTTATTTATTTATATATTGTATTTTACTCCAATTTCATTTTAACTTGTTTTTTATAGAATTTTATTAATAATTTGTGTTTGGAGTTCTGTATTTTGATATGGCCTATGAGCTAATCAATAAACTAAACTAAACTGAACTGAACAAGATGTGTGCAGACTGGAAAATTATTTTGAAAAATTGGATTTTAGATGAAACTTCTGCGGTTTTTTTCCTACACTGCAAGTAGTTGGTGGTAATATAGGAGCAGTAATATTATAGCTATTTGGTTGATTTCAAGCACATATTGACTCCCAATTAAAAAAGAATAAGTTTTGTCATTGAGTTTACAAACTTAAAAAAAAAGACATTCAAGGAAAGAGGAGAAGAAGAAAAGACAGTTGGGAAACCATTCATGCAAGCCAAAGCCTTGGATGAATTTATATCCAATTCAACCTTAGCTGATTGGCATTTCCTGTGGGTACTAAATATTAGCTGGCAGTTCTTGATATCCTTGTCCAGTACCTGTTTCCAGAATGCATAGCCTTTCAGTTCCAAGCATTTGCTGCATCACAAGCATAGTGTTCTACTTTGCAGAGAAGAAACTCCCTGCAGCTGCTCTATTACTGATTGTTGTAGACAGCCAGGTTCATCTCCCCCCCTTGTCACAATGTGATCTTAGAGAGAACTCATCCTTCCACTGGGCCTTTTTCTACTGAGCAATCTGGGGATTTTTTTGGTCCGTAAAGAGAAAAAAGGGTAATACTCACTCCCAGTTCTTATTACTAGGCAGGCTTTCTGACAATCCTCATTTACATGAATCTTTTTGGTCATTACTGATGTTTGACATAAGTGTCAACAAGTGAAGAGAAGGGTTAGGTAGGTATATGGTCATAACGTGAAGATAATATTTGTGGTACTCTAGAAGCTTCATTGAAACAGCACTCCCCTATATTCCCTTCTCCTTCAAGCAGGTATCATTCAGTATATCAGCTTTTTTGTGTAACATAGAACAATGAAAACTGCTCCCTTTTTATAGGTGGAATCATGCCTTTAAGAATCAGATCACAACTCTACAGGGTCAAGCAAAAAACCGAGCAAATCCAAACCGGAGTGAAGTTCAGGCAAACCTCTCTCTCTTTCTAGAAGCAGCTAGTGGCTTCTATACGCAGGTGAGTCAAGGGATAGCATTATGACCATGGTATGGAAATTGCATTACTGCTGAACAATATGAAATTTTATTTATTTAAATGTATTGGCTGCTCAATTACTGTGGACTGGGCTGTGCACAAAACTATAAAAAGAGATAAAAACAGCTAACGATATTAAATCAACAGGCAGCCTGAATTAAAATATTCTAATAACAAAATCCGCAAAACAAGGCAGAGGTCATTAAGCAAATAACAGACACCAACTCCAGGCCTGGAGGACTCTAGGAGAAAGGGTACACTGAGTACTGCAAATTTATTTCCCCATTAGAAAAGGCAAGAGATATCTCCACGACATTCAATCATAAACACTTTTAGAAAGTATACGGCTATTTGCAGATAACTATTCTGTCTTCCCCTCCTTTCCCCTTTGTCTAATTCTAATTTACATTCTATGCCAGCCTAGCCATTGCATCTGATGAAGTGAGCTGTAGCTTGCAAAAACTTTAAGGAAAACGTGTTAGTTGGAGAACGACTGTTGATTTAGAGTATTTAAACTGTAGAATAGTAATTAGAAGAGAGAGTTTTCATAATATATCTCTTATATTTTCTTTCTTCCTGTTTGCTTGCACCTGTGTTAATATTTATGAAATTATCTTCCCAAAAAACACCAAAAATTGTAGGGATTCTGAAATAAGACAGAATTGCAAGCCAATTAAAGATATACTTAGTTTTGATTTTTTTAAAAAAATATAAGATATCAGTTATAAAATTTTAGAACCACGTTCTTAAGCTCACATAATAGACTCCATTATTCTTTAGTCTGAAGGAATCCGATTTTGCATATTATGTTTTTGCAGCTTCATACAAGAGGCGTAAATAGAGTCATAAACAATGCAGTCATTAGGCTGGTTCAAGTAATGTAGTAAATCACAATGTAATCTGATTGAGTTGTGTAGAACCCAGCTATGCGTTTCAAGCTCATCTATAAAATTCTTATCTCTATTCATATTTTCAAACAGATGCAAAAAGGTTAGATAGTTTTATGAAGAAGTTCTATATATATAGCAGCATGTAGGAAATCTGCCATATGACAATCTCATAGTTCCAAGCTTGAATGTCTTCCCATGTTTTAAGTTACCAGATTTTGAGTTGTGCTTTTCTTGGTCTTAGAGTTCTTTGCTATCTTTTTATGATAGCTTTTTCTGTATGAGAATCAGGCTGTCGCTCATCCACTCTTAAAATGTGATGTGTAAGCCATGAATGGTTTTTCTTCTTAGTGTTCCATGCTAACCAGGCCATTATAGTTTAATTTTAAAAAATATTAAAATAAGAATGGCCAGAAATAGATAGATAGATAGATAGATAGATAGATAGATAGATAGATAGATAGATAGATAGACAGACAGACAGACAGACAGACAGACAGACAGACAGACAGACAGACAGACAGAACCAACAATGAAAACCAAACATGATGGCTATATGTCAAGATAAGATTATGTGTCTGAAATAAGAGTATGTATGTCTGAAATACTAATTATTAGAAAATTATAAAAAGGAGATACCAATCTTGTTTTGAGATTTTTCTTTGGTGTTAATTTGACTGCTTTGGAAAAAAGAATGCTGAACTAGAATGATCTCTTTACCTATTTGTCTACCAAAACTAGTTTGGTATGGTATAGACACCAAGTTAGAAACCTAGGGGATCATGAATCCTGGTCCAGTTTTTGTCCTGAAGCCAGCTTGGACCAATCACTCTCACCCTTGTCCCAAAGAGGAATGACAGTGGCAAACTACTTCTAAAAATCTTGTTAAGAAAATTCCAGGGGTTGGTCTAAAAACCGTGCTAGGAAAATTCCAGGTAGTTGCCAGGAATCAAGAGTGATTTACTTATTTATTTTAAAACAAATCATACCATAGGTCTCTCTTTTACCTCTTTCAGGATCTCTAAAGTCTTTTATCATCTCTGTGTTATAATATTTTTTTGACCACTGAATATTGTGAGGTGTTTTTTTTTTTAACTAATGAGCTCAAAACCTCCAATCTTAAGAAGAAATAAAACAAGAATGGTAAAAAGATTTATTGTTTTATCTATTAAATCTTCTTGAATAACTTCAAGGCAAAGTGATTATGATGGAGAAAACAAAGAGAAATGTTTAGCCAAGCTTCAGTAGAGAATCTGAGATTTAGATATAACTGATAATTTCTAATTTCAGCTACTGCAGGAGCTGTGCACAGTATTTAATGTGGATTTGCCCTGCCGTGTGAAGTCCTCTCAGTTGGGAATTATCAGCAATAAACAGACGCACACCAGCGCCATAGTGAAGCCACAATCTAGCTCCTGCTCATATATATGCCAGCACTGCCTTGTCCACCTTGGAGACATCGGTAAGTATCAGAAGTAGGAAAAGTTCTTTTTAAAGCTTAGCTTCAGAGAGCAAAAAATATACAAATGGTAGCATTCCAAGGAGGAGTTGAAAAAGACAAATCCATTTATTAAGACAGTACAAGACTGCATATTCTATAGCACTGGTCACCAACTGGTGCTCCATGGACCACTGGTGGTCCGCGAGAACATTTTGGTGGTCCACGGAAAGATTATTTGCATTTTTTATATTGCACTAAATCGGGGTGCTCAAACTACAGCCCCTGGGTGGGATACTTGCAATGAACATTTGTGTTGCTACACAGAGTCTCCCCCTTTGGGGTCTTTTTGTGTAGATCGGAGGGGGGCAGAAATTCTGACTTGTGGTCTGCTTTGGCCTCCTGGTGCTGGGCTTTGGGCGAAGGCTGGAGGGAAGTGCTGCTGGTGGCAAAAAACCGAGGGCCTTTTTCCAGTGGGACTGCAACATGGCCTGAAACTGGCTGACCATCTCAGCCTGCTGAGCCTCCAGGCACCGGCACCTGGCCTTGCACTCCCGCAGGTCTTCTCTCTGCTTGGAAAGCCTATGCTCATAGTTCTCAGTGAGGTGCTTCTGCAGAGCCTCCTTCTCAGCCAGATCCAATTTGAATTGAGCAAGCTGTTTTACTGACTCTTTCTCATGGTGGCCGCTTAGCTCCAACAACTGTTTCTTATAGAGGGCCTAAGGAGCCCAGGAGGGGAGGGGAGGAGTGGCTGAGAGGGGAGGGGCGAGTACAGGCTGGCGAGGCGCCCCTTGGCGTGACATTGAGTTGGCCACGCCCACCCAGCCGGTCATTAGGCAGATCATATGAATGGTCTATCGGATTTAAAATTATGAATTTAATGGTCCCTGAGGTCCGAAAGGTTGCGGAACCCTGTTCTATAGTGTCTTGAAGATGCCACATTTAAATGACATTGTGGCATTGTGAAATTGCAGTACAAACAGGACATGTTGATTGTTGATTGTAGAAATCTTTAAAGTGATGCACTTGATCACCTGTGCAATTTTGTAACTCTGGTTACTAATTAGTTTTTTAGTCTCTCGTAGACAACAAAATATTTAGACTTTCCCTCCAGCATCTAATAGAGGGACATGTCAAAGGGTAACTATGCCATGAGGGTAAAGAGTAAGAACTTGAACAAGAGCGTAAGAGCAGACCAAAGACAGCATTGTGTCCCTTACCATAGCCAGCCAGATTCCTTTTGCTACTCTCAAGCAGGGGAAAGTAATAATAATTCAGGTTTAGCCATGATCAGTATTTGTCTTATCTTACCAGTTTTGTCACAGTCAATTTGACTATGTAAAACTCAAAAACCATATATTTGGAAGGTCACGAATCTTGCATGAACTGCTATGTATTATGCACAAAACAAGTTATTTTAGAAATTGGGTATATGTAAACTGGTATTCTGTTTAAAATAAAATCCTCTCTTCCCAGCTCGCTACAGAAATCAGACCAGCCAGGCTGAATCCTATTATAGGCATGCAGCTCAGCTTGTCCCCTCCAATGGTGAGTTTTGAAAGTGTAATACACATGGTTGAATAACTTCTGTTACAGCAGATAAGGCTTATTTGTATTTAGGATACCAGTTTTTAAGTATTTATATTTCACAGTCATTGCGAGGAAAGAAGGAAGACAGGGCAGTCTTTCTAAGACCAACTTAATCATTGCTGAGGATTTTATATCAGAAGTAGCCCTGTTTTAAAGGAACCTTACAGCAGGGATCTCCAATCCCTGGGCCATAGCCTATTTGGAAATGGGCCGCATGTGCACCTCAACTTGTATGAGCGGTAGGCCAGCACATGTGTACATGCTCATGCAGTTCAGCTTGCACAAATTAAGCTGTATGCATGTGCGCACTGGCCCGCCACTTTGGAAGTCAAGTTGTGCACACATGCAAATGCATGCCGGCCAGCTGCTCATGTGACCAGTTCCCCTCCCCCACCCAGCCAGGCCGTCAAGCTGCAAAGGTTGGGGACCACTGTCTTACAGGATGCTTACTAAGCATCACACTGAAATGTTTTTTTCTATTGCATATCTGATTGGAACAGCTTTTTCATACCTATCTTGTATTTTTTAAATGTACATACCATATTTTTCAGACTATAAGATGGACTCGCCCCCCAAAAGTGGGTGGAAATGTCTGTGCATCTTATAGAGTGAATGTTGCTGAAGCCCCGCCCACCTGTTGGCCCCCACCCTTCACCCTCTGCCTCCCAGCAATTTGCTTCCTTGCAGCAAACAGCCTGGTCAGCTTCAGCACAGCCTGATTTAGCACGAGCAGCTGATTGGCGGTTGGATCGGCCTCCCGGAATACCAACGATCAGCAGTTCCAGGCTGTGATGATCACCGCTACTATCGCTGCTTCTGCATGCCCCATTTTCGGCCTCCATGCATCCCGTTTTCCATGTGTCCCGTTCTGTGGCAATAGGTGGTGGCGGTGACAATTGCTGTCGCCTGGAACTGGCCAAAAATGGGATGTGCGGAAGGCAAAAATGGGATGTGTGGAGGCCAAAAATGGGACACACGGAGGCCAAAAATGGAGCACGCAGAGTGGAACAGCTGATCGTTGGTATTCCGGAGGCTGATCCAACCACCAATCAGCTGCTCGTGCTAAATCAGGCTGTGCTGAAACTGACCAGGCTGTTTAATGTTTGCTGCAAGGAGGCAAATTGCTGGGAGGCAGAGGCAAGTTTTTTTTTCTTGTTTTCCTCCTGAAAAGCTAGGTGCGTCTTATATCTGGAGCATCTTATAGTCTGAAAAATACGATACTTTTTGACTTATAAAAGGAATTATGTAAATGAATTATTTTGCTGTAAATTGAAGTCATTCATATTTTTCAGCATTTAATTCAGAAAGTTCTTCACGTTCTCATCAGGCACCTATCGATAGCGGTCCACGGACTGAGGATTTGGACCCCTGATTTGGAATATAACAAGGACCTTGGATTGTGTTTATAAAACAAAACTGGAACTCAGTAACAAATCTTTTATTTATCCCATGTAGGTCAGCCTTATAATCAGCTGGCTATTTTAGCATCCTCCAAAGGAGATCACCTGACCACAATTTTCTACTATTGCAGAAGCATTGCTGTGAAATTCCCTTTCCCAGCTGCTTCTACTAACCTACAAAAAGCACTTTCTAAAGCACTGGAAAGGTAAGGCTGATTGGATGTATTTCAGAAAGGAAATTATTGATGTATCATTGGACGTCTCTGTACAAATATTATTTTAGTTCAGTAACATCTGGGGATCATAAGTTCATGTGTGCAAAGTATTAACCATGTATAAGGTTTAAAGTGTGTCTAGAGTCACATTATAGATTGTTTGTCCAAACTGCAGCATCACTATGTTCTCAAAAAAGTTGCAAGCAAATAATTTCCTTTCCCATAACTTTTTATCCAGTATTGGTCTGATTGTAAATGAATTCCTAATTGTAAATACTGCATATAAATGAGATTATAATTTTATTTATGAGATGGAGCAGTCCTTGAATTAGTGGCTGAATGGATAAGTTGATTTTCCTAACAGCTGGCTATATCAAAACTGTACACGAGTGCAGTCTTAAGCTTCTATTATTAACATGGGTCTTTGGTTTGTTTTGATTAATTGCTTTTTAGTGAACGATATGGGTTTCCAAAGCAATTCTGTCTAGCTTCTGACTCACTTACTAAATATTATTTCTCCAGATCAACCCATAATAATTCCCTTAAATAAGGTCCAGTAATAAATATGTATTTATGTAGTAAATTATTTACAAAGTGCATGTATAATATAAAAGTTTAATATGTGTGCTTCCAAGACTGAAATACAATTTTTGTCTTATAATTGCAGTCGTGATGAGGTGAAAATTCAGTGGGGAATATCTGATTTCATTAAGGCATTTATAAAATTCCATGGCCATGTATATCTGAGTAAGAATTTGGAGAAATTGAATCCTCTTCGTGAGAAATTAGAAGAGCAATTCAAGGTTAGTTTATGGAATACTCCCAGCTTTTCCTGCTGAACTAACATCTATATAAAATTGATTTAATTGATTTATGGATGCAACAATCCTTGGAAGCTTCTTCTAATCCGTTTAAACATGTACAGGTAGTCCTCGACTTACAACAGTTCATTTGGTGACCATTTGAAGTTACAGTGGCACTGAAAAAAGTGACTTATCACCATTTTTCACGCTTATGACCATTGGAGCAACCCCATGGTCATGTGATTTACATTTGGATGCTTGACCACTGGTTCATATTTGTGATGGTGGCAGTGATTATCTTTTGCAACCTTCTGACAAGCAAAGTCAGTGGGGAAGCTAGATTCACTTAACAACCATGTTACTAATTTAACAACTGCAGTGATTTAACTGCAGTGATAACAAATGTGGCAAGAAAAGTTAATATGGGGCAAAACTCACTTAACAAATTTCTCACTTAGCAACATAAATTCTGGGTTCAATTGTGATCGTAAGTTGAGGACTACCTTTAGTAGGAATGCTGCTTTTCTGTTCTTTATTTGCTTAAGAAAGAAGACAACTATTATGAGATCATGCATCTTACAAAAAGATCCTTTTCTTGCAAGATGCCACAATAAAAATGTGCTGTAATACTTGCATCCTTACATATCTGGCATTAAAATAATTGTTTCTCTTACTTGAAATCCTGGGTCTTAAAAAGCATAGTTGCAATTCATTTTGCTGCTTTGTGTTTTCTATTCTTTACACTTCAAGCAACAGGCTAATAGCATGGTGATCTTAATTTGGAAGAAGAGATTAAATGTATATAGATCAATGGGGGTGGGGAGGGACAGATAGACAGAATTGTTTTTGCAAAGAATTTTTGTTGAAAAGTTGGTTGAGTCTGTCATTTGATTCTCTACCTAGACTGCTTAGATGTGTGTAGTACTCTCTTTGTGTATTCATATTAGTGTATCACTATTCTGTGTATCACTATGATACACAGCGCAGCAATTGATAGACAGAAGGCATTAATGCACTGGTCTCTCCAGCGATAGCACTTTCATCTACATATGTGAATTGTCATTCAGCGATAAAATAAAGAATTAAAAGAATTAAAGACCATGAAGGGGACTAAACTAAATCTGAGACAATAGCGATTTGTATATGCACAGTTTCACATGGTTCTATATACATTGCTATGCTGGAGGTAATTGAGTGTTAAATGGTCTATAGCAGTATATTAGATGCTCTGTAATAGCTGCCAGTCAGATTGAACAGTTTGACATAATATATTTTTGAAAGGTTGGATTATGTGTTTTTTGTTATTGCAGAGGTTGCTGTTCCAAAAAACCTTCAATTCTCAACAGCTTGTCCATATTACTGTCATCAACCTGTTTCAGTTACACCATTTACGGGATTTTAGCAATGAGACTGAACAGCATAGTTACAGTCAGGATGAACAGCTATGCTGGACACAATTACTGGCACTCTTCAGTAAGTTATACAAGTTGACAGAGTATTTTTGCACAGCTATTTGCTAGATTGCTTTTTAACCAAGTGTCTTGGATCCTGGAATGAGATTCTAAGGCTGGAGTGGGTTCACCATTGCACAGGCTGATTGTGCAGTGAGAAGAAACAGTTGCTTGTGATGCTAATGCTGTTCTTTAATTGCATTATCGTGGTGTGATCATATAGCTAGATGTCATAGTTACTGCTTCTAGAGGAGAAATTGTGACTCAATTGAGTTCTTATAGATTGTGAATAAATTAATTAAGTTTTCTACATTTACGAGTCCTTCTTTCCATTTAATTGTTGATTTACTCCCTGCTTTCCTGTTATATCACATATTTCTTTTGGCATGTTGGAAGGGGAATATCTGCACTTGGGAATCTGTTTTAAGGTATAGGCTGTCTGTACCACATAGAATCCTGACATTATAAGATCCTAACCTATATAATTTCCTCCTATATATTTTTTAGCGCATAGAAAGAGACTGTGGTGGAGCCACAGTTACCATATTCACATATTACTATTTCATATTTTGCATAAATTTAAATGCTAAAACAGGGATAATACAGATAGTCCTTGACTTAGAATTGATTGCTTAATGACTGTTTAAAGTTACGTTGCACTCAAAGTCATGACCTGTCTTCAAAGTTACGACTACTGCACTGTACTATCATTATTACATTTTGGGCGCTTGGCAACCACCTCGCATTTACAACTGGTTGTAGCATCTTGTGGTCACTTTGAAGGCATATGGTGATTTTTTTTGATATTTTTTTTTTGCTGTTTGCCAGCAAAAAGACACCCTTTGGATTAGCTGGATTCAGACTTACGACCATGAGATTTGCTTAATACCAATGGTGACTTGCTTAATGACCATCATAAAATGATCATAAAATTGAGTCTGGTCACTTGGTGACTTGACTTACAACCCCAATGACATATGGCTAGAATTCTGGGCTCAGTTGTGGTCTATTACCATATATCACAGTTTGCTCTGTTGATAAGATCCTGGCTCAACTTTTGCAAACGTATGATCAATTTTAGCATTTTTTAAGACTGAGTAAAGAACGAACTTTGTTCTTTACTCATTTCTCATGATTTTTAGCAATAGCACTTAGACTTATATACCGCTTCATAGTGCTTTACAGCCCTCTCTAAGCAGTTTACAGAGTCCGCATATTGCCCCCAACAATTTGAGTCCTCATTTTACCCACCTCGGAAGGATGGAAGGTTGAGCTTATATTAATAGTTTTATTAAAAAAAATATTAGATATGAATATCTGCTATATACACTTTTTTCCTTTTATCCAGTGTTGTTAATTTTTTCATGCCTCATTTGTAGTTTTTGTTACTTTTTGTTCCTGTTTTTTAATTTGCATTTTGTATTTTATCTTTTGAAATTAATCACAATTTCAAAAAAATATTAACACCAATGATCAGCAAGAAATAATAATTACTGAATTGAATTGATAATCATTTTTATTTCAGTATAGTGCTCAAAGTAATTAACCAAAAAACACACACTATACTTTTGTTTTTCTCAGTGTCTTTTCTTGGAATTTTGTGCAAGTGCCCACTTCAGAATGATTACCAAGAAGAATCTTGCGGTTCTTATCCCCTTCCTGCACTCAAAGTCTCAATGGACTGGCTGAAACTTAGACCCAGTGTTTTTCAGGAGACTGTGGTTGATGAAAGGCAATAGTAAGTCTTGTCTGCCTGTATTTTTCCATTCAATGAAGTAAATTTGTAATGAATAATCTAAATTTCTCCTGATATAAATATAATGAATTTGGTTGCAGTTCAAATTTTTATTAGTTGATCAGAATATAAAATACAAAGGAAAATAAAAATAATGGGAAATTAGAGGAGGCAAAAGGGATAAAGAAAAAGTGTGGAGTTGAAGGGGGAAAATAAAAAATAGCATTGACTTCCAACCCTTTTTAGCACAGTAGAAGGTAAGAACATTACAGACTCAATTTTTTTACGTTTACACAGTAGCAACAGGTATTGTAACATACCCATTTCTATGACAACAAATCAGCAAAACAAAATTAAATTTCATTTTTTCCCATCACAAGCACAACATTCAGAAGTGATTTCCAAACAGGAACAAAATTAGAATATATTCTTTTCTTTAAATAAAGCAATCAATTTAAACATCTTTTCTTTTTTTTCTTTCCTACAATGACTTTGAACTGAAAATCCATAGACTTAATCTTGTTTTTATTATGAATTCTCTAGTGATAGTCAATCAAGTAAATAAAATGCCTTCTGCTATTTGCACTCCATCTTCAGTAGCCACTTGTTTCTTCTCTAACTTTGATCATAATTTGAAAAGGAAGAAATTGCTAACTTTCTGAAAATCCTACTAGTAATTCCTTGATTTGATCCAAGATTGGAGAATGAATAGCTTCAAACTAAATTCACTTAATTCTCAGTCACAAATGCTTAATGAATGAAATATTTTGTCACTTTTACGCAAAAGTTTATTTTCTTTCATGTATATCCCAATTCTCCATGTTAATAGGATTCCAAGTTTTGTAACTGGAATTTCCTAGCAGTCTTCTATTTGGGCACTTAGCAATCCCATATCTATTAACATGTCTAGAGGGAATGGCACCAGGAAACAGGATACATCTTGTGAATGCCCTATTTACAATCTCAGGCAAAGAACATGGTTCTTTGAGAAAGAACATGGTTTATACCTATTAAACTAGCTCCAGTATGTGCATTAGGACAAATATATACAGGGAGAGAGGCACCAATGAGTTGGTAACATGGTCTTCCCTCTACTTGATTATAATGATAGTTTATATAAATCATATAACAGTATGGAAGACCTTCCTTCATCAATATTAATGTGCCATTTTTACTGGCAAAGGGTTTCAGGGCAGGCATGACAAACATAAATATAATACTGTTACATCCAACCATAAAGTTAAAACGCATATAACGCTCAAAATTTCAAATGATAAGTCGACAGTCAGGTTCCGTTTGATGAGGTTGATAGTGATGAATAAATGTTTTTACTTGAAATCTAAACTCTTCTGTCATTTGAGCTAACTGCATTTTCCCAGAGAACAAACTCCATAGTTAGAGTTCCATCATTTAAAAAATTGTGGATAGTTATGCTATCTGCTATTTCCACTTGTGAAATCAGTTATATCCATAGCTTATCTTTAAAGCATGTTTCAGTCTTAAGTATGCCTTTATTTGTGTGGTAATAATGTCATCATAGCTAGATTTCAATTATATAGCCTCTCAGATATCTAGGCTAGCTGTTCCTCATTACCTATTGCCAGATACTGAAATAGATAGCAAATTAATAAAGATCAGATGATAGTACTCAGTCATAGTTAATTCTAAACCTTGAGCTGAAGATGATGCATCCCTCTAAGTGGCATTTTGCAGTGGAGTTAAGTTTGAGATCTACATACAACACAAATTCCATGCTTTGATTATTCAGTGAATGTTTCCTAATACATGACTCAACAATTATAATGTGGATACCTGGAAGCTATAATTATTTCTAAAGTAACCTTCCCTTTCCTTTGAATATATATACTTTCTAAGTATTTAGTCTGTCAATGCTAAATTCAGAGAACTGAATTTGTGGAGCAAAATAGCTTCAAACTGAAATAGAGAGATATTAGACGGATGTCACTGCTTTTCAAGCATGGGTTGGCTGTTTATACCACTTCAGACACTATATTTAAAGTACTGGGATATTCTATTCTATTATATCATATCATATCGTATCGTATCATATATCATATTATATTAACATACTATAAAAAGCGTTTTTGACTCTCGTTCATTTGGGTTCTCTAGTTTGAACTGTGTGGAGAACTGATCTCGTTTTAGCTCATATTTATGCAAAAATAGTTAAAATTCCAATGAGTTTACAAATGTTTAAGTGCCACTGTAGATGGCTGCATTATCCTCAGGTAAAACAAGAATGAATTCCCTTGTTGAAGAAAGAAAAGTTATTTTAATTTTAAGGTCAAGAATAGTTCCTTGATCTCCTATACATAATCTCCTTCATCGCTTTCCTGTATACCGAAGGAAATTCCTGTACCCAAACCTCTTGATACTGAAATTGCTTTCAATACTAATTTAGGTGTAATTTGTAAACAGGTATCTTTTGATATAAAAATTCAATTACCTTCCAGAGGAGTCAGAAAATCTTTCTATTTTAAAATTCTTTGCTATCTACTTATGCAAGTTGGCAGTAATTGCTGTCAACTCTGTGGGAGTCTGCTTGAGACTAGAAGCAGTGGTATTTCTTTTCAATTTCAGAAAAGTAGCATTTCCCCTACTCCAAATTGCACACAAGGGCCTTTTTAGGTTTTTGACAGTGTTTCCACTTCAGTGTTACCTTCAAATGCATAAGGTTTTGTTTTTACAACAGCTGAATAAAACTAGAGGCAAAGATTTGCGTAAGGCATTCCTTGTGTTCACTAACTGAGTAAGTAACTTAAGTAACACCAGTCACTCAGTTGCACTGCTCTGCTTTTGAACTCCCTGATATTTGGATCTTATAGCTTGAATAAGTAAGGTTTTTAAATTAGAAACTGGTTGCTTAATATGAGTTCTTGTTATGTTACGTTATATTGTATTGTATTGTATTGTATTGTATTGTATTGTATTGTATTGTATTGTATTGTATTATATTATATTATATTATATTATATTATATTATATTATTATATTATATTATATTATATTATATTATATTATATTATATTATATTATATTATATTATATTATATTATATTATATTATATTATATTATAATTTTCCACTCAATAGTTGTTCAAATTGTTTTTCAATAGAGGAAATGTAAAGCAAATATATAGTCTGGAAATCCAGAAAATCTGGAATCGAAGAAGGATATCAACAGTGTGTGTTAACAGTGCATGTCTGATTGTAAATGGTAAAATAAAGACATTAGAGTATTTTTTTAAAATTCTCCTGTCATGTAACAAATTACCCTATTATTTTTTTCTTTTTACTGGGCAGACTTAAAGAGGAAAATGAAATAAGTTTGACAGTTATGGCATAAGTCAGAAATAAACTATTGTGTGACTTTTAAAAATAGCCACTTTTTATTAAGCCTGGAAGAATCCTTTGCCATTAAAAATCTAGACATACACATAGTTTTTGAATTATTTATTTTTATGTATAAATAAGTTTATGCAGTCTCCACTTTCAAGGTACATCTGACATAAAACCACATATTTTAAAAGAAAATCCTGTGTAAACAATTACAAATCTACTTAAAACAAATATCTAGCCAACAACAAAATCTGTCAAAATGGTGGCCCAGCATCGTCCTTATCTATCAAACATTTGCTGGAATAAAATGGCCTTCATAGCCTTCCAGAAACTAAAGGGCTGGGGACTCTGTATACTTTAGGGCATATTCTTCTTCAAAATGGGGCAGCCACCAAGAAGTTTTACCTTTTTGTTCCATTCTCTTCATGTAACATGGGGACTCTCAGCATCCACATTTGAAAAAAATGCACAAGGCTGGTTGAATCCAAGCAAGAGAGAAAATGGGAGCTAAAGCCATGTAAGACTAGCCTAGCCATGTTAGGTTAGTTAAAGCTAATGGAAAAAATGATGTGAAAGGTAAAAGCCCCTCTGGATCATAAATATACAACATCACTCCTTTCCCACAAAGATGGACCAAATATTTGTGAGAAGGCTTTGGGTTAAACATGAAGTCAAGAGCTGTGGATCTGAGCTTTCTAGGTCTGAATGATTGTGCCCAGTAGTGAAAAAGTCAGACCTTCTGTCAGTATTCCT
Source organism: Ahaetulla prasina (assembly GCF_028640845.1). Classification (NCBI taxonomy): domain Eukaryota; kingdom Metazoa; phylum Chordata; class Lepidosauria; order Squamata; family Colubridae; genus Ahaetulla; species Ahaetulla prasina. Next base: position 127,056,376 of record NC_080541.1, read on the forward strand.
TAGAAACTGACTTAAAAGAGTCTACAGAAAGAATCAACTAAAAAATTTCCCTAAAAGGGATACATAGGCATCCTCCAATCCTTCATCCGTTTGGTTGTATAGAGGAAAAACCAAGTAGCTACTTCAGGATTAAAATAAAATACAATTATAAGGCATTGTTTTACGGTGACATTAAGCAATGCCTGTGTGTTTGAACCAATGGGATAATGTGTGACTGTGTTATTTAAATGATACTGTAGACATACCAGTTGAAAATTGTTCTGGCATACAGCAAGATAGTTACTGGAATTTTCAGAAAAGGATCAGATAGAAATAATTTTTATAGATTATGTCAGAAGACACCTAATAAGAAATGGGGCATTTGATGCAGTAAGGACAAAGTATGCAATGGAAGAGGCAATAGTGAGTGTGCAGTGTGTTATGTAAGTAAAATTCTTCTTGATTTGCAGTGTTTGGCCTTGGCTGATTTCTCTTCTAAACAGTTTTCAGCCTCATGAAGAAGACCTCTCCTGCCCTAATGGTAAGAACACTCCCTTTTGGCATAGTTCAAGGAAGATAAGAGCAGAGTTAAGTCAAGAACATTGTAGTAGGAAGACACTGATTAACTGGTGTAAAAATTTAAGTTGAATCAAAACTGTTTAGCTCACATTGACTTCACTGATTCTGAGAAGTACCTTTTAAGTACCCATGTAGATTCTATTCTATGCCCTCAGCCTCCATCATTTTATTTGCCCAAGCTGCTCTTTGGTATCATTAATGGTACAGTTAGTTTACAGTTTTATATTTGTCCTTCAATACTATCATATGCATTACAACAATCAGTCAAATAGTTGGTAAGTGCAGAGAAATAAGCCCACAAGAAGGGGTCCAAATAAGACCCAAAAAAGGTCAAAATCTGCAGATGAAAAATAAATGATAATAGGAATATTCAGAGATGTGACAAATACAGAATTTCCCAGAATGGTTACTGAAGCTGGAGAATATTCTGTGCAATATTAATTATGAATTTTCTTATTTTGCTTTCAGGAAGAATTGCATCTGTTGTCTTTTGGATTAAAATTTTAATACATTCTAACTACAAGTGGTTCTCGATTTATTACCATTTTATACCATTTAAAATTAAAATGGCCTTGGGACAGGTGCTATACAGGCACCGTATAATGTCCGTTCAGCTCTTGGCAACTGGCTCATCTTTACGACCTCCTGCAGGCACATGATTGTAATTTGCATTTGGAAGAATGGTTTTGTTTAACAATTTTGTGATTTTCTTTAACAGCTATAGTGATTCATTTAATGATTGCTGCAAAAAATGTTTTTTAAAAATGGGCCCTGTCATATGGGTTCCTTGACTTACAACCACACCCAATTATGACTGGATCTCCGATTCCAATTGTAGTTGTAAATTAAGGACTACTTTACGACCACAACTGGGATAGGAATATCTAGTGCTAAGTTATTTGGTTGTAAAGGTCAAGGTGATATGACTGCTTCAGTTAGTAAGGGAACTCCCCATTGTCATTAAACAAATTCCACCAGTTGTTAGCCAAGGGCCTGCCCTAAGGTATGCCATTCCAGGCTTGGTTCCTCACAGCCCAGTAAGAGACTCTGCTTCCTCTTCAATTACCCTTTCCTTCCTATAAACCCTCCCCCACCAAATCTCTGCTCTTTTGCCAGTGCTACACCCTGGCTGGTGAGGTAGTAAGCAACCCTACACGGCTATGGGACTGCTTGACCTGTCAGAAGCCCCTTGAGCCACAGGAAAAATCCCCAGGAAGTCCCATCAGCATAATGTGCACCCTGAGTGTGCACACAAAGCCACAACTGTCCTGGGAAGCTCCCTAAAAGCATGGCATCACAGTTGAGTAGCACGGCGTGAAGCCACAGCCCAGTTGCATGGTGCAAAGCCAGCAGTGTAGGGTAAAGCCTTAGTAATCCCTTGAAGCTCCATCTGCCTCAGCCCAGCCACATTCACTGCCCTGCACTCCCTAGATCTAGGTTTCCCTCAACATGGTCAGCCATCCCAGTTGACCTTCACTGCCATCTAGCTCCCACTGCTGACTTCCTGAGGCCATCTTGCCCAGATGTTTCGATGAATCTTCTGTGTGCAATCAGGGTAGGGGGACGTTTTACGTAGCCATCATCTGTCTCACAAGGGCCATGCTAGGCATGTTTGGTCAGCACCGGGAGCAAGAAGATGGCAGTCATCTAAGGCCACAGGACCCACAGATACAGGGTGTATAAAAGGCATATATAAGGGGAAAATAAATAGAGAGTGAGTTGAAACATCCCTACAGTCGTAAGTGTAGGCAGACTGCCAAGTGCCTGAATTGTGATCATGAGAGCACTGAAATGGCTGTAACTTCAGGGACAAGTCGTAAGTCCATTCAGTACTGCTGTAACTTCAAATGGTTGCTGAATATATCAATATAAACTGAGGACTACCTGTAACTTAAAAAGCACTTGATATTTATTGGATCAGAGCCTTGCTTACTACGGAGAAGTAGACTTGAATACAGATGTACATATTCCTTTGTTTCATTCACTAGCCACCCCTCTTCCAGAAGAGTTTGAGCTGCAGGGATTCTTAGCTCTGAGACCCTCATTTAGGTGAGTAATTATTATAGATAGATGATACTCACCAGTGCTATTCAAATAGTGTTAATATCCATTATTTTCTAAGCTCTTTGTAATTATTGGCACACTACAAAATTCTGTATATTTTCCTTATTTTCTGTAATACATTGTTAAAGAACCATTGGGATTAAAATTCGTTAAATTTCAGTTTAATTTTTGTGTATTTAAAGTTTAATCTCTTTGGAAGCCTTTAGGAAAAGTGGTGTAAGGAAAAAAAATGGATAATCTATTCTTCCTTTTCACTAAATAGGATTTCTGCTTTTTAACCTGATAGATCTTTTGGTATAATACTATACAAGATAACTGTTACTGTTACAAATTAATTTCCCTGGGTAAATCCGGCGGTGGGGGGGACTTGGCAGATCGGAGCCTGTAAACATATGCACAGTACTTTTCTACTCTGAAATTGATTCTGCTACTATTGGCTTTTATATTTGAGTGTTAAGGTGGAAAATTACTTGAAGAACAATTGCAGCAAGGATGATAAAGCTTGATACAAAATATATAAACATTGTGCAAGTATTTATCTGAAACAGAATAGTAAAACTTCCTTAAAATAGGACTCTTTCCCTGTCACTTACAAATTCTGTGTAATTACTTTCTCACTTAAAGGGAAACTTTAGATAACTAATCAGACCATTACATGTTAGACCTGCTTGTACCCCTCTTGTTCCTGATTCATAATACGAACGTCCCATTTTTATTTTTGTCAACAATCAGGAACTTGGATTTCTCTAAAGGCCATCAGGGAATTACTGGAGACAAAGAAGGACAACATTACCGTATAAGGCAACAACGCCTGATCTTCACAGGAAAATGGATCGCTGACAATCAGCCAAGGTATCTGTATAGCTGCTAGTATCATCCTATACCTTCACCCATGATGGCTCTCTTTGCCACTCAATATTGCTGTTTCATGTTTCTAATGACAGGTGTTAAAACTTGTAACAAAGGTATTATTGTGGACACTAATAATTTCATTTACACAAGGCAGTAATAGGGGAATGGTAGATACTTAAAATGTGCATAATAAGTATGGTTTTTTTTTCAAGGCTTAGAGAGCTTGTTTAGGAATTTAAAGCCATATTTTAGTTTGATATAACGGGTAGTCCTCATTTAATTAAAATCCCTAATTCCCATAATAATGACCAACAATTTCATTCCTAATCAAAGCAATGTCTCATAACTGCCCCACAGTAGTTTTGACAGTTCCTTTGGCTATGAATCCTGCTTGGGCATTACATAAGGACCCAACCTGATCCAAGCTCTTCCTGGCACTGTCCCTCCCATTCCTGAGCCTTGGTCCTTCTAAAATAGGGAACTATTTTAGTTCCCCCCCCCAATCTTCCTATCTCCCTCTCATTTCTGCCCTTTTGGCCACCTGCTACCCACTGCCACTTCTGTCCACCATGCACCACTGCCAGCTAGGATAGTCCTTCGTGCTGCGCCTGACTGCATGCCCCTTCTGGCTGGAACAGAAGGATCAACAAAGAAGGATCACCGAGAGACAATCCATAGTTTGAAGGCTCATCCCCACTGACAACGGCATCCAGCAAAGCACACATTTTCCCACCTGCATACCCTAGTTCCCACTTGCAGCACTTGCTTGCCTGCCCGTGCTTCCTGCCACCTGCCTGGAGCCCCAACTAACCTTTACTGTCATTTTAGCCTCCCTCTTTTTTACTGGGCACATTATCCTGGCCACACAGGAAAGTACTGTGGGAAGGTGGATATGTGCTGCTACCCTGCTGACTAAGCCAAACGTTCATGTTACACCTTCTGGCCACACCAGAATTCCTTTCCAGCACAATTTGAGAACTATGAGATTTAAAATCCTATGCATAACTGCTTTAAGAATGACATATTGTAGTTCATTGGGGAGAAACCCAGATTTAACATCCTTCTTCAGACATGAAGCTGGCTGGGTAAACATGAGCAGACAACTTTCTTTCTTATTATAATCTAATCCTTCCAGGATTCATCAGAATAAATTGGTGTGTGAGTGTAGAAGCCCAGTGAATTGAGCTTTGCAGAGGAAGTCTGTATAACTTTAAAAGAAGCATCCAGCCTTTTGCTTGGACAAGCACACTTTTTTAAAAAGAAGCAGAAAACCACAGTTGTAAGTTGAGAACTGGTTGCAACTCCATTTTTTCAGCACTGTTGTTACTTTGAACAATTGCATAACAAATGGAGGTTAAGTGCAGAATACCGGAAGCAACATAATTTTCAGGGCAACACGCCTCTTCAGATTCGTGGTATAAAAGTGTTTCAGTGTATGGGGGGCAGGGTAGGTGGGGGATGGAGCAAATAAATGCTTCACCTGCAACCCTAGAAAAAGGAGCCAGCTGCTTTAAGAAGTTGCAGACAGGCATCACATTTGCATCTCCTATACATCAAAGCATCTTTTTGACTTTGAATTTGAAACACGGCCTAGCCCTAATAGTAGACTGGCTAAACAGATTGAAAGAAATTAGTTGTCTTTTGGTAAATCTGATCACTGACCTAGTTTGATTGCAGTTTTGTAATAACTCAGGCTCCCAGCCCGACCGCTTCACAGCTTTAAGCAGGAGCTGCTGCAGACTGAATTGGAATCTCTTGCACCCAAAGCATATGAATTAATGTAGTGGGGTTTACTCCTGATATCTGTATATCAAAAATGTTTTCCTGCAGTGTTTCAGTTACCTCAGCATGTAAAAGTTGTGTTGCATGCAATGCATGGGGCTAGAGCTAGGAATACGTAGGACTCCCATTCTCTGTCCCCTTTCTTCCTTTTACTTTCTGAAGCTCTTTTTCTTCCAAAACAGCAGAAAGAGAGATTTTTCTAGAGATCTGAGCTGATCACTTGCATAGGCCTTTTTAAATTAGATTGGAGATCTTGGGTATCAAAAGCTGCAGGTAGTCATTCCCTACCTAGATTAATCTACTGGAGTTGGCGGGAGGGGGGAATGAAGTCCTTGCAGAGGGAGAATGAAAAACAATTGCTTTAGTAAATGCAAGATTATTACTTACATTTTAGTACTCATTATTTCTGTAATCAAATTCTTAAACATTAACCCCAGGTTTTAGTCAAATTAACTTAAAGAATGATGGTGGTGTTCATTCTTAGTGCAATACTGTGGCAAAGGGGGCTTTATTGTCTGTTGTAATGGCCTGCAATATAAGCAATAGCATTGTGCAGCATGTTTCAGTCAACTGAGCTATGATAGTGTTGTGCGATTTTCTTAGTTATATTGAACTTCAGCTGCTGGTTTGAAAAAAGCATGGTGAGTTTTTAGCGCAAATGCTACCACCCAGCCAAAGAAGCTACGGAAATATATCTCAAAAAGCCTTTATCTATTAAAATGTCAGAGGAGATCAGATGATAATCCCTGACTGCTTTAAAACTTCATCAAGATTACCCATTCTCAATTGGCATAAGTAAAGGTTGCTTTCCCTTTGATCCCTTCGATGTCTATTTTTACTTTGCTTTCAATTTTGTGGGCTTAAAATAAAAAAAAAGAAACCAGTGTATTTTTCCCCACTCAAGGTTTGGGACTTTGATTATCCTTGAAAATTTATCGGTAACATACAATTAATTGTTTTTATTTTTTTGTTAAAGGTTGATCCAATGTGAAAATGAGGTTGGCAAACTCATGTTTTTGACGGAGATCCCAGAACTGTTACTGGAGGAACATAATGAATCCAAACAGAGTCATGTCCTGCAGGAAGCATCAGAGCCACAGTTTGTAGATGGGAGCCCAGGACTTAAGTCCGTGCTATCTACAAGTCGAAACCTGAGCAGCAGCTCTGATACAGGAGATAAGCCAATGGTGACATTCAAAGAAAACATTAAACCACGAGAAATAAACAGAGAGCAAGGCCGAAACTATCTGACCAAGGAAATAGGAAGGGAAAGAAGAGATTATAACAAAGGAATAACAGCCAATAAAAATGATGGAAAGAAGGACATCAACAACAAAAGGAAGAATGAGATTAAGAAATGTGGCATGGACAAGAGTCAAGAAACAGGGAAGCAGAATGTAGCAGTACAGGTATGATTCTTTATATGTTATCATACCTCTGAATTTTTTCATGCTGCCACCTAATTTAGTTGCAATGTTATAAAGTTGCCTGAAGCTACCTTTAAGCTTTTGGATGATGCAGCATAGTGAGACAACTATGAGAGACAGATGCAGCTGGAGCTTCCATACGTTCACTTTGCTCATTCTTCCATACCTTCATTTTACTTACTAGAGGATCTAATAGAATAGTGGTTTATGTTTTATCTTTTTCATTGCATATCTATGATCTTATTTTCCTTTCCTTTCCCTCCTTTACTCTGTTAGTTGTTCTCTTCTTGGTACCTCTCTTCCTAATTAGAGCATGTCCAGTTAATTCTTTACTTAGTAGAGTGGGACTCACTCACTCACCCACTCACTCACTCACTCATTCATTCATTCATTCATTCATTCAATTGATTCGTGGCTGCCTTCTCATTCAGGAGTTCAGGATGCCATGCATAGCACTCCCCCTCTTAGCAACAGCCCTGTGATGTAGATAGGCTGAGAGAGAGTGACTTGCCCTAGGTCACACTTTGGAGCTTCAGACTGGACATGAATCTCAAAACTCCCCAATGCTAGTACTACCTCTTAATGATTACATGACACTATTATTTAATCATAGGGTTTAAATAAGCTTAATAATGCCATTATGTTTTCTGAAATTAAGCATTCTTAATATTTTTCAAAGTGCAAGAGTTATTTGCTAGCATTTGATGTAATATTATAGCAAATGTTTGCCAATTTCTTAGAGCAGTTCCAATTGGGAACTGGTCTAAGTGAATCTAATTTAGGATACATTTTATAAAATGAATTCAGTACAGAGATCTTCTTGATTAGATTCTTTAGCTGAAGAATGTTCTGTATTTATACACAATTCCATGGGGACAGATAGTACCTCCCTAAACACACTATTTTGCAGTTCAAATTTGCTTAGGGATTCATTTTTTGTTGTTGTTGAACTATGGTTCTTTTGAGAGCTTTCCCTTATAAGCTGTTGCTTCTAAATAAAGTATAAAGTTATCTCACAATAGGTGTTATTTATTGTGCTTTCTTTTCCCCTAAATTTCAGCTTTATATTTCATAGGTTTATTAATGTATTCATTTTTTTCTGGAATAAGTGTGTTAGTTTGGGTGTATGCATTTTTAAGGTACAAACATGTTGGTATCTTCATCTTTTCTGCAAAAAAGCCCAGCACATCTATGGTATATGAATTGCTGTAACTTTGAAGTTGCAACTGAAATTGAATACAATGAAGCTGACATTGATATAAAGAAGTAAGGACCAGGCTCTAATTTCATTAAAACCTACATCTTATACTCTTGTACCTGTAAAAGCTGTGGTAGTTTTGGAAACAGGGCTTCTGGACAGAGTTATCTTGTATCATAAGTCCAGTAGCTGGATAAATATTAAAATACTTCTAAAAAATCTCAAATAATGTTTTTATCAATGTTTGTATTTTAATATTCAGAATCCGTGGCCCAGCTGCTGGGAGTTCTTACCAACCCCTCTATTAGTTTTCTTTTGAAGCTATGACTCTTGAGTTCCATCTAGAAAGTATGAAGCCAAAGACAGGTCTGAGCTACCTCCTCTAGTCCAGGGGTCTCCAACCTTGGCAACTTTAAGACTCATGGACTTCAGCTCCCAGAATTCCTCAGCCAGCTTTGCTGGCTGAGGGATTCTAGGAGTTGAAGTCCACAAGTCTTAAAGTTGCCAAGGTTGGAGACCCCTGCTCTAGTCCACTGTGGAGATAATGGCTCCCCCAAATTCCAAACATGATCTTCAGTCTGAGTTCTTTTTTGAAAAAGCTAGTAGCATTTGTTTTTAAACTTGTGAGTCAGAGGAAAATAGTACATGATCAATCTAAAGTGTTCTGAGAACTGCAAATGTGGAGCTGGCCAAGGCCAAGCCCACATTCTTTGTTCCGGTAAAGCAAATCCCTGGAAAGAATTGATATGTCTTATACTAACTTTTTAATTATTACATTCTTAAGAAGGCATGGACAAGTGAACAAGGGCAAATATTTAGAATTATTGCCTTTACTGACTTATCACTTTAGGTAAAATCCCAGACTGAGTTGAGGAAGACTCCAGTATCTGAAGTCAGAAAAACACCAGTAACTCAGTCTCCAAATCAGGCCAGCAACTCCCAGTTCATCCCCATCCATCACCCAGGAGCTTTCCCTCCTCTTCCCAGCCGGCCAGGTAAAAATGCTCTTTCTCTAAACTAATCTTGGCTTCGTATAAACCGATGGAACAGACAATTAATGTCTCCCATATACTTATCTCTCTTAATTCAAAGGGGAAAGGGGCAAAAGGGAAAGAATGGATGTATGTGTATATATGTGATAATAAGTACTGTAAATGCATTTTTAACTGGAATGTTCACATTATTTCTAGAAAGTAGGCAGAATCATTAAATATGTAACGTTACCACAGTGCTTTTTTTGCCAAGATGCTGCATGAGAAGCCATCTTGCTTTTATTTCACAGTTTATATATGTGTGTGTGTGTGTGTATAGAGTATGTGACAAGGAAGAAAACGTACAGATCTTTTCAAACATAAAGGTAGATTTTGAAGTAGAAAACGTAATAAAATGCAAAGCATCCCTGTACTGCTTGAACTAGTTTATTTGTGTATAACAGTTTTTTTTAAAGAAGCCTAAAGTTCTCTGAGTCGCAGTGAAGCATCCCCTAGAACAGGTGTCTCCAACCTTGGCAACTTTAAACCTGGTGGAATTCAACTCCCAGCCAGCAAAGGAATTCTGGGAGTTGAAGTCCACCAGGCTTAAAGTTGCCAAGGTTGGAGAGACCTGTCCTATGATGTTAGCGATTTCGTAGAATTTTCCTCCAGCAAAGTGAAAGTACACCTGCAGGCTTACTGGCACAAACTTCTTCCCGCAAATATTTCTTCAGCACAGACGAATAGACTGAATTAATCCATTCTTGTAATTGAATGCTGACAGATAGGAGAGCTTTGCTTTACAAAGATTCTCTTTAGCTAGTAGGATCAGAGAGGTAAAGAAAGGACCAGTCATAATCTGTCTCAGTGGTTAATCTTGAAGAGGAGGCAGGCAGTATTATCCAAGGTTTCAGTTATTAAAATGTGTGCTTTTTTTTCTTTCAAGGCTTCCCACCTCCTGCCTACGTTATTCCTCCTCCTGTGGCTTTCTCTATGAGCTCAGGATATACTTTCCCAGGTGGTGTTTCTGTCCCAGGAACCTTTCTTCAGCCTGCAGCTCATTCACCTGCAGGAAATCAGGTGCAAGCTGGGAAGCAATCCCACATTCCTTACAGCCAGCAGCGGCCCTCTGGACCAGGCCCAATGAACCAGGGACCTCAACAGACTCCATCCCCTTCTCAGCAGCCCCTTGCATCCATACCAGCTCAGGCAACAACCCCATCTGCAAGCCAGCTACAGGTCCAGGCTCTTGCCCAGCAGCAGCAGCAGCAACAGTCCCCAACAAAAGCTGTGCAGGCATTAGGAAAGAGTCCTCCACACCATTCTGGATTCCAGCAGGTGAGCCTCTGCTAACTTTGAGAGATGAGTGTGTTCGAGCTCTAAACCTTTATACGTTTTGTATTCAAATAAAACAAAGACTCCCACTTAGATTGCAATACTGGCCTATCTATAAATGTTACAATGGCAGGTACAACCACTAAAGGAGAAAAGGAATTAACAAGTCAATGGGAAAGAGGCAGCCAAAATATGGTGAACAAGCTAGGGATGTAGTTGAAGACTAAGAACAGAGGAATATAAGAATGGATATTTACCCTGTTTCCCCGAAAATAAGACATCCCCTGATAATGATCCCAATTGGGCTTTTGGGTGCATGTGCTAAAAAAAGCCCCCCCCCTGGAAAATAAGCCCTCCCTGAAAATATTTAAGTCATGCGCAGCTGGTACCCACCATTTCCTCTGGTTAGGGTTAGGGAGACAGCTGGAAATTAGGTAAGATGGCAAGAGGAGCCCTGTCTTGCTCCACACACCCCAAAATAAGACCGCCTCAAAATAAGGCCAAGTGCTTATTTCGGGGTTTAAAAAATATAAGACAGGGTCTTATTTTCAGGGAAATACGGTATTAATGATCAAATGTCTCTTTTCCGGGCAAGAGGAATCAGAATAGTTCAGATTATATTTGATAAAACTTTTCCTACTGCTTCTTCTCAAGTATGGCATGGCCAGCCTTATAAATGATGAATTGGTATTATTGAAAGATTGATTAAATGTATTCGAAAGATTACAACTTAATATGCACTGTTGTCCTTGCAGAGCTGCAACATTGTGTCTTCGTTGAAAGATGAGAAAGATGAGAAATTATTTGACGGATGAATCTTAATGTCAAAATGCTGGTCTTGTAGTCTGTCTCTGCTAAAAAGTTTCTTTAGCTTTTCTCTGCTTGTGAGGTCTGAAAACTTTAATCTCAAAAGGAAACCATAAACTTTGGAAGTTTGCTTTGTAGAATTGAATGTGCAGTTCTGTGTAACGTTCGGCATTGAACATATTTTTAAAATAAGGTAATACAGTGTACAGCGTATGTGCAGAGAAGAACGAAAGGTGTTTTTTTTGTTATCCTATAGTGCTTGAGGTATTCAACCCTGTTATTTAATTCTGAGTCAGAGTATACTTGGCATTCATATCACAGTCAGTTTATATTCTGTGGTCAATCTCTTATCCAGAGGGTCCTGTATTACTGATAATACTGAAAGCTGGCGTATTTATTCTTAGTATCCCCAGGGAGACTCCTCCAAGCAGCTCTGGAACCCCTCTCAGGTTCAAGGCCCATTGGGGAAGATCATGCCTGTGAAGCAGCCGTACTATCTTCAGGGCCAGGATCCCGTGAAACTCTTTGAACACTCCTTGCAGCCTCCCCTTCTGCAACAACAGCAGCCTCTGGAGAAGAAAATGAAGCCTTTCCCTATGGAGCCATATAACCAGAATCCCTCAGAGGTCAAGATGCCAGAATTTTACTGGGACTCCTATGGTATGGCTGATAACCGTGTTGTGATGGCACAACAACAAGCCAACCTGGACCGCAGAGGGAAACGTCAGCAAGGAATCTTCCGCCCAGAGCAGGACCCAATGCCGAGGATGGGTTTTGAGGTAAACTAAGAGTTGACCATAGAATATAGGCAGTAGTTTCCTTTATGCCACAAATGGACAGTTTCTGATGACTTACCAGACTGGATGTGTAAGCCAGTCATGTCTTCCTACAATGTTTGCTTGGCATTCATTGGATGAATCTGTGTTTCTGGCTCAATGGTTCCACAGTCCTACTGTTCTTATAAAGAGTTAACTGGCAGAGTGTTCATGAAACCAGAATAAACCCAGGTTGTTTTGTTTTAAGCTCAGAACAAAACAATCCCACTTAGAACACTTCACTGGAATATTTTAGGCATACCGTGTTCCAGTGGAGCAAACATTATGTTTCTTGTATTTTGTTGTTCATAATTATTCCCCTGCATGAAGGCACAATACCAAAACCAAAAACCAAACCCATCAGGATAGTTTCAGAACAATCCAATAAAATCAGCTCAGAACTCAAATATTTATATTAAAATGACCAACACAATGGTACCCTTAAAACAATACTTTAGGATAGTGTATGTATTTAATGGTATGTAGGAATGATCTTGGGAGGCAGGACGAAGAGATACAGTTAGATGAAAGGCAACTTAGCCCCCCTCCCATAGAAATGTGGGTGGGTCCAGTGACTCAGAAGAGACCCTCCATAGTTTCTTAGCTGTAAAGGGACAGGGGGAGAAACGTACTTTCAGACACACAAGATACTGTTTATTTAACTTACAATAAAGTAGAATTAGTTATCTGTCCCATGTTTCCTGTCTGGTCTGCCTCACTGGGCTGACAATATACCACGCAACCATAATAATTTAAAATACAGTTAGTCCTCGACTTACGACCACAATTGAGCCCAAAACCTCTGTTGTTAAGTGAAACATTTGTTAAGTGAGCTTTGCCCCATTTTATGACCTTTCTTGCCACAGCTGTTAAGTGAATCACTGCAATTGATAACTGAGTCACACGGTTACGTGAATCCGGCTTCCCCATTGATTTTGCTTGTCAGAAGGTTGCCAAAGGGGATCACAGGATCTTGAGACATAGCAACAGTCATAAGTATGAACTAGTTGATCACGCGAGCATGGAGGCACTACAAAGGTTGTAAATATGAAAAACGATCACAAGTCACTTTCTTCAGTGCCATTGTAACTTTGAACAGTTACTAAATGAACTGTTGCAAGTCGAGGACTATGTGGATATGTTAATCTGTCAACTAAATAAAAGTGGGATGGAACAATCAGGCTCTATAATAACCAAATGATATACAACAATCTAAAAGGCTGTGAGATTTCCACAAAGACAAAGGGAGTTGAGTGGAATCCTTTAGGCACACAATTTGGGAGATTATAATCCTGGACTGAATATCGAAAAGAAGGCTTTTTCTCAAAGAATGTAAAGAACAGGCAGGATTGTATTGAGAAATAAGGCCAGGCAGATATTGAGGGGTTTGTGATGAAAGGATCCTAAATAGGGGCACCAGTAGTTTGTTCTAGACTCTGGTTTATGTGCCCAGGGGAGCTTACTAATTATCAGTCAGCAAACAAAAAACATCAATAGGTTTACTTCTGCACAGTCTATCCACAAGAACAAAAATACACTTTTGTACTGTTAGTTTGTGACTTTTCTTAAATATACATGCATGCGTTTATATATTTGGCAACACTCCTCTAAAAGTGATACATAAGTATCTAGCTGTTAACACAGTTCTCTTTTAGTTAGCAATGTTATGCAAAGAAGAGAAAGTAAAGTAACCACAAATACATACTATTTTTTCTCACTGTCTTTTGTTCTTTAAACTTCACTTACTTTTACTTTTGAGGATCTTATCCATTCTATCCAGCCACAAACTTGTTTTTCCCTTCCTTTTGACCTATTAGCTTTTTATATATTTGTTCTGTGATTCTGTCCTCATTCACTCTCATTGTCAGTTCAATTTACTTCTTTCTACTGGTCTTTTACTTTTGTACTCAACACTCATTAATTTAACATCCATTCAGACAACACTCGCCCACACTGTGCCTACTACATTCAGTGCTGATGTTCCTGCTGACATACCCAACTCTTACTTTCATAGAAAAAAGTGGACAGAAGAAGCACTCTGAGCCATTTCTGCTTCTTTTTGACAAATATTAATTACTTTTGACAGATACCTGCTGAGATGGGTGGCTATAGAAATTAAATAAATAAATACTTAGTAGCTGCCTGCTTCCATTTACGTACCTTGACATTTCTTCATCCATTCTCACATCTCACATGTATTCAGTAGTATCCATAAATCAATTTATTTTCTCTAGTTTTTTTGCCATTTAAGTATAACTTGACATTTTTCACCCTTGTTTTTCCTGTCAGATTTGAACGTTTGCTACATTAACATTCAGATCTATACTCCTCAATTCTTAGCAAGCCATTAGTGTTCTCTTCTAACAGCATTGCATTCTCTGCATACGAAAGTACATATGTATCCACATCCTTAACCCACATATCTCTGATGGCACATTTCTTATACATTTACATCCATAACTATGTTAAATAACCAAGGCCTGTTGAACTACCCTCATGAATGCTTTATTTGAATCCTACACAGCTATTATCACATTCAGCATCCAATCTGCAACTCTACACTTGTGCCAAACATTTCATAACTCAAAAGACTTCCTTCACTTCATGATATACGCTTTGCAAGTCAAAATGCAGAAAAGCATCTTTTTTATATTTTTTCCAGAGAAATGCACTGCAAAGCTAATCAAATAAAAGAATAAACCCTGAAAATTCAACTTTGCAAGGTTGTATGCAGTATACAGGCACATTAAACAGCTATCTGTCTGTCCATCTGTCTAACCACTTGCCTGAAATAGATAAAAAACAGTGATTTGATGATGTAGATGTGGAGGAAGCAAGATGGTTGGCAAAGATTGTAATATATCAAGAGACAGGGTGGTATAAACTAGTTTTTGTTGTATTTTCTCCTCTTAAAATTCTTTCACTTTTTCCAATTTAAGATTTTTTGCTACTTTTTTGGTACTCTGAGTAATATTGAATATGCCACAAGGGAATTGTGTGATAGCTATATATGTGTGGAAGAAAATGTTTAATATATTGCATTGTAATCCATTGATCTAATTTCCCCATAGCAAAGATTTTACAAAATGTTGATCAACTTTTCTGTCAAACAGCAGCAGCATGTGATAGACTTTCCCCTCCCTTACCTTCATTAGGACCAGCCAATAGCTGCAAGGATGGTACTTTGCCTGTTGTCTTTGTGGCTGATGGAGAATACTTTGCCTATTTGTAGGACTAAGGAACTTCCTGCCAGAGCCAGAACAAAAGCTCTGTTTATTGTATTGAACAGAATAATAAATCTGAAAGTTGGAAAGCAACATACTTTTTAGTTACCAGAATAAGGGATAGTTGGTCAGTACAGTGGCTTAGGGAGACTTTGCTTAGTAATGTAATGTAGTAATTTGCCCCAGCATCTTTTGCCAGGGTGTATTAAATACATATGTATACATTACAATATATAA
Organism: Ahaetulla prasina; assembly: GCF_028640845.1. NCBI lineage: Eukaryota > Metazoa > Chordata > Lepidosauria > Squamata > Colubridae > Ahaetulla > Ahaetulla prasina. Next base: position 127,071,646 of record NC_080541.1, read on the forward strand.
AGAAATAATTTGCAACATCACAAGATACTGCTTGCTTGTAGTTTAATGTTGATATCCAACATGAGGTTTTTAAAACTTAAAATGTCACAAGAGGAGAGGAATGGAACATTATCTGGTGGCAAATTCTAAAGTCCAAGTTGGACATGGATTTCTTACAAAACTTTCCAGTTAAAACGTAATTTATTTATTCTCAAGCTTTATCACTGTAAGATTGTATAAATTAATATTTAAATAGTCAGATAATTCCTAAATGTAGAGGAAGCAAACCCAAACCTCTTTTCTGTCAGTTGTTCCTTGACTTTATCAGGGAAATTTTAAGAAACCCCCAAATGAATCATCTATCTATCAGTCTGTCAATGAATCAAATTTATAGAGCACCAAAAGGAACTCTGGATGGCATACAACAATCAGATAATTAATTAATAAATTAACAAATAAATTATATACATAAAAATCCATGTTAATAATTACCATTAAAGTGAAAAATACAAAGTTGGGACAAAGATGGGAGAAAAATAAAAATGGCCACCTCTAGAAAGGAGCCATCTGAGCAAGTCTCTGGGAGCCCAAGCCTGCCAACAAAGCCTTGTCTTGGGGACTTATCAAAAGGGATGGAGCTAATCTAATTTCAGGGGTATATTATTGAGAATAGTTTGTGCAGGAAAATAATCAAGGCACAAAATCACTTCTTTAAAAAAGTAATTAATTGCAGCAGTCCATCAAAGTCATATTAAGACAACATTCCTAAGTATTATAACTATGTTTTTCCTGACAGAGATAGCCACACAAGCCTACAGGTGGTAGCCCTGATAAGAGATAAAGCTAATACTGTTAAATCTCCTTATTCCTATATAATATCACCTTTTTAAAAATAAAAGCAAGGAGCCAATTGCTTCCTGTTAGTAGTTGCAAATATGTTAAAGGTTAATAATATTTTTTGCCCTTTCTGTGAGAGTTTGCTAGAAATATTATAAAAGAATATCATAAAGCTCTATAATATTTTATGTTTCAGATTTACTTTGGTGTATTTAGATTAATTTCAATAACCTTAAGACTTGATTTTATCCCGCTGTAACAATTTTGAAGTATTTGTCCTAGGATACTATAGATTTCAGGCATGAACTACATTGTCGTTGGGAATAGGTGAAAAAGGCAGATCATTGGGCATTACGGAGACCTGGTTGGGCCCTGAGGGGGGGGTCCCCCTTGTTGAGATGTGCCCTCCAGGCTTCCGAGCATTTCATCAGCCGAGGGTCCAAGGTAGGGGTGGGGGGGTGGCGGTTGTTATTAAGGAAGATCTAGAGCCGAGGGAGACCACTGTTCCTCAGATTGCCGGCTGCGAATCCCTCTGCGTGCGTTGGGGCTATAGGAATCAGTTGGGCTTGGTGATCGCGTACCTGGCTCCTTGCTACGTGACCACAGCCCTGCCCGAGCTGTTGGAGGTACTGGCTGCTGTGGCGGTTGAGACCCCCAGACTTATAGTCATGGGGATTTCAACTGCCATCAGTTGGCTTGTCATCGGCGGCAGCTCGGGAGTTCAAACTTCCATGACGGCCTTGGACCTGATTCGAGTAAATGATGGCCCCTCGCACACAGGGGAGGCAAGCTGGATCTGATTTATATCTCTGGACAGTGGTTAAATGATCTGGTATTAGATGATTTAGTAACAGAACCAATGTCATGGTCGGATCATTTTCTCCTTCGCCTAGACTTCCGAACCGCCATTCACCACCGCAGGGAGACGGAACCTATCGGTGGTTCCGTCCCAGGCGCCTGATGGACCCTGAGAGGTTCCAGGCGGGCTTGGGCCATTCCTGAGGATCTGGCCCACGGCACGACTGAGGAACTGGTCGTGGCCTGGGAGCAGGCGCGGCGGGGCCCTGGACAGTGTCGCGCCTTTGCGGCCTCTGACCCGGCGTAGATCTCGTCCGGCCCCTTGGTTCTCCGAGGGGCTGAGGGAGATGAAACGCCGGAGAAGACGCCTAGAGCACCTGGAGGTCCAGTCGCTCCGAGCTGATCGGACACTAGTTGGGACCTATTCTAGGACCTACCTAGTGGCAATGAGGAAGCGGCGCTCCTCGCCTCCACCCTCATTGCGTCGGCAGATAACCACCCGGCCGCCCTGTTTCGGGTGGCCCGCTCTCTCCTACATCAGGAGGTGCGGGGTGACCCTTTGCAGGGGCGGGCCGCGGGGTTTAGTGGTTTTCTTATCGATAAAATCGCTCAGCTGAGGGGCGGTCTGGACGAATTTGGGATGATCAAGCGAGGAGAGGAGGCACGTCTTGTTGAGCACATTTGGGATGAGTTTGACCCTGTGGCTCCGAGGGCGTGGACAGGTTGTTGGGGAGGCTTCACGGCACGACATGTTTACTGGACCCGTGCCCTTCCTGGCTGGTACTGGCCACTCAGGCGGTGACACGAGGCTGGCTCAGAGGATTATCAACGCTTCTTTGTTGGATGGGGTTTTCCTGCCGCCTTGAAAGAGGCGGTGGTGAGACCCTCCTTAAAGCCCTCTTTGGACCCAGCTATTTTGGGTAATTATCGTCCAGTCTCCAACCTTCGCTTTGTTGCGAAGGTTGTAGAAAATGCCGTGGCGCGACAGCTGCCCCAACACCTGGATGAAGATGTCTATCTAGACCCGTTCCAGTCCGGCTTCCGACCCGGATACAGCACGGAGACAGCTTTGGTCGCATTGGTGGATGATCTCTGGAGGGCCAGGGACAGGGGATATTCCTCTGCCCTGGTCCTATTAGACCTCTCAGCGGCGTTCGATACCATCGATCATGGTATCCTGCTGCGCCGGTTGGGGGGATTGGGAGTGGGAGGCACCGTATATCGGTGGTTCTCCTCCTATCTCTCCGACGATGCATGAGCGGTGTTGACAGGGGCAGAGGTGGGCCGCGAGGGGCCTCACTTGTGGGGTCCCACAGGGGTCGATTCTCTCGCCCCTGCTGTTCAACATCTACATGAAACCGTTGGGTGAGATCATCAGTGGTTTCGGGGTGAGATACCAGCAGTACGCTGATGACACCCAGCTGTACTTTTCCACCCCGGACCACCCCAATGAAGTTGTTGAAGTGCTGTCCCGGTGTTTGGAAGCTGTACGGGTCTGGATGGGGAGAAACAGGCTCAAGCTTAATCCCTCCAAGACGGAGTGGCTGTGGATGCTGGCACCCCGATTCAGTCAGCTGCAGCCGCGGCTGGCTGTTGGAGGCGAGTTACTGGCCCCAAAGGATAGGGTGCGCAACTTGGGTGTCCTCCTGGATGATCGGCTGTCGTTTGAAGATCATTTGACGGCCGTCTCCAGGAGGGCCTTCCACCAGGTTCGCCTGGTTCGGCAGTTCGCCTTCCTTGATCGGGATGCCTTATGCACAGTCACTCATGCGCTCGTTACCTCTCGCTTGGATTACTGTAATGCTCTCTACATGGGGCTCCCTTGAAGTGCACTCGGAGGCTTCAGTTAGTCAGAATGCAGCTGCGCGGGTTATAGAGGAGCTACGTAGCTCCCATGTAACACCGCTCCTGCGCAGACTGCACTGGCTGCCTGTGGCCTTCGGGTGCACTTTAAGTGTTGGTTATGACCTTTAAAGCGCTCCATGGCTTAGGACCTGGGTACTTACGGGACCGCCTGCTGTTACCACACGCCTCCCACCGACCCGTACGCTCCCATAGAGAGGGACTTCTCAGGGTGCCGTCCGCCAAACTATGTCGGCTGGCGGCCCCAGGAAGGGCCTTCTCTGTGGGGCTCCCACTCTGGAGCAGGCTTCCCCGGGTTTACGCCAAATACCTGACCTTCGGACATTTCGTCGCGAACTCAAGACTCATCTTTTTATCCGCGCGGGGCTGGCTTAAATTGGGATTTTAATGTTGAATTTTATTAATTTTAAACGGGGTTTTTTAACGTGGTAAATTTTAATTATTGGGCTAATTTAAATAAGTTTTTTAAATCATATTTTAAATTTGTATATTGTATGTTCGGTTTTATTATGCCTGTACACCGCCCTGAGTCCTTCGGGAGAAGGGCGGTATAAAAATCAAAAATCAAAATCAAAAAATCAAATAGACTAAGAGGGAAGCTGCGATATTCAAGATCAAAGAAGGACTTTGCTTGGCTCACAAGTAGCATTCTGAAAACTTTAAACAACTTCCAGTGATTTTTTTAAAAGTCCAATTTCTAAGTTATAGAAGGGTTCTCAAAATACGAGTTTTATCCCTTAGGAAGTTGCAAGCAACATAGAGGGAACCACAAATATTTTAGCAGTGCATGCAAAGTCGAAATATTCTAAAAATTGTTCCAGCTTTGTCTGGGCAAGCCTATGGTGGCTTTGCTAGAAAAAACAGGGAACAACTTACCCCAAGTTTTGAGAGCATTTCTGTTTTGCATGTGGTAATCATAAGGACAGTCAAAACCTGCTCCCACTTTGAGTGACCTGCAATAAGTTAAGGAAGGCAGAGGAAATAATAAAGCTAAGAGTCATTTTTATTTTTGAGAGATAGTTAAATCTTAGATCTAGTCATCTGCAAAATACATCAGTTTTACATATCATTTGTTTATTTAGTGTTATTCATGACATGGGCTGCAAAAACTCATTGATCACTTTAGGGGATCATAGTATTGCATTATTTGAGAATTCTGCCATATTGTATATATGTCTATATCTTCCAGTTTTGATCAGTAAGGTGGTATAAATATATCTTGCATTGTGGGCAAAATTACTGTCTACGCCTTACAGAACTACTAAGATACTTACTTTGCACACACTTGCTAAGTCAGACAGGAGGGACTACATTTTCCTCAAATGTCAATCCCGATGTTTTGTTTATCTATACATTCAAACATGAAGGGAAGGGAAATGATTCCTCCTAAAGGACAAAACAGTGACAGAAGATTATATTACCACTGCTTTTCTCTTTTCTCCTTTGAATCTTGTCTTCTTCTCCTCTTTACCTCTTTGCCTAGCTTTTGCATGCTGGCTTACCTATCTTTGCATTCTCTCCCCTTTCTCCTATCCTTGCGCCTCTTTGGACCTTTAAACTTTTTGCTTGTCTGTTGCTATTCTTGCTTCCTGGTCTTTCCATGCTGCATCTCACTGTGCTCCTTTCTGTCACTAGGACCCCAAGAGCTCCCCTCTGCTTCCTCCGGACCTGTTAAAGAGTTTGGCTGCCTTGGAGGAGGAGGAAGAGCTGATTTTCTCTAATCCTCCTGATCTTTACCCAGCACTGCTGGGGCCTCTCGCCTCTCTTCCTGGACGAAGCCTCTTTGTATGTATTTGACTTAATTCTGCTGCTTCTTGCTCTAATTTTACCCTCTTTTTGTTTGTTTGTTTTCCCTGCAAGGTCAGTTGGAAGTTTGAAATCTATATTCCTTGCTGAAATTGTCTTAATGGGGGGAAATTGAGATCTTATAGGAGAAAGCAGCTTTTATGCAGATGTGATGTTTTATCAGGGTTCCTCCTTTCTGGCCCAATGCACAATGTAATTGTAAATACTGGAAGGTGGGGGGCATTTTGAACCATACCCCACCCAATTCTGTTTTCTACAAAAATGGGTCACCTTGACTTTCCCTAGTCTATATTCAATTGGGTGGTAATGAAAGTGTGCTAGCCTACTACAACCTATTAAAGGTGTTATTCTACCTGACCGCATTATTGCTCCAGAATTCTTATTCAAGCACAGTGTAAAAAAGCTGCAATCTTATATGATCCAAATTCTGGTTCCTTCTTGGCTTGCGGGGAACTTTCTAATTAAGTTTTCCATCTGTGTTAGTAGAAAAGTGAATATGCTTTTACATTCTGTAATGTGAATAAAATAGGCATTAAGAGACTAGAACCATGAACTTAAGACCTAGCAAGCACTTCTCAGCCATTTAATTAATTGTAATGAAATGAGACATTCTACTTTAAGGAAGTCTGGAAAGTAAACTACTGTCAGCATGTGGCCCATTGAACTCCTTTTTTAAAGGCTACCCAAGCTGTTTTGACATTTATCAGGCAGAGAAATACAGTCCTTCAAGTAAGAATGAGATGAAAAATATTCATATTTGTTAATATAATCAATAAGGACTGGTTTAGGCCATGTCAGGGTTTCATGCAAATTTCATTAGTCAACCAGATGTGAAACATGAAAATAGCAGTTTTCCCTCTTACCATTCCCAGCTTTTGCTGATAGAAAGTTCTCTAGTATTGGAAAAGGAGTAAGCCTTGATAGATTCATCTTTCAAACATCTAATTTGATGTTTGAAGCTAATTTCTGAAACTAATTCGAGGCTATCATAGATTAACATAAAGGTCATATGTATTTCAAGAATATGTGACATTTATGTACCTGTATCCTTCCTGGGGTCATGAGTGCAGAAAAATCCTTAATTAAGGAGATGCTATGTATTTTACCACAAAAGGTAGAGAAATCCTGTGTCTGAATACATGTTCAACCTTAGTGAAAATCCAAAACTTTTCTAATAAAATTCTAATTTCTAATTAAAATGCTACCATTAAGAAAGACAATCACTAGGATTTCTTTCTTCCTGTTAATTATATATTTACTTAGGATGCTTGATGGGAAGGTAAGAAAAGTGAAGACCTGTAAAATTTAGATCCTAGAGGTTGAATTTCTAAATGGTCATTTCACATATATACATATGAAATATACGTTTATTTATATACTACCTGTGGAATTGGCTAAAAACTACTTCTCTTAAAATGATGGCTCAACTACATGGAACTGTTTATGTCAACATCCGTGATGCATGGTTAGATGAGCAGTTGCAAAAAGAACTCAAGAGCACCAGTCTCTTACACAAAGCATAGTTAATAAGTATTATACTTCAGCTTTGTAGGGTCTTGATTATCTTGTATAAATTTACTTTCAGTGATAGATCTTTAGAAATGTCACTGTTTCTCAGAAACAGTTCCTACTTTGTAAACACAGTAACTGGGTATATTTATTGAATGGAAGGTTATTAAAGATCTAAATATTTAGAAATATGTCTTGAATTCATTGACAAATGAAGGAATTATTTCATTATCACGGGAAGCTTGGTTCCATGAGAGCCTCCTTGCTGAATGGGAGAATAGGAATGGGAAGAAAGAGATGCCGTTTCTTGCTTTCCTTTGCAAATCCCAATAATTTACTATGTTACAAAATCTTCCAGTATTCCAGATTGTTTTTGATATATAAGAGGCTGCAAAGAGAAGGGAATTGGTTAAAATTTCAGGAAAGTCATTGAGTTTATGGATTGTTTATGGATTATGGATTTGCTGATTGTGTGTGTGTGTGTGTGTGTGTGTGTGTGAATTTTTAAATTCAATCAAAGAAAATGTTTGATTTGTATTAAAACGTAGTAGGATTATGCATACATAATCCTTCTGAGATTTTTATTCCAGTGAAATTGTGAAAGAGATTGGCCTTCAGTTATCAGACATAAAAAAATCCCTGCAAGGTTGGGTTTTTTGTTATATTTTTAAAATATTTTTTGCAGAATATTTTTTTCTCCATATAATTTTGAGTTGATTTCTGACAGTTACCCTTAAACTATCTTTCCAGTTTCATAAAGCAATTTATAGTAATTATCCTCTATAAACCCAAAATGTTTTCTTTTTCTGAAGAAAGATATGGAAAAAGAATATGAAATCTTTAGAGAAAACACATGAAATTTATTAGTCATTGACTAATAATTCTTTAGACTGAATGCTACTCTTGCTCATCTCCCCAGTATCATTTGAGATTAAGGATTTGAACTATGCAGCTGGCATTGATTGCATCCCTTCTAATCAAATCCTAATGACATGTCAGGTCAGGGCCTCCATTATAAGAGAGTTGAAGGTATGTGGCGTTTTATCTGCAGATATGTGTCCAATTGACATCAATTAATGCCAAAATATGATATTAACCCTGAGTTTATCTGATTACTTTTTTAAAAAAAAATGATTTAAACTTAATTTATCTCACCAACCAATCAGAAATTTTCAATTCCCCCCCAGATTATGCAAATTGAAAAGTTTTGCATAATAGTTATACAATGTTGTGCAATTTATTCTGATTTTCTTTTCACAGAGAAAGCCAGCAACTCTATAGGATTGCTCTCATACTTCCATGCTTTCCTCTGGAGATAAATTATATAGGACCTTGTTTCTGCTGTATGAAATTGTAGTCGTCATTCAAATGATATTCCTCTTTTTTTTCTACACTCAAGAACAGGCTTGCAAAGCAGATATAGCTCTGCATATTAGTCAGTTTTAATTATTTTAATCAGATTGTATGTAACAAGATATCTTCATTTTGGCTAACGTTGATCTATTAATTGCATTAACAAGTTATTTGCAACATCAGTTTTAAAAAAAGTAAAACTCTAAATACTACTAAGTTTGTGGTTATGGAAATACTAATTCAGATATTAAGCCTTCATATTTGAGCAGAAACTGATTAGTTGTTTACGTCATACATTTATACCTAATGAACAGTTCAATGAACTGCAATTTTATGGCTCCTCAACAACGTGAGGTTGAGGAGTTTTAGTATGAAATGGTTTTAGTATGAAATTTCCCAAATGAATTGCCATTTTTTGAGAGCTACATATGCAACTGACTGCACTGTTTGCTATCATTTGCAATTTAATCAAATTATTCATGTTTATTTTAAGCGCCTCTATCATATTGTAAAAGAAGTAATACAATACAAGGATCTTTAATATGATTCTTGTTCTCATGCATGCTATATAAACCCCCAGGACGCTTTCCATTCTGTTATTTTTATATTAGCCGACTTGTAAGTCAATAACCAAGCTTTATTACTCTCTTTCCCTTATCTGGAAGAAATCACTGTTGGAGAAACCATCAGATCTGATGTCACAGTCACCATCTTTCCTATCGCTCACAGGCTTCTCCCTTAATCAGGTAACTAATAACTTTCTCGTTTTTCCTTCTGGACAGCTTTGTCATTTGGCTGGCGCATGTGTTGCTTTGAAGAAATAGCTTATCAGAGCTTTGAACAAAGCACCATGTCCAAGCTGCTTTGAAAGCAATAGAGATCCTCTTGCTTCTAAGACCAGGAGCTGGGATAGCCAGTGCCAGAGATATGCAGTCAGGGAGCACGCTCAGTTCCCTTCTTCAGGATGCATTGCCCACGATCTTTACTCAGGCAGGTGGCAAGTAATACCTAGGCTGATTCTACTCCCATATGCTGGAAGGCATCCAGATTGGCTGGCTGGCTTCAACAATTACCATACAGTTGTCTAATAGACAGTGCAGCAAAGTTAGCCAATCTGGAGTCTCTTCAATAAGTGGGCTTCCTGGCTGGCTTCCTGCTGTGGACAATCCTGCAGTGCTTACTAAAGCTACCCAGGTTGAAAGACCTTGAGAGCAGGCACAGGTAGCTACAGACTGGTCGAGCTATGGGAATGGACCTATAGCGTATGTGTGTGTGTGTACTTTTTGATGCCACTTACCCTAGAACTTTCTCTTGGGTTCCTTACCTATTTATTTATTTAGACATACATACATACATACATACATACATACATACATACATACATACATACCCTGTTTCCCCCAAAATAAGACATCCTCTGATAATAAGCCCAATCAGGCTTTTGACCGCATGGCCATAAGGCCAAGTGCTTATTTCAGGGTTCAAAAAAATATAAGATAGGGTCTTATTTTGGGGGAAACACGGTACATACATACATACATACATACAACCATAGGTACTTGAATTTATATGCTGGAAGGCTTATACCTCCTAACAATGAACATTTTTTTAAAAAAGAAAAATATTACAGCATGCATTCAGACTAACGCTATGTCCCATGAGCAATTGCCTATAATTAAGTAGCAACTTTAGCCCAAAGGCTCTGGAATGTGATTAAAAGAGCCATCCTAACCTCCATTCCAGAGCAAAGGGGCTACTGCAAACAACTTCGCCCTGGAGATTCTTTATATTAAGTTCTCAGGGGTAGGAATTCTTATCCTTCTTCTCAAGCAAGCAGAGGAACCTCTCTGCATCAGATGGCCCCACAGATATCAAGGACAATCATTCAGTCATTGAAGAATTGCTTGAAGAACAATCAAGAACAATCATTGCAAATTGTTTAAGGTAATAGCAGTTAACTCCATTGGTCTGAACCATTTTGAATGGAAGGGAAAACTCTCATGTTGAATAGAATAGAATTTTTATTGGCCAAGTGTGATTGGACACACATTGGAATAATCCTCTGTACAATGTATTAATATCATAAGGTGCAAGTAATTTTAGGCTGTAACTTTCCTTGTAGCATGCTAGTTCTCTCTGGCTGGAGTTTCATGGTATGTTCATGGTGTATACATAACACAGAACATTTTATCCTGGCAAGTTGTACATCCCATGTAGTAACCAGACTCCTAAAACAGCTTAAAGGTGCCCTGCTAAACTTATGTAAGAATGAGGCACAATGCCATGTGTATTTTGAGTCATGATAGTGGTGTGTTCAGTTGCCAGATCTAAACAATTCAATACAATATGTGTTGTCAGTCAAACAGAACTAAATATATACTATCCTAGCACATTTCATTCTGCTTGCTTGCTGATACCAAAAGGAACTTACTGTTTCTCTTACAGTTTTAATATACAGTATGTTATGAATAAATGTTTACACATTGATTTTGGCATTTGTTTTGCAATCTGATTTTTTTAGTTTTGACCTAATATAGAATAATACAGTTACATGGTTCTATTTTTTACTTTTTTATTTTCATTTAAGAGCCAAGAATAGTGCATAGCAGTAAAAGCAGTATTCCTTCTTATAGCTAGGTTATATCTAATCCCTCATATCATATCATTTAAAATAGATAAATGTAATATGCAAAAAGACCTCTGGGTTTTAATATTAATTACTGTCATTCGTAAGCTAAATGGTTTTGGACACCTTTACTATGAACTCTTTAGCAATCTGAAGTAAACCTTCTATACCAGTGTTGGTGAACTTTTTCGGCTGAAAAGGGGAGTGTGCGCGCACACACATGCCAGAAACCAGAAGAGCAGATGATCTTCCGCACGCGCCAGCCACCTGGTCTTCCAGTTTCTGGTGCTCATACACACATGAAGACCAGCTGTCCTGTGCGCATGTGCCGGCTCCACCTGACTTTTGGGGGGTCCTCGCATTTCCCTGCCTGCCCCCCTGCTCCCCATTGGGGTGGTGGGACATCTCCACTGATGATCCATTCCACAGCCCAGGACAGGGAGAGAAAGTTGGGTGGGGAATGTCACCTCCCTCTGCTGGAAAGCCAGAGCTCCTTCCCAGCCTCAGAGGTAAGTGGCGTCGGTGTCCTGGGGCTCGGGTTGGGGGGCCAGCAGGCGGAGAGATTTGCCGCAACTCTGGTCAGAGTGAACTGCCCCAGACCATGGGTGAAATGCTACTGATTCAGACCGGTTCGGCTGAACCAGTAGCAATGCTTGCCATCAGTTTGCCGAACTGATAACAATCATCCCTGCCCACCCAGTTGCCTGCTCAACAGGCGTGCCAAGGCCACCTTGCCTGCTGCTTCCATATGTTGTGCTTGGAAGGGGCCCTCGCCGCCCTCCTTCCTGCCTGGCAGTAGACATCCGCCTGCCCTCCTGGAGCACCGCCGTTGTTTACTTTCTCCCTTCTGCCGCAAAACGAAAGCGAACGGCAGTAGTGGTGCTTTGGGAGGGCAGGTGGACATATTCATTATAGTTGTCAGCTGCAGATGTTCGCCTGCCCTCCTGAAGCACCACCATGGCGAACAAAATAACCTCATTGCGCCACACCTCCTCCTGCAACCAAATGCGCCCAGCCATGTGTGCCCTTTCCTCAAATGGCCTGTGCATGGGTGCTTGGAGAGAGAGAGCAAGAGAGCTCTCCAACCTCTGTTTTTGTATGTGTGTGTGAGGGAGGGAGGGAGCGATCTGAAGCCAAGGCATCCAAACTTCTGGCAGCAGTGGGGGCAGCTTCTGAACAGCCCTGAGTCAGCCAGCTCCACCTGACCTACTCCTTGAGTCTTGCCATTCTCCTCGCCCCTGTCCCCAAACAGTGGCAGGCTCTGCGGGACAACAGGGCCTCTCATTGTTCCCATGGCACAGCATACACTTGCTACCTCTGCTTGTCTGCTTGCAAGCTGCGATCTTCTCTGCTTCTCTTGGGACGCTGGTGCGGGTACCATGGATGCATCATTTGTTAGGGCTGAGCAGGGAAGCTGCTGTCATGCCACTCACCCTCGCTTACCCAAGCGCAAAGCCAAGGCCATGTGCTTCCTCACCGGGCTGGCCACCAGCAAACAGCCATGCGGCCGACAGCCGCTCAATGCCCCGTGCGTAGCATCGCCCAGCAGCCGGTGGGGACAGAGCAGGCAGCCCAGGGGCAGGAATGATTCCCACGGACCCCGCCGCTGCTTGAGCAGGGAGGATGACGCTGAGGAGGAGAAAAACTGTGTGGTTTTGTGCCAGGCAGCTTGCCCTCCAATGGCGGCTTGAATGGCCCAACTAAAGTTGTGCTTGCCAGTGAACGTTGGCACAGAGGCCTCAGCTGCATTGCTGCTCAGCCAGCCAACCCAAGCCCAAGTTGGGCTTGCTCCTCTGTCCCCGCTGCACCATGGGAAAAATGAAAGGCTCGGCAACGTCTCCATGCGTGAGGAGCTGCACTTTCTTCCAGCTCTCCTGGAGCAGCTCGCCTCCCTGACAGCGGCTCCTCCTTTTCCTCCTGGCTGCTCCAGTATCATGGCTGGAAGCGGCAGTGGGAGAATCACCACCGCCCCCTCGCCCCTCGCGGCGGTAGAAGCAAACACTGTCCCTTGCACCCAAGCCAGCCAAGCAATCTGGAATGCAAGAAGCCCGCTCAGGCGGGGAGGGAGGGAAGCCCCCGCCTGCCCATCCTGCCTGGCAGCTCTGCTCCCCTTGCTCTTCCAGGTTCCAGCGTGCTGGCCACCTGGTCTTCACATGCACAGGAGCGCCAGAAGAGCAGCTGCTGGGTGTGCATGCGTGCACCGGAAAGACGACCTTCCGGTTTTCGGCACGCACATGCACAGTGGCCAGTTGGTCTTTGCGCTCGTGTGCCTGGAGAGATGGCTCTATGTGCCACTTCCAGCACGCGTGCCATAGGTTTGCCATCTTGGTTCTATACTTCAGAAATATTGGTAAAGGCAACATTGATATACCCCACTAATACTACTACAATACTAATGTATTGAATTGGTCTGGTGTGATCCCTTTCTAATCCCTGTGCTCTTTCTTTCAATTTTATAGGAAAGATATCCAAACAGCATGTTCAATGAAGTTTATGGGAAAAACCTCAATGCCAGCACAAAAGCCGAGGTTACACCATCAGTAGCTCACCAGGAGACTTCACTTTATTCTCTTTTTGAAGGTACTCCATGGTCTCCATCTCTTCCAGCCAGCTCAGGTGAGGCTCCAACATTCTCTTCATCACCTATAGCATACAAGCTGAGGATAATGGGTGTACCCCTTGCTCAGTAACTCCCTTCCATCACTATTATAGGAACATCATAGAACATCAAGTTTCCTTTGAATTGTTCAGCAAATATAATTCTTCTTCTTTTCCTTTTCTTTCCTTTCAATGTCTGCACACACCTGCTCGTTATATTTCTACATCTGTCTGAATATATGTATATGGGCTCTGTGTGTGTACGTGAGAAAGGGAGAGAGAGAGAACTGAAAACCCATTTGCAATATTCTTAGAACAAAGAAAACTTAGTAACTATAATGCTCACAAAGTCCATGTATGTTTTTTATTCATTAATAAAAATGAGTAAAAATCTTACATTAATAAAACCAAAATCATACATAAAACTAAAGAAGTTAAATCAGGAGATCACCTAATAGACTTTTTTCTAAATTTCATAGATCATTCAACACCAGCCAGCCAGTCTCCTCACTCCTCCAACCCAAGCAGCTTGCCAAGCTCTCCTCCAACTCACAACCATAATTCGGTTCCATTTTCCAACTTTGGGCCCATTGGAACACCAGACAACAGGGATAGAAGGATAACAGATCGGTGGAAGACAGATAAGCCAGGTGAGCAGAAGGTCGTAGCATCAATTTACTCTCAGTGGTTTTCAGGGACATTTACCTGTTACTCTTGCTCTCATTCAGCAATGGGAGGCTTTGGCCTGGACTATCTCCCAGCAACATCATCCTCTTCAGAGAGTAGCTGGCACCCAACCAGCACCCACAGCGGTCCCTGGTCAGCCCATGGCCCATCCATAGAGGATTCGTCAGCTGTGCTTATGGAAAGTCTGAAGGTGGGCTGCGTATTGATTCTGTCCTTTTTTGTCAGGTTATTAGATAAGAGATATGGCAAAATTCTGAAATGATAATGATGTGTCCTTTGTGATATTTTTCTGATTCTTGCTATTCGGCAGTGGTGTTGTGAACCATTTGTCTGTGACGTATGTACAATTAAGATGTATCTATAGGTAGTCCTTTAGTTACAGCCACAGTTATGACTGCAACTTCCATCGCTAAGCAGCCTGTTTGTTTAGTGAGTCATCCCATGACCGTGTTTGATTTCACAACCTTTTGTTGCTGTAATTGTTCAGCAAATCAGGCTTCCCCCATTGACTTTGTTTGTCAGAAGCCGGCTGGGAAGGTCACAAATGGTGATCACATGGACCCAGCATGCTGCAACTGTTATAAATACATGCCAGCGGCCAAGTGTTTGAATTGTGACCGTGGGGATGCCACTATGGTCGTAAGTGCGAATAAGCCATGTCACTTTTTTCCAGCACAGTCATAAATTCTAATGGTTGTGAAACAGATGGTCATAAGTCGAGGACTACCTTATAAGAGTACCTTCAAATACCCAACATGTTTATTGCATTTATCATTTGTATATAGATAAGCTGTGGTGGCAAAGCATTTAAATTCTTACAGATTTATTTGACAATGCTTCAAAGGGCCTCTGGTGGCTCAGCAGACTAAGTCTGTCTGTTATTAACACAGCTGCTTGCAATTACTGCAAGTTCAAGTCCCACCAGGCCCAAGGTTGACTCAACCTTCCATCCTTTATAAGGTAGGTAAAATGAGGACCCAGATTGTTGGGGGCAATAAAGTTGACTTTGTATATAATATACAAATGGATGAAGACTATTGCTTAACACAG
This sequence comes from Ahaetulla prasina, assembly GCF_028640845.1. Taxonomy (NCBI): domain Eukaryota; kingdom Metazoa; phylum Chordata; class Lepidosauria; order Squamata; family Colubridae; genus Ahaetulla; species Ahaetulla prasina. The sequence continues at coordinate 127,086,752 of NC_080541.1, forward strand.
TGTAAGCTGCCCTGAGTCTTCGGAGAAGGGCGGGATATAAATTCAAAATAAAAAAAAAGGTAGGTTCAGCCCTACTGTGCCAGGAAGAACAGCAAGTCAGAGACAGGAAAAGCTAGAGAAGTTAGTGAGGAAATAAGCAGTGCCTTGGGATGTTTTTAGTATGCTCATTTTATGCATCAGATTCCAATTTCCTCTTATGGGATGTTTGTTTCTTTGCTTAGTCTATCTGGTCCAGTTCTATGATGCATCCTGGACCTTCTGCTCTGGAGCAACTGTTGATGCAGCAGAAGCAAAAGCAGCAACGTGGGCAAGGTGCCATGAATCCACCACACTGAGAACAAAAGAGCTGGCAACCTTTGCAATCGGAAGCTCCATACATCATGGCATGTTGGGTTTACAGGACTGTCCCACACAGTTCTGTGCGCGTGGCAGCCTCTCTTCTGTTCCTTGATGTCAGGAGGGTGTAAGTGCTCCACCAACCCACTGAGTATGCACGAAAATGAATGCAGTGCAATGGAAAACCAACACCAGGAACTCTCCTATCCCACCAGGGCCTTCTGGAGGGAGAGAGGGACTGCTGTTTATCTTCACGGTAACCTGATATCACCGCCTCTCACCTTCTCCATCGTGCATGTGCCCAGCCATGTGGGAAAATAAAAAGATGGGAAAGAAGAGCAGATGGGAGAAGCCACTGAGAACTTCTCGATCCTCTTCCTCAGTATTGGGGAACCTAATAGGAATCTATTACCTATAGCTTTGCTGACTGAGAATGTAGTTGAAATTTATTCCTCAACGTCTAAATTTCGAATTATTACTGTCTCAGTAGTAAGATCACACTGAATTCTTCCATACACAAATGTGCTTTGTAGTCAGTGTGTAGCACCCCTCGAGTCACTGGTCCAGCCGGCCAGAGTTGAGTAAGTGGTAAATTGGCGGGAAGGGCGAGTGTCTGGTCTCCTGGGTTAGGTAAGGCGTTTCACGAAGGAGAATTTGGTCCCTCCGGCGTCATTTCCACCTCTTCTTCAAAGGTTGAGTCTGGACGATTGTGAATGGGTTAAGGATTCCAGCAGTACTCAAGTGCAGTGGCAACTGCCAGCCCTCAGTTCAGGGCAGCACACTGCTGCTATGGGGTTTTTAAGTTAAATGGTTCAGATTCCTGTACATTTTATGATAGCGTAGTGACCAGTCTGATGAAATGGCAAAGCTGGCCTGTGCATTCACAGCCTGACTCCTTTATGTAGGTAGGTAGAAGCTTTCTGTGTCTTTCTTTTTTTTTCTCCCCCTCCCAGCCCCCTTTTCTAGTCTCCCCCCCCCCAACCCTGCTTGGTTGCTTGTAGTTCTGTTCTTCATATGCAGCATCCCACCAAATTCTAGCAGGATAACGGGGAGCAAAGGAATTAGACAGGACAATATAGGCAGTCTCCCCTGCCAGTAAGTATATGTCCGCAGGTGCACGCACACGTGTAATCGCAGAGTTCCAGTTTCAGAATGGAAGTTCAAGGCAACACGATCCCTATGAGGGGACCCCTGCAGAGAAGCCGTCAGTCCCACTTGCTCTCCTATAAGGATGCAGAAAGGGGGGGAAAGGTTGAACTTGATATTTATTGAGCAGAAGGAAGGCTGCAACTCTTCTTGCATAGGAAACAAGGACACTTCTTCTTTTTCCCCTTACCTTTTTGTCAGGTTATTAGATAAGAGATATGGCAAAATTCTGAAATGATAATGATGTGTCCTTTGTGATATTTTTCTGATTCTTGCTATTCGGCAGTGGTGTTGTGAACCATTTGTCTGTGACGTATGTACAATTAAGATGTATCTATAGGTAGTCCTTTAGTTACAGCCACAGTTATGACTGCAACTTCCATCGCTAAGCAGCCTGTTTGTTTAGTGAGTCATCCCATGACCGTGTTTGATTTCACAACCTTTTGTTGCTGTAATTGTTCAGCAAATCAGGCTTCCCCCATTGACTTTGTTTGTCAGAAGCCGGCTGGGAAGGTCACAAATGGTGATCACATGGACCCAGCATGCTGCAACTGTTATAAATACATGCCAGCGGCCAAGTGTTTGAATTGTGACCGTGGGGATGCCACTATGGTCGTAAGTGCGAATAAGCCATAAGTCACTTTTTTCCAGCACAGTCATAAATTCTAATGGTTGTGAAACAGATGGTCATAAGTCGAGGACTACCTTATAAGAGTACCTTCAAATACCCAACATGTTTATTGCATTTATCATTTGTATATAGATAAGCTATGGTGGCAAAGCATTTAAATTCTTACAGATTTATTTGACAATGCTTCAAAGGGCCTCTGGTGGCTCAGCAGACTAAGTCTGTCTGTTATTAACACAGCTGCTTGCAATTACTGCAAGTTCAAGTCCCACCAGGCCCAAGGTTGACTCAACCTTCCATCCTTTATAAGGTAGGTAAAATGAGGACCCAGATTGTTGGGGGCAATAAAGTTGACTTTGTATATAATATACAAATGGATGAAGACTATTGCTTAACACAGTGTAAGCTGCCCTGAGTCTTCGGAGAAGGGCGGGATATAAATTCAAAATAAAAAAAAAGGTAGGTTCAGCCCTACTGTGGCAGGAAGAACAGCAAGACAGAGAGAGGAAAAGGTAGAGAAGTTAGTGAGGAAATAAGCAGTGCCTTGGGATGTTTTTAGTATGCTCATTTTATGCATCAGATTCCAATTTCCTCTTATGGGATGTTTGTTTCTTTGCTTAGTCTATCTGGTCCAGTTCTATGATGCATCCTGGACCTTCTGCTCTGGAGCAACTGTTGATGCAGCAGAAGCAAAAGCAGCAACGTGGGCAAGGTGCCATGAATCCACCACACTGAGAACAAAAGAGCTGGCAACCTTTGCAATCGGAAGCTCCATACATCATGGCATGTTGGGTTTACAGGACTGTCCCACACAGTTCTGTGCGCGTGGCAGCCTCTCTTCTGTTCCTTGATGTCAGGAGGGTGTAAGTGCTCCACCAACCCACTGAGTATGCACGAAAATGAATGCAGTGCAATGGAAAACCAACACCAGGAACTCTCCTATCCCACCAGGGCCTTCTGGAGGGAGAGAGGGACTGCTGTTTATCTTCACGGTAACCTGATATCACCGCCTCTCACCTTCTCCATCGTGCATGTGCCCAGCCATGTGGGAAAATAAAAAGATGGGAAAGAAGAGCAGATGGGAGAAGCCACTGAGAACTTCTCGATCCTCTTCCTCAGTATTGGGGAACCTAATAGGAATCTATTACCTATAGCTTTGCTGACTGAGAATGTAGTTGAAATTTATTCCTCAACGTCTAAATTTCGAATTATTACTGTCTCAGTAGTAAGATCACACTGAATTCTTCCATACACAAATGTGCTTTGTAGTCAGTGTGTAGCACCCCTCGAGTCACTGGTCCAGCCGGCCAGAGTTGAGTAAGTGGTAAATTGGCGGGAAGGGCGAGTGTCTGGTCTCCTGGGTTAGGTAAGGCGTTTCACGAAGGAGAATTTGGTCCCTCCGGCGTCATTTCCACCTCTTCTTCAAAGGTTGAGTCTGGACGATTGTGAATGGGTTAAGGATTCCAGCAGTACTCAAGTGCAGTGGCAACTGCCAGCCCTCAGTTCAGGGCAGCACACTGCTGCTATGGGGTTTTTAAGTTAAATGGTTCAGATTCCTGTACATTTTATGATAGCGTAGTGACCAGTCTGATGAAATGGCAAAGCTGGCCTGTGCATTCACAGCCTGACTCCTTTATGTAGGTAGGTAGAAGCTTTCTGTGTCTTTCTTTTTTTTTCTCTCTCTCCCCACCCCCTTTTCTTGTCTCCCCCCCCCCAACCCTGCTTGGTTGCTTGTAGTTCTGTTCTTCATATGCAGCATCCCACCAAATTCTAGCAGGATAACGGGGAGCAAAGGAATTAGACAGGACAATATAGGCAGTCTCCCCTGCCAGTAAGTATATGTCCGCAGGTGCACGCACACGTGTAATCGCAGAGTTCCAGTTTCAGAATGGAAGTTCAAGGCAACACGATCCCTATGAGGGGACCCCTGCAGAGAAGCCGTCAGTCCCACTTGCTCTCCTATAAGGATGCAGAAAGGGGGGGAAAGGTTGAACTTGATATTTATTGAGCAGAAGGAAGGCTGCAACTCTTCTTGCATAGGAAACAAGGACACTTCTTTCTTTTTTTCCCCCTTACCTTTTTTTAATTATTTTTTTTTGGGGGGGGGTATTGTTTCCCGGGGTACCTATGGAAACAGTCTAAATGTTTTAAACCGTTGCAAATGCAGGAGTACGTATGTGTACGTGTATCAGTTCAGGATCTGTGAGCCACAAAAAACAGCTGCAGAGCAAAGCACATCCGGGGTCCACAAGTGACACTGGAGTCGGGGAACAGCCCCATATAGACTATATATATAAAAAAGAAGAAGCTGAATGAGGTAAGGCTCTCTCTCTCTAGGATAGGAATTGAACTCCCTGTGCAAGCAGTGTTGCTGCTCTGGGTTATATTGCTTAAAAAAAAAAACCACTTTCTTTGGAAAACTTTTTAAAAAAACTGAACCCTCATGGATGAAGTTCTTGCCCTAGTTGTGCTTCTTTGGCCCCCTGCCCGCTCCCAAGCCGGCTTCTGTCCCTTTTCCCAAGTTTGCGTATTTGAGCTGTGCACCCCCAGCAGCTGCAACATTCCAGTGTTTGAACAGCCACTGATTCTTGCACTCTAGAGCAGGGATCTCCAACCTTGTCAACTTTAAGACTTGTGGACTTCAACTCCCAGAATCCCTCAGCCAGCTTTGCTGGCTGAGGATTCTGGAGTTAATCCTAATCTTAAAGTTGCCAAGTTTGGAGACCCCTGCCCTAGACAACCTAACCAGATTCATGATCTCACACTCTCCACTCTGCCAGAATCCTGACCCATAGGTTCCCATTTCTGCATGAGAAATCTGGTGTTTGGAATGTTCTCTCTCTCTCTTTTATTTTTTACCTGAATCTTTAAGGCAGGGCTCCCTTCCCCATCCACCCTTTACACACACACCCTGCCATGGCTAGAACCTCAAGGGAAGGGGGGGAACCCCCTCCCCCAGCAGAGAAAACTGGTTTGTGTCGTAAGCTTCTTTTGTGTTTTTGTCTGTCTGTGTGAGACCTGCAGCTGCTGAACTCAGCTTTGCCTTTAATTAAACCATGTTCTCTACAGCCAGTCTCGTGTAGTAACATTTTCTTTAACCAATTATTTCTTGTTAATGAAACTCCATTGATTTCTTTGTGGCAGAGGATAGCTCTGTTAACAAGTAGAAGGGATTTATAGAGTGATGCATACAGCAAGTGAAGTTGAATATGACAAAGCACGGTGAACAAGGTTGCATCTTCTACACCAAGAAAAACGCTATTGGCAAGCTGTGTTGTATCATTTCAATTACTGAGTGTGACAGAAGTGTTGGCAGTGTTTGAGAGAGACACACACAGAGTACTAAATGGATTTCTGGAGTTAGACAGCCAAGGTTTAACAGATTAAACTCTTTGGAACTGCCCTACAGGTAAATTCTTTTATCAAAGAGTTGGTTTTTGTGTTAATAGTAGTTGGGGGAAAAACCACACTAGTTGTGTTTTATAGACAAAATAACAAAACCACACCTTTTGAAGAAGTACTGGCAAAAATCAACACTTGAACATTGTGCTGCTTTTCAACAACCTTGCAGGTAATTTTTTTATTGCAGTAAAACACTATACAGAAGCAATTGAGTTAATTAATGAATTATTATCATTTGCTAGAGATGGAAGTATCTTCAGATTATGCTTCCAGCCTCTCATCTAAGATTCAGAGGTTCAATCTTAGGTTTGCACATGTGCCTTTGAAAGTTTCTGCAGTAGAAATTGAAGCAGCTGTAGCTTCTGCCCATTTTTTCTTCATGGCCTATTATTTGCTTCTGCTATGCAGTACTTAACATTATTTGCCCTAACAAGGTAGCAAAACATTTTGAGATCTGAAAGATACATTTTTCCTGTGTTTGGAGATGATAACTCTACTGACAGCAAAGAACGTTGCCAGAGATGGAAAGTAAAATACTGCTACTAAACATGAATCCAGTTGCAAATAACTGGCACTTTAGGTAAGGTATAATATAGGGAAGTTATAAATGATAAGCATTTAAGCAAAATACACTGAACCACAATAATAGCAAGAAAAAAAATAAGGGCTTCAATTGGCAAAGGCAACTTTCGATATAATGAATGAGTTGCTTTGAAAAAAAATTAATGATTTTTTCCATTCTTTGTGGGCTTTCAACTTATTCTTCAGAATTATTTTCCAGATTTTGGCTGTGTTCAATGAATGCTTTGGGGAAAATGCCCACTTTCCCATTGCACGTGCCTTCCAACCACTCTTCATTCACTGTAAGATAAAATAAGATTGAATCATAAGCACCACTGAGTAAGGGTGAATGGGGAAATGAAATTGAAAGAGGGTGCCTCATGGAGAAATCTGCAAAAACCTATGTAAGAAATCTTTGGGAGGGTTCCATAACTAAGCCATTTATAACATTACCAAATCCCTGTGAGGGAGAATATGGCCATTAAAGGATGGGAGTATGAGTTTTTATTAAGATTATGATCAGAAGTTAGAAGCCTAATTTGCTAAACAATACTGTATTTGGTAAAAATATTAATGGATTTGGTGGTAAGAGTGAGTGGATGCTACTTGACTGCAAACCGCAGATGAATTGGGAAATCTGAAAAACAAATGTAAATTCTCCAATAGAAGCATACAGTTGTGAGATTACAAGACATTTGATACCCGGGCTGTGCAGTGCTTTGTATTAAAAGAGAGTGGGGGGAGAAATGATTTGGAGCACGTGAAGGTGCTCACTTTGTACCTATTTGCATTTTCTTAAGCAGCTGCATCTTTCCCTGGGGTTCCACACTTGCCTAATGCAGATGGAATACCATCCTGGAAAAATTTGTGTTTGGTTTTAGTGGTCATAGATTTATGCTATTTGTGCACTCCAGTGTGCTCCAGGGCATCTTTTTGCCTTCCAATACAAAGTCTAAGCCATACTCAGTATGATTTTGAGCCAAGAAGCTGTAGGGTTCTCAGTTGCCATGCTACTGTCTAGATATCCTGTCCATCCCTTTTAATAGCACTGAGCGTGAACTTCACATTGCCACTGATGTATGTAAGGGAGATGAAGAAGAGATTGAAAAAGGCAACAAAAGTGAGGAAATGAAAGATGCCCAGAGCCAATATTTCAAGGCAATTAACACTGAGGAAGAGAACTGGTTGGAAAATGGACCCTAAAGATGGTAAGTCATAAGAGACCAATACCACAACACTGTATTTATTTTCCAAGAAAGAAGAGCTGTGAATCTGAGCTCCAGAAAGAACTGTGCACACTGCTAAAACTTGGAAACTTTCATCATACCAGTATGATCTACCATCACTTAATTAACACATTCCGAATGAAATTTATTGAACTTGCAAAAAATATGGATTGAAGTAGAAATAAATATGTACACTGCAGCTTCCTGTAGGTGGAGCTATTTAGTTCATGTAATTAATGATTGCTAAGATGAAAAATTGGAGTTAAGGTTTAAGATGGAGGAACTAGAAGGAGAAAGATAATTTCTCAAATGACTTTTAAGTTTCCATAGTTCAAGATAAAATTTACCTTTGGCCAGAACAACAATTGTGTCCCCTTTCTGAAACTCCAGATCTTCTGCCTGAGTGGCTTCGTAAGTATAACGTGCTATAACTCGATTTGATTCAGTCTCTGTTAGTATTTTCTGCTGTGCCTCTTCACCGTTTTCCATTCTTAAATTATCTTTGCTGATCTAATGTGAGAAAAAAAATGCCTTTAAGTATCTCTTGATGCTTTCATAATTAGCAGTTTGATTTTTCCCCCCAAAAGTACCTTCATTATAGCTGCTTGAATTGCTATTACTTATGCACATGTGTATATTAAGCTTTTCAAAAAACGGAATACAAAACTTAACAGAAAAAAATGGAAAATAATTAATTAATAGAAGCTCTATTTAGCTATCTTAAATGGCACAGCATTCTTCCAGATGCACCTTTCATATTGGTAAATGCTAAACATCTACTCCTACACCTAAACATCTTACATTGCTGGGATAGGGGTGTGGGGAGAGAAAAAGTGGAAAAATTATAAATGCCATTTCAGAATAATATTGGTAGCATTTTTCACTTTTTATAGTTAAAAGGTTTCTGTGGGTTTAGATGCAATTTTCAGAGATTACTGACCTAAATTTTAATATTTAATATTCTCGTGGAATTCTATGTGGTGGTGCTCCCCAACAAAGTATGTTGCTTTCTAATCTAGTCTGTTTTACCTCATTAACGGTACACCACAATGTCAAGCAGTTGTCCTTTGCATGGTTCCATAAGGTTGTCATTCCGTCTTCATTCAGGACCTGATCCTTGCCATCTATTGTCTGGTAGCTAAGCAACAGAAGACATGGTGAGGACTAAAAAGGCTTCATCCCACTCATTAGGAGCGAAGTGCTGCTGAGTGGTCTTGCTTACCTCAGTGTTGTATGCTCAGGAGAGAGTTCCAGTTTCTTACACACCTTCTCTAAAAGGCTGCTGTAAGACAAGTTGGGACTCACAAGCAGGGCTATTGTGAATTTGTAATGCACTTTGATGATATAAGGTGTTGGAGATGCATCAAACTGTTAAAGAGAAAATACAAGACCCTGATCAGTTCATGATTTCAGTGCATGAAAAGACATGCTAAAACTCTGCTGTGTACTTCAGGCATTACAGTGGTTAAAACTGGTGAAAATAGTGGGTACAGCTGTGGTGCTGTGACCAATATTTTTTAATTCTGCTTTTTGAATAGAATTAAAGGTATATAGAGGCAGCAGTATATTCTTTATTTTTTTATTTGCATGCTGTCAATTTCAAATCTTTATTGTCAGTGCACAACATATGTACAATGAGATTGGTTGAGCTCCCTCAGTGCACCCACCCCCCAACACAATACAACTCACAGTCCAATAAATACTTCTTGAATGGTTTGTTAAAACATCAAAAAATGTGTTATAATGGTGGGAAATATTTCAAGTTCCAAGGAAAGAACTCCAGACTGGACGCAGCCTACAATACTGCATTCTAACCAGTGCACCACCTGGGGTGTAAAATGGTTCGTATTGAGTAAAGAGTTAATATTTTTGTGAGAGGCATAATTTGACAGCCCTGTTTATATATTATTTTTAAATATTTGTATAAGATGCTGTGTCCTTGCTGGAAATAGGAACTCCATTAGTTCTTTAATTAACAGCAATTAGTATTGCAGTTTTGCCTGTCCAAAAGCTCACAATGAAAGGAAATCATATACCTTCAATTCTCCGCTGCGACCTGCAGAAAACAGAAAAAATTGTTACATAAAAAATATTTGTTAAAAAATAACACAGTCCTTAGACTATGCATTTGCTTGATTTAAATCATGATTTGTTAAAGGATTCCTATGGTCTCTTCATAAATTGGTGTTCATAAATATGATATTACATGAAACTGAAAATTATAATGCTTAAGAGTTTATCATTAATCAGAAATGTAGCTTATGCCTCTGTTAATATTTCCTTCTCATAATTCGTAAAGACAGAGAAATTAAACAGAGTAACTCCTGTTTTAGCTTTGTTGGGTGGTGGGAATAGATTTGGAGGTAGCTTTTGTAATAGCCCGAAACATTAGGATTATTTGCTGTATGTGATTTTTGCTCACTTGAAGGATGGTTGGGGAATTCTGGAGCAGCAAAGCTTGGTGGAGCAGGGATATCCATCTCTTTATTGTTTTCTTCCTGGAGAGAATGGAAATAGCTTGTCAGAGTCCTGAGGGTAGTATATGCAGTGACTGAACTGTTTTAAGTTGCAAAACATACAACACAAAACAGGTAAGGTGATCTCTGCTTGTTGGGAGTAGTAGTCCAGGCTTGGATTTATCATATACATCTCCATAAAAAAAGATGCACTCCTTGAAGAGAGCATTGTCTCTGTCTGATCTGAACCTTTGCCACTTTTTGATAAATCAATAGGTAACTAGCTGAATAAAAACTTACTTGAATAAATTTTAACTCCTAATAAACCTGGAACGATTATTCTAGTGTGTGTTCTAAAGCAGCCCAACTGAAGGAAGCAGGGAAATTCAAACTTCTTTTCAAGTCACAACCTTGAAGAGAAATCTAATTGTGTACTGAGGGTGGTATTTCCCATTTCCAGGTATCATTTTACTGTTTACTGTTGCTAGCTAGAAAGAGGTCGTTCAACTGAGAAATCCTAAATAATATGGAAGGGGAGCATGGAGATATTATGGAGCTTCATTTTTTGGTAGGCATATCCAATCCATTTTCTTACATATAATTCTTACCAACAAAATCATTGGGCTCTCACCTGGAATATAGGCTGGTTCTGCAGTTCCATTGGCTGTAAGTAGTTACAAGGCACAATCCCTTTCTACACAGAAGTCAAAGCAAGAATTTTTAATGTTAGAATGCATCCAGATTTTTTATGAGAATGAAAAAAATATCCATTCTTTATTTCTAATGTCTATATGACAGCACTTTTAATTGGCTGGTACCTTCTTTTTCTGAGCCATATAGTTCCTCTACATCAAGGGTGTCAAACTCGCGGCTTGTGGGCCGGATGCGTCCCGCGCTGGTCACCTCCATCGCCTTTTTAGCGAAAGGGGGAGAAAGTTGCAGTACATCACGTGACGTCGCGAGTTTGACACCCCTGCTGTCCATGAAAAACTGAAAGTTCAAAATCACAAAACAACTTCCTTACATTCACGTATGGGGTTCCACTTACCTTTCACTTATGTTTGATCACCAATGTCAGAAAGAATACTGCCTTTTACTACCCCACATGGTTATGGTGTACAACATGGAAAAAAACAAATTCTAATTGTTTTTAATATCAATTTAGGTATAAACCAAAAAACAAACAAACACCTGACTACTTTAACTTGATAATCTTGTCTCTTAGAGGCATGTTTCCTTTGCAAAGGGACTTGGAGCATAATTAGAGAAGCAAAGTTACTGCCCTAAGGAGCATGTATTGCTTTTAGGTAAAGATAGTAATTCCAGGCCACAGGACATCCCGAATCAAAAAATGGAGCTTGAAATTGTTAGGAGATCAACAGAAATCTTCAGCAGCAAAGCAAGGGAAGGGGTCACGATGTAATATTAGATGTCCTTATGAAAGTTTTGAAGCCAAGTTGCTAAGCAGTAAGTGAACTGACCTACAGCAAAATGACTATAGGTGGTGCTGCTGTGAAGGCACCAGTGCAGCATTTGTGTGACTGGATGTTGAATTTCTCAAGAGTAAGCTTATACTGAAATACTATATTGGTTTATTTATTTATTTACTGTATTAGATTTATATGGCTGCCTATGGTACACTCAATAATTCTAGGACACTTACAACAAAACATAAAATAGCAAAACACACAATTGTATCTCCCTTACAAAAGTTTACACTTTTTTAGTATGGTACTGTAGCATCTCATCTACTTTATATCCACTGGCTCATCTCCATCTTGGGCCATGGCTTCAGCAAAGAGCCAGGTCTCCATGGCTTTCCAGAAAGCTAAAAGATATCTGAGCTAAACTACTGGTATTAGATGGGAGTCTGTTCCAAAGGCCAGAGCAGCTATAGGGAAGGCATGATTCAGAGGAACCACTGAATGACAATATTTATGGGAAGGGGCTTGGAGCATGCCCACCTTGGCTGACCTAGTAATGGACAAATGCCCTTAAGGAGAGGTGGTTTGGCAATTAACCTGGCCTTCTGTTATTTAAATCTTTAATCAGATTGTACCCAAAAAGAGATGAGGAGCCAGTACAGCTCATACAACTGTGGTGTGGCATGGGAAACTGCAGGGTGCCACAACTGAATGTGCCACTGCATTCTTGACCATAGTTTCCAAGAGGTCTTCAATGGCAGCCCCATGTAGAGCACATTGCAGTAGCCCGGTCAGGAAATGGTTTAAGATGTGAGTTACTGTGCCCAAAGGCCTCCCAGTTCAGGAATAGGCAAAGCTGGGACACATAAGGAGTTTGTGCAAAGAGCCCCTTTGCCACAGCTGACACTTGCTCCTTGAGCAAGAGCAACAAATCCAAAAGGACCCTCAAATTGTATGACAATTCTGTCTGGAGATGTACTATCCAATCAAAGTCAAAGATGATAACTTACCAGACTAGGGACAGGGGAGAGGGGGTGGCAAACCACTCCGCCTTGCTAGGGTGGGTCACATTTCGTCCTTATTCAGGCTCTCACAACTTCCAGGAACTGGGTAAAAATCACCTGCCCAGCATGGAGCAGAGTTGCATAGCTCGGTATCATCCTAATACTGATGATACCATGCTGCCAAATGACCTCCTTCAGTGGTTTCATGTAGGTGTTAAATTGTGATTAAAGACCCGGGCCCTGAGGCTGCCCATACAGACCTCCCCTTTTCCCCCAGCAAGCACTGATTGCAACTGGCCACAGAAGAAGGAAGAGAAGCACTACGAGACAGTGCCTCCACTCTCAATTCCAAAATTTTAAAGGGACGCAATCCCTTTCCCAAGTCATAAAAGTTCATAAATACAAGTATTGCTGTCTTGGTACTATAACCCAGCCTGAACTACAACTGAAAAGGGTCTAGGTAACTTGCTTCATCCAAAGTTATCCAAAGGTGGATTCCTACCACAGTTACAACAGTCTTCCCCAAAAAAGATAAAGTTGGAGACTGGACAAAAGTTATCCAACGCTCTCCAATATCATTGGATCCAAGAATGGCTTCCTGAGAATGGAGTGAAACATTACCACCTCCTTCACAGACAGAGATTTGCTTTTCCAAATCTCTGACCCCCTCTAACCCTAACCCTAACCAGTGGTGGGTTGCTACCAGTTTGCCCTGGATCAGGTGAACCGGTGGCAGCAGCAGGATGCTTCGCCCATCCGCCCAGACACTTCTGCACATGCACAGATGTGTTGCATGTGTGCATGCATACGCCCACAAGCAAACCAGTAGCAATGGGTTTGGAAACCCGCCCCTGACCCTAACCCTAACCCTGGCACAAATTGGAGTCTGACAGAAATTACTACTTTTCTAGGAATGAACTAAGGATTAATTAATACCATTGGCTTTAATGGAAAAATTGTAAAGTGGCCTTTCCAAGCTTATATTTTCTATGTATTGGAATTTCCCTAATTCTAGTGATTACCAAATCTTGGCTGCAAAAATCCAAACGACTATAACATGCCAGCAAAAAAAAAAAAATCTATATGTTTTTAATGCATCAGGTAGATAGTTGGAGGCAGATTTCTGGTGCTTAATCATTGCCAAATAGTTTAAAGCCAGGATATCCATACTAATGGTGCTAATGAAAATTGGAAATCAACATATTAATAAAATACATAAATAAAAATAAATAAATGTGTGGTAAATGTGTGTGGCACCAGGATGGGAAAGCTGTTGAGCATTTTATTTACTGTATGCTTCATCACCAAACTTTGTGTTGCAGCGTTGGGTAAATCCTTCATCCCTCATTCATTTCTCTCAACCTAACAAGTTCATTTTTGTCATGCTCATCCTTAGCAATATGACTCTGAGCTCTTTGAGTTGAGGTATTAATGTGATAATGCTATGTATGTAATTACAGAAAACAATACCGCCTGGTAACCTACAACTGATAATCAGTTCAGTGTACTTAGAATGAAGGTCCAAAATGACACCAATAGTTAATGTAGATAAGGCAGCAGTGGTTGGAAGTGGTTCTCAGACTGTGTATAGAGAAGACCACTTTATCTTTTCTGCTATTAATCAAAGCACAAAGGACCACTTTGAAAATATTTTTCACTCGTATCATTGTCTAAACCAGGGTTCTCCAACCTTGGCAACTTTAAGCCTGGAGGACCTCAACTCCCAGAATTCCCCAGCCCAGTCCTTCAGGCTTAAAGTTGCCAAGGTTGGAGAACCCTGGTCTAAACCACACCATATTACGAAAATTATTTGTCCATAATATTAGTTTCACAGTCAGATAATCTGGCCCAAGCCAAAGGTCTCATGAGTTTTGAAAAATCCATGTCAGACAAATTCAATTATTTCACACATTTTCTGTAGCCCATTTGTAAATTACAGCTTTAAAGACGTGCATTACCTTTCCATTAAACACAACAGTGGCCCAGTTGTCTCTCTCCTTTCTCAAAACAAAAACAATGTTTCCAGGAACAACTTGAAGCTCTTCTGAAGTTTCAGGAATAAATTCATACAAGACTCTGTGAGGTTTTCCTTGCAGTGCCCTACATAAGTAAGCAAGAGTATACAGTATTAGATCATCCACTGATTCCTTTTCTGTATATTCCAATTTCCGGGGGGGGGGGGGGGGAATCAATCAGAAGAATAGAAATGGGACTTGTAGACAAGGAATTGGTCATCAAGAGCATTTTGTTCAATGCATAATATTTCCCATAATGTCTAATTCTTAAGATGCAAAGAGTGGAAGCATTATGAGAAAAAAACCTCCAATAAATCATTCTGCATTTTACAATATCTGCACATTTATGTGTTTAGAATATTTTTTCTGTTTTGTTTAGAAAATGATGCTCCTGCTTATTATAACAAGCTTTTATCTTACATTAATTAGATAGCTAATGATGTATATCTACATGTTGTGATGTTGTGTATCTACATGAATTCTGAATTTATTGTAACTATTCTTTATGTAGTCTTGGGAGAGATTGGCTGAAGGAATAACTAATGGATGTTAGTATTCTCTGGACTTGATCTTACCTGAGGACTTCTGGTGATTTAGGTCTGGGAGGTGGATCTGATGTCTGTAAGCACAGCATAGATGTTAGCTTATTCCTATCCATCAATAGGAGACATTCAATCTTTTCTAATAGATAGCCTGAGTTCACTTGGACTGAAGGGGAAGTAGTTTTCTTTTTCCTTCCCACATCCCATCTAGGAAGCAAATTGGTAACTGGCCAGTGATGTTCGATTCTAGTGCTCATCTCTGTTTCCTAGTTGAGGGAGCCAACATTGTCTGAAGATAATTCCTTGGTCATGTGGCCGGCATGAATATACACCAAGTTGCATGGAACGCTGTTACCTTCCCATTGAAGTGGTACCTATTTATCTACTTGCATTTGCCATGCTTTTTTTTTTTTTTTTTTTTTTTTATTGAAAGAGTTTTAAAAAAAACAAAAACATTTTCCCCCTTTTTTCCCCCTCCCTCCCAAAAAAAAACAAAACAAAACACCCCCTCCCTCCCCCACCCCCCCGGCTTCCCGGGTCAATCACAAGGTAAAGTCCAATCCAAATAACCACATCCAAAGCTTTTCGTCTCCCAACCCCCTCCCCATTACATAAAATAACTTTCTAATTATTCAAAGGCAATCTGATATTTCTTAATCTGATATCTGTTTTGTAGATAATCAATCCATTTTTTCCATTCAATTAAATATCTTTCCTGCGTATTGTCTTTTAAAAGCGCTGAGATTTTAGCCATCTCAGCCAAGTTAATAACTTTCAATATCCATTCTTCTATTGTAGGTATCTCTTCTTTCTTCCAGTATTGTCCAATCAACAGTCTTGCTGCTGTTATTAAGTTCAAAATCAGTTTAGTCTCAATCCCTGTACAATCCATTATAATTCCCAAAAGGAAAAATTGTGGCAGGAACTTTATCTTCTTCTTCAGTACATTTTGAATAATCCACCAAATTCTTATCCAAAAGACCTTAATTTTCTTGCAAGTCCACCAAATATGAAAATATGTAGCATCATCACAATCACACCTCCAACATTTCGCTTGGATATTAGGATACATACATGATAATTTTTTGGGATCTAAATGCCATCTATAAAACATCTTATAAAAATTTTCCTTAAATTCTGTGCTTGTGTAAACTTAACATTTCTAACCCAAATTTTCTCCCATGTTTCCAACATTATTGGTTCCTGAATATTCTGTGCCCATTTTATCATACAATCCTTTACCAAATCCTTTTCCGAATCTATTTCAAGCAACACATTATACAATCTCTTTATATGCTCCTGGGTCTGATTTCTAATTTGCTTTATTAAATTTTCCTCCTTTGCATTATACCAATTTTTTGATCTTCTTTCCATCTAGCACTTATTTGCCCATATTGAAACCAAGTATAATTCCTCCTTCTTCATTTAATACCTGTAATGATTTTAATTGCAATCTACCTCCTTCAGCATACAAAAGTTCTTTATATGTAATCATTTCCTGTTTCTGTTCTATATTTATATTCTCTATTGCATGTCTAGGGCTCGCCATATAGGAATCTTATAATCTAATTTATAGGAATATTTATTCCAGACCATAAAGAGCACTTCTCAACACATGATTCTTAAAAGCCCTATCCACTTTTTTTCCATAAAATAAGTACGCATGCCATCCATATAACAAGTCATAACCTTCTATATTCAAAATTCTTTCCTCTGTTAAGTTAAACCAGTCACTTATTACTGAGAGGGTTACTGCTTCATAATATAGTTTAAAATTAGGCATTCTTAAACCACCTCTTTCCCGTGAATCCTGTATTATTTTCATTTTAACCCTCGCCTTTTTACCCTGCCATATAAATTTATTAATCCCACTCTGCCAATCTTCCAAATTTTTATCCTTTTTAATTATAGGTATCATCTGGAACAGAAACAAAAATCTAGGTAACACATTCATTTTAATAGCCGCAATCCTTCCCAATAGGGATAACTGCAATTTCTTCCAGCCATTCATATCATTCTGAACTTTTTGCCATAGCAAGTCATAATTATTCTTATAAAGTTTCTTGTTCGATGAGCTAATATAGACCCTAAATATTTAACCTTTTTTACTACCTCAAATCCTGTCATTTCCTCTAGTTTTTGTTTCTGTTGTATAGACATATTTTTAATTATCACTTTTGTTTTTTTCTGATTTATTTTAAATCCTGATACCTTTCCATATTTATCAATTACTTCCAACAAAAATCTACTTGAATTTATAGGATTCATTAACGTAACCACTACATCATCTGCAAAAGCTCTAACTTTGTACTCATATTGTCTAATCTTAATTCCCTCTATTTTCATTAATTCTCGTATTTTATCTAATAATGGTTCCAGAGTCAAAACAAACAATAATGGTGATAAGGGACATCCCTGTCTTGTTCCTTTCGCAATCTTAATAACTTCTGTCAAACTACCATTTACTATAATCTGTGCTGTTTGCTCTCCATAAATCGCTTTAATTATTCTAATAAAACAGTCTCCAAATTGCATTTTCTCTATTAATTTAAATAAAAAATCCCAATGCAATCGATCAAAGGCTTTCTCTGCATCCAAAAAAATAAGTGCCGCTGAAGTATTCTTCTTTTCCAAATATTCCAATATATTAATAATCTGTCTAACATTATTCCTCATCTGCCTCCCTTTTATAAAACCAGATTGATCAGTATGAATTCTTTGTTGTAAAACTAACATTAATCTATTTGCTATTATTTTTACAAAAATCTTATAATCATTATTTAAAAGTGAAATCGGCCTATAGTTACCAGGTTTAGAGCAGTCTTGCTCCTCTTTGATATCAGTGAAATAAAAGATGTTTTCCATGACGGGGTATTCCCACTCTAATTGTATCTGATTAAATAATTCTTTAAGTGGGCCTAATATTTCATCCTGTGTTTTTATAATAAGTTGCTGTAAGACCATCTGTACCAGGGTTTTCCCATTTTAATTGTTTAATTGCCTCCACTATTTCTCCAGTAGCTATCGGCCGGTTCAGCTCCTCCTCTGTTCTAATGTTAGAATATTCACCTTATAATCTTTCAAATAATCATAAATATCCCTATCCAATATTTTGTCTTTTGCATATAGTGCAGTATAAAATTCTGAGAATGCTTTTTAATTTTATCCTGTTGATATGTCTCTTTACCTTTATATTCTATTTTTGTATGACACGTGCTTTCTGTTTCTTCCTTAAATTATATGCCAACCATCTCCCAGGTTTATTTGCATTACAAAAGTATTATGTTTAGCATATTGTATATTCGTTGCCACCTGGTCTGCCATTAACATATTAAATTGACTCTGTAATATTTTTATAGCCTCTTTAAGTTTATGATCTTGTGGGTTTTGAATTAATAACTGTTGCTTCCTTTGAATTTCTTCTTCCAAATATCTACGCTGCTTTTGTTTATTATTCCTTTGCCTGGTGTCCAAATAAATCAATATCCCTCTAATAAACGCTTTGCTCGCTTCCCACACAGTTCCTATAGGTGTCCCTTTGTACATATTAAAATCAAAAAATTCTTTTAACTGTTTCTTACAATAAGTTACATTATCCTCATATCTAAACAGATTTTCATTCAACCTCCATGTTCTACCACCTTTTTTCCCTTGTAATAATTCCATCCATACTGGGCTATGGTCAGTTAAACACCTCGAAAATATCTTCGTTTTCTTCACCCTAGAAAGCAAGTCATTAGAAATTAAAATAAAATCAATGCGTGAAAAAGATTGATGCCTATCAGAAAAAAAAGTAAAATCTCTCTCATCTGGATTCCGTAACCTCCATATATCTCTAAACTCAAAGTCTTCCATCATTTCAAAAAAAGATTTTGGTAATTTTGCATGTATAGGTATCTTCTTGGAGGAAGTTCTCTTATGCCTTCTTGTATCAATTACTCCATTCCAGTCACCTAATAAAATAAACGAACTATAATCCCAGAGGGTCAACCTCTCATGTAACATTTTGTAAAACTTTTCTTGATGCTGATTAGGTGCGTAAATACCTATCAACAAAGTCTTTTGCATCTATCACCAGTTCAATAGCAATAAATCTTCCTTGAATATCTGCCTCAATTAGCTTAGCTGGTATATCCTTCCTGATATATACAACAATTCCATGCTTCTTTTCCAAAGCTGATGCAACAAAATGGTTACCCAATTTTGAATTAATTAAATATTTTTGGTCTGATAATTTTATATGTGTCTCTTGCAAACAAATCACATCATTTTAATTGTTTCAAGTAGTGAAATATTTTCCTTCTTTTCTGAGCTGAATTCAAGCCATTAACATTCCATGACAAGATTCTATTTGCCATTACTGGCCTCCTGAAGCTTTGAAGCAGACAACGGAAGCTCCTCCTCCGGTATCTTCCGTCTAGCTCCTCCCACAGCTTCCATAATGGGATCCTGACTTTTACTTTGAGACTGTTGCTCTTCTTTACGCTTAAGGGCTCCTCTTGTCACCCTTTGCTCTTGTGGTTCCTCTAATACTGGCAGCAATAAAGGCTCTTGGGTCACCACGCCTTCTTGGGGCTCCTGGAGTTTTTCTATCACTTCTATTTCGACTTTCAAAACTGTAGAAAGAAAATCCTTTGCCTTTAAAACCGTGTCAATTCTATATCTCCTTCCTTGATAGAATAGTGTCAGTCCAACTGGCACCTCCCATCTGAATTGAATCTGATGTTTTTTAAGTTCTTGTGTAAAAAAAGCAAATTGCTTCCTGTCTCTTAACATCTTTGAAGGAATCTCTTTCAACACCTTCAACTCCTGTTCTCCAATTTTTAAAGTTGTCTGATATGAAACTTGCAGAATTTGATTTCTCATAGTCCTTTTCACAAAATAAACCACAATGTCCCGAGGAAGCTTTCTCTGTCTTGCAATCCAAGAATTAACTCTATATATTTTATCAATTTGGTAAGCTACCTCTTGGGGTCCGCTTCAATAAATTCAGCCAATGCTTCTGATATAATTTTTCTTAAGTCTTCTCACGCTCTTCTTGCATACCACGAATTCTAAGAGCTCCTTCCATAAGTTTATATTGTAATATCACAACCTGATCTTCATTTTGATCCACTTTTTTCTGAACACCTTTCATTTCATCTTCTAAATACTTATTTGACTGAGAGATCTGTTGCATTTCCACTTCCAATCCTTCAATTTTTTACTCAGTCCTTGAACTGCCATAAGAATATCTTCTCTTATTTTTGCATTAAAATTCTCCATCATCTCTTTTGCCTATCTTCAGAAAGTTTTAATTGTTCTTTCAATATTTCCTCAAGACTTGGTTCAGATCCCTTCTTCCAGAAGGCTTTAAAGGTTTAGCTGCCATTCTGTCTTCAAAAGAATCAGGAATTCAAACTTAATAACTCTCCTTCCCTCCTTTCAGTATAAAAAACTCCGTTTGTAACAATCCACAAGTAACGCTGCTTCATCGTACTAAAAATTTTACTTTCACTTTTAGACGCCATTTTAAAAGTCAATTAATCAAAGACAAAGAAAGGTTTCAAATTTCAAAAGGAGTCGGTACTTGCCGTGCTGATTCTACATCAAAGTTGACGCTTGTGAAATTCCGTCTGCTTGGAATATCAATCAATTTAATAAGTTCTCTAGAGCAGAAGCAACATTCCTCTCCTTTTCCCTGATAAAAACAGGGGCGTGCTGAAGTTGGAAGGAGTGGAATTCGGTGGGGTCATAAATCCAGGAAAATTCGCTCTTAAGAGCAAACCCCCTGTCAGACCTGCCACTCTTCCACAATTCTGATAATCTCTTTCACCCAGAGATTATGCTAAGCTCAGTGAACAGTGATTTATTTTCTGTTTCACTGACTTTTACAATCTTCTAACACGGAGTGCTCTGTTTGAGCACCCAGCAGGAGGGTGACGTGCTTTTGAATTGCTAGATTGGCAGGAGTTGGGGCCAGAATGGGAGCTCACCCTGTCATGTGGTACTTGAGTTTCGAACTGCCAATTTTTCAGTTGACAAGCCAGCATGCTAGCTGCTAGGCCACTGTGTCTCCTTAAACCCATATTTAGTTTCTGAAATAGAAAACTACAGGCAAAGGTTTCTAACCTCCCAGTTCCCTTTAAAAAAATCCTCCATATAAAAATTAATGTCTTGGGCAATTAAATATGTTGGTAAGTATGTATTTGTTACCAAAAAATTCCATTTTATGATGTTGATAACAAAACATTTCTGTTCCCTCTTGCACAGGATGGAATACCCTGTGCCCTGCATGCTTACAGGTTTTGGAACTTCTCGTGTTCTACTAAAAATGAAAATAATTATTCAGTTTAATTAAATTGAATTTTATATGGCTAAAATGAAAAGCTCAAAGTGTTAATTATTGCAAATGATGCTGTCATAGTCAGACAGGGTTCTAGAGGGCCCACTCTAAACCTCACTTCTTTAAAATAGGAGGCATCTTGATAAGTGACTTATCACTTCAATTTAATATAATATAATATAATATAATATAATATAATATAATATAATATAATATAATATAATATAATATAATATAATATAATATAATATAATATAATATAATATAATATAATATAATATAATATAACAACAGTGTTGGAAGGGACCTTGGAGGCCTTCTAGTCCAACCCCTGCTCAAGCAGGAAACCCTACACCATCTCAGTCAGATAGTTATCCAACATTTTCTTAAAAATTTCCAGTGTTGGAGCATTCACAACTTCTGCAGGCAAGTTGTTCCACTGATTAATTGTTCTAACTGTCAGGAAATTTCTCCTTAGTTCTAAGTTGCTTCTTTCCTTGATCAGTTTCCACCCATTGCTTCTTGTTCTACCCTCAGGTGCTTTGGAGAACAGCCCGACTCCCTCTTCTTTGTGGCAACCCCTGAGATATTGGAACACTGCTATCATGTCTCCCCTAATCCTTCTTTTCATTAAACTAGACATACCCAGTTCCTGCAACCGTTCTTCATATGTTTTAGCCTCCAGTCCCCTAATCATCTTTGTTGCTCTTCTCTGCACTCTTTCTAGAGTCTCAACAACTTTTTTACATCGTGGCGACCAAAACTGGATGCAATATTCCAAGTGTGGCCTTACCAAGGCATTATAAAGTGGCACTAACACTTCACGTGATCTTGATTCTATCCCTCTGTTTATGCAGCCCAGAACTGTGTTGGCTTTTTTAGCAGCTGCTGCACACTGTTGGCTCATATCTAAATTTACTTCATCTTATAAAATAATTTACATTTTCAGCAGTTGGGGGTAATCGGAGATAATAAGACTTTGAAAGCGTGATCGCAGATAATAAGACTTTGAAAGCGTGATGGGTGGAATGGCAAAAGGCAAATTGAGGCAGATCATATTCTGAGATTATGGCTGCAAATGGAGCCCAAAGTGGAAACTAAATCATGATCAAAAAAGGAGAACATGGGTCTGAACAAAGTAGTGATCCTCTCTTACCTGGGGCTGAAGAGGAGCAAAACCAGAAAAGTCATCATTGTCAATCACAGATGCCACAACCTAGAATGGGAAGCAAGGCTTGTTTTTAATCTATTTTATTCACCCCAAAAAGTCAGAACTGTAAGCATTCTAACTGTTATTTCCCCATCCTGCTCAACATAGCATCCTGGTATTAAAATACTAGCATGAGATAAATAATAGTTATTTGCATTTGAACACAGTCACCTGTTCTATGCCTCTTCTTTTGATCCTTGAAAATAAGCTGAACTGAGTGATGCATTCTCTATTTCAGTGATGATGAAGAATAAACCTGCATTTCTTATCTAATTCTACCTCTAATGTTGGGAAATCCTGAACAATCTTACAAGGATACCTACAAAACACAGGACATTCTATTGGGTTTACAGAAATGTCTGTATAATATGGGACATTTGAAACCTATTTTTAAAAATCAAAGTATTGAAATGAAATGCAATTTTTTTTTTAAAAAAAAGGCCTGTTTAAGTGTATTTAAGACACACACACCCAAAGAGTATCAAGGACAGGTAGTCTCAAAATGAACAACAATTTGATGCAGAATATGGACCCCGCCATGGGAAAAACAGAATTTGCTCATGACTTTAAAAGTATTTATGGTGTGACTTACCATGTCTTAAGACTTCCTTCAGCTGAGACTTCCTTCTAGAGTTCACTATTACTAAAAAGTTTCCCAGGTTTAGGGGCTCTGAGCATTGGCTTAGAATACAAGGGTACAATTATAAGGGAAGTTCCACCATATGAATGGAGGGATAATGAAGGGTTGATTCCATAGTATACTAGAAATTAAATGTAACAATTCAGATAGATTTAATACATGAATTGCAAGAATAGTCTTGAAAACTATTATGTTCAGGGCAAAAATGAAAAATTAGAAATTTTCATTTATATTTTAATTATTTTTAATTTTTTTTTGTTATTCATTACTAGATAGATGGTGGAACATTATTTTGTCTGCAAATGTTAAGACCTCAATGATAAAATGATACATTTCAATGAACTCTTCAATGAACAAATTAATCTTTCACATGGTACATAGTTAAACATAAGCATCTTTCTCTAAATTTGACTGCATGTTTACTATTAACATTCAATGATTTACAGAGTGAAAATAAAATAATGGCATTTGAAAATGACATTTGCATTTTTTTCACTTAGGGAACTGTAGAAACATATAATTCGATCAGGGTACCATATAAATGTAATAGCAACTCTTGTCTGCAAATGTTTTATCATTCCTTTTACTTGGCTTTTGTGTACACTTTAAATTGTGTACTTTATTTGCAATCCTAATCTTTTCACTAACCATGAAAGGAAATTGTCATTGATTCCAGGCACATTCTCTTTCCACTTAATTCTTCAAGCTGGTTGCTTTATGTATTTATTTATAAATATTAATATCGGTTTTTGACCAGCAGATGAGAATAATCTCTGTGCTACATAAAGTATCACTTTCTGCTTACTAGATTTAAAAATGTTAATGGTGCAATGGCAATTGAGGGCAGTGATTTCCAATCAGCTGGCAGAACTATTATCATATGACCTGAATAGCCTTTCCAGAAAAACTCCAGGAACAAAATTATCTATAAAACAAAATAATTCTATATTTGTGGCAGATTAAATTCATACCGTGGCTTTCCCTAAATAATCTTTCTTCTCCAGCTGTGCCACTTGCTTTTCATTTGGTCGAAATAACTTTCCTTCAGGGATCACAATAGGTTCAAACAATCTTTGCTTCTGCACATATCAAAAACAAAAATAAAGAACAAAAATCAGCCAGTTTCCCTGACCCAATGAGTGAAAACAGTTTCTTCCAACATCTTTTATTCCATGTTTTTTATAATAAATTGGGTAAAGAGAATCTGCAGTGCACCACCTAAATTTCACAGTGAAATGGCAGAGACAGAAGTGGAGAGAAAGCCAGAGAATCTAGCAAGATAGCTGATTTTGGCCATCTTCGGGTCTGGATCTGCCAACGAGTATTTCTGATCCATCTACCATCACTAGTGGTGGGGAGCAGGAAGATAAAACATCAAAATAATGATTGCAACAGCATGATCGAAGACCCATTCCTTTTGTATTGCATCAATGTCACATAAATGTACAAAAGGCCATGGTTGCCAGGGCCACCATCTTGATTTTTTAAAATTCTCCCTGCAGACATCACTGTCATTAGTACACACCCCTAAGAGGTTACTCTTGAAAGAATGCGATTTCCCATAAAAAAAAAAACAATTCTGCTATCTTGCTCCAAATTCTTAACTGAGAACCTCATAACAAACAGGCTGCTCTTCAATCTCCTCCTCCTCTTCCTCCTCTCTCTCCCCTCCTCTCTCTATCTCTCTCTTAGAGAGAGAGAGAGATTTTTGTACTCAGATGGCTGAATCCATGTTTAATATAATCATAGAATCCCAGAATAGAGAGAGAAATTGTAAATAGATACAATGATGTGTTCAGAACATGAGAAAGAACCACCACCAGGACATTAAGCATCTACATATTTTTAATGTTTTATATTAAACATCTAGACATTTTTCTCTTTTAAGTTGAAATAACAACTTCCTTATTCTTAGTAACAAAGTATCTTAATTAGACTGTGGAGTAAATTGAGTCCTAAAAACTATGCCCCCGCTGAGATTCCTCATGTTAAATCTAGGAAGAATCCCACTTTCTTTTGAAATAAGCTTAACAGTTTTAAATTCTAGCAAACAGAGGCAGTGAAACTGAAGTCTCCTAGTGCACACTAAAGATTGCACGGCAAACAGAATACCAAAATGCACCCTTGGCTGCTCAGCTCTCGATAGGATTCTTTATTGGACTCTCCAAAGCAAAGAACTGGAGTCAAAGCAAGAGAACATTTCGCTTTCTACATGGTCTATTCAAGCTGCTGCTCCTCGGTGCCAAGTTTTGAAGAGACATTTCTCATCTTTTGTTAGAGTTTTAAATTAATCCTTTGTGCAGGTAAGTTACTGTACATCTGTAATAAAGATCCCCTTCATGCTGATACCAAATTTGCAACCATGAGGGCAGCAGCCATCATGCATAACAGTATTCAAGAGGTGGAATTCATGCACCCTTTCTACATTTTCTTACCAAGATGGATTCCATAGCTTTATCTATCTTGTTGTGCCTGGAGCCCATCCTCTGTTTTATTGCTCTTGTCAAATGCTCCTCAGCCTTTTTCCAGTCTTTCAGCTTAGCGTAGGCGAGAGCAATGTTGTATAATAGCTGCAAGTAAAGAGTAGGGATATCAGAAATATACCTGGACCTAATTCTTATTATTTAGAAGTCTCATGGATTTGGAGTACCAGGATAAGGTAATATAGCCTTTCCCAATTTGATGCCTTCCACAGGCACCGGATTACAGAGCAGCCTTGAATTCTAGGAATTGTAGTCCAATACCAAATGTGGGAAAACTGAACTGCATTGTCCATCCCAATCTTGTTAGAACAGATGCTCT
Source organism: Ahaetulla prasina (assembly GCF_028640845.1). Classification (NCBI taxonomy): domain Eukaryota; kingdom Metazoa; phylum Chordata; class Lepidosauria; order Squamata; family Colubridae; genus Ahaetulla; species Ahaetulla prasina. The sequence goes on from NC_080541.1 coordinate 127,112,469, forward strand.
TCTGTTCCTCTTCGCCCCAATTTGCAGCCCTTCTTTTGAGGTTATTTCAGATCTCTTCCCTGGTTTTTCTCTTTCTAAGTACCTTTCTGCCTCCATCTTTCTAGAGGGCACCTAATATTATCTATCAGGATGATAGATTTTGTAAGCTACTCAGAGTCACCAATGTGTGAGTTGGGTGGCTATATAAATTTGTTTAAGAAATAAAATAACTAATAAATAGATAGTTCAGATCTGCAGCAAACAACACACACACCCCCCAAACTCAATGCTGATTGGGTTCAACTTGCTCCTTTAACTTACTTACTTCACTAAACTGTTGTAAGAGCAAAATTTATCATATGCATCTATAGAGATCATGCAATCACTGATACACAAATATAAGTTTAAATAAAGCATCAAGTAGCAGCAATTAAATTGCAACAGTAAGAGCAAATGGAGCAATTCTGTATGTCACTTTGAGTTCATTGAAATCAATTAGAGCTGGAAGGGACTGCGGTGATCTTCTATGATGAACTTCAAATACAAAAAGGAACCATAATTATAGTAAGGATTGAAATGTGCAGTTCAAGTATGTGGAATGTTTTCAGAGTGTCCAGTTATACCCCTTTGGAAATATTCTCTGCCCGCCTAATTTTTAGATTTTTTAAAAAAATCTAAATTGGCATGCTAGAAAGCAAAGTGTGTTGCATCCCCAGACTGCTTCTGCCCTCCTTCCATCTCCTTCTGACACCAAAAACATGCTTAGATAGAAGGAGATAATGGGTGGTTTCCGGTTTTCCTTGAAAACTTGGCTTCTACTGAGAAAAAAAGAAAGCTGAGGTAAAATTCTGGAGGGGTTGAGATGGTAGTCCTGAAATAAGCCTCCACTCATTCCTTACTATTTTGCCATATATATGTATATTACAGTGTATAAGGCAATGTATATTGCCTTATACACTGTAAGCCGCTCTGAGTCTTCAGAGAAGGGCGGGATATAAATGTAATAAAAAAAAAAAACCAGATAGAGATTTTTGGCAACCATTTTATGAATAAGCAAATCTTCTGTTGCATTTATTTAATGGGAATACATACAATATGTCCTCAAAAATTCAAATCTCTTAACAGCTCCCCAAAACATGGTTTCTCCCTGGTATAACGGAGTACATTATTATGCAATGAACTGAATCCCTGTCCATTCCTGAAAGAGCTATCTTGAATTTAAACATCGATCTTGTAGTAAGCTGCAATTTCCAATAAAGACTTACCTCACAAGCAAGCAACTTAAACTGCAGGCCTAGAATCTTGTAATCTATAAGGTCATTCCCCCGTAGTTGAGCCAAGGCCTCATTTAAGTCAGTAATAGCTAACTCATAACTTAAAGCAAAAGAAAAAAGAAAAAAAAGAATGGTTAATATGTGGTCCTAGAACAAGGGAAATGTGAAAATGCCAGATTTCCTCAAGCTGATGCCCTCCAGGTAGACATGTTGGCTGGGCATTACAGGTATAATAATCTAACATAACTAAGAGATAGCAGGGTTGGAAAAGACTGAGAGCTGGATTGGCAATCCAATCAGTCCCCAAAGTCTGACTGGGAAATAAATTTCACAGGAAAACTAAAAATACTTTTATTGGGACTGGCTATAATAACGGAATCTTATATATTTAATTGAGCTGCACTTCTACTTGCAGTCTGGTGAACGAGGGAGTGATTTCCCTCAGTTGTTTTCAAATGTTATCTCATTCTGGATTTTAAAAATGATTCAGCCCCTTTTGCCAAAACAATGGATCCTGCATAATATTTCCATCCAAATTATCTTCCTTACTCCTTACAACAAGTTCCGAGATGAGCCTCCATCCATTACAAGAGTCTACAGAACATTGATTTCCCTTAATAGCATCCCAACGTTGATTCCTTTTTATTCGCAAGCTTCCTGGATTAAAAGGAGAAATGCTATGCAGTTTCAACATGATAATTTTACATGATGGCGGCTTGTGGTTCATCAATATTATTTAAAAACCAGCAGCTTAATCTGTCTACTTTTTCTTTTTACTGATACATAATTCCAAGACCTCTTTTAATTTTTAAACTAAAAATGAATTTGTATGCCCAAATCACACAAAAGTTGGGCAAGCAGGAAATGACAGAATTGATTACTGTAATAAACCAGCAAATGGTCTATCATTTTTGGAAGATATTATAATGTTCTAGCTCACTTTTCCATCTGGTAAGCCACAGCTCCTCGCTGAAAATAGGCCACCGCTAAGTGCTTGTCATGGTCTGTGCTTCTGATAAAGGCCTGGAGGAAACAGACATAATACATAGACATAATTGCTGTCATGTAAATGCATCTATAACATCTATCATATGTTTTTAGCTTATGATTTCTGGATTGCAAGTTTATGATCAACATGTTTACGAGGCCACCAATAAATTTTGTCATATATTTAGTCCAGGCCTGCGCCACACAATGTATAAATTCATCATTTTGAATCCTCTTAGACTTGGTTGCCCAAAAACGATTCACCTAACTTCATTTTTTAAAAAACGTTTGCCTGGACAAATAATGAAAAAAGGGTTGATAGATAACTGGCACTTCTTATTACTGGGCTGCCAACTTATTATTTTACGAGACTGGTTATTATTTTTTTTAAAGTGATCAGTTATGCAACCAGTATCAGGAGTGGCAAAGTTAGTACTTTCCAACTTCTGGAAGACAATGGTCACAATTTTCTGAGTTTTCTTTTTGTTCCCCTCTCCCTTGGATTACCAGATTTCATCTGACATCCACTAGAAGGAGGACAGTATTTTTGAAAACAGAAGTTGGTAATTTTATCTGATTGGTGCCCAAGATTGCTTCGTTCAGTCACTGACAATGACAACTTTAAAATTCAGCCACTCACCTTTTGTGCCTCTTCCAAATTCCTCATAATCATGTGGATGCAGCCAATGTTAAAGCAGATTTTGGAAGAAGGATTCTGAACAGACATGAAAGATTCAAGGGCTGCCGCCCAGTCCTTGCGATCAGCAGCAGATACACCTTCACTCCAAAGCCGGATGGTCTCTACAAGTGACATGGCGAGACAGAAATCTTGAGGCAATTCAGGAACAACCTTGGATTGATCACACTTCTCCCCTTCACTCCTCACTTATTCTGTCTTTTTCTGATTCAACCGGAACAGTCACTTTGCTTCCAGTTTTGATATTTTTTCAGAAAGCTTTACATGTCGCAAACGTATCAGGAAGTGTCTGCAGTCTTCACTCTCAAGGGGAAGTAAAATCTGAAAACGATTCAAGTGAAACTGTTTTCTAAACAGAGGATTCTTTGTCTAATTGTTTCAAACAAGACTCTCTAGGTAACACCCCTTTAGCAAGATACAGTTATTTCTTCCTTTTTTAAAAAAAAAAACTGGCTTATCAGAATTGTTCATTTTCTGGGTAATATTAAATCAGTGGTTGTTGATTTAGAAAATGGATGGACAAGACATTTTAAAAATTGCCTGCTGGAAAATAACTGTTAAGATTAGAAAGTTGCATTGACTGACTGGCTATATCTTGATTGTGTCCTAGTTGTTAATCTATTTTAATAATTAAGGTAAAAAGGTAAAGGTTTCCCCTGTCCACTCATGTGTGACTCTAGGGGACAGTGCCCATCTATGTTTTTTAGCCAAGGGAGCCAGTTTTGTCCAAAGACACTTCTGTGGTCAAATGGCCAGCATGACTATATGCCTTGGAGCATGGAACACTGTTACCTTCCCACCAAAGTGGTACCTATTTATCTATTTGCATTTGCATGCTTTCGTTTGCTGCTAGGTTGGCAGGAGCTGGGTGGAGAACAGGAGCTCCCATGTCATGCAGTGCTTGCATGTCAAATTCTAATCGACAAGCCCAACATCTTAACTGATAGGCCATCATGCCCCCCCCCCACCATTTTAATAATTACCTCCTAGCAGATAGAATTCCTTAACTGTTATTGGTTTTCCTCTGGAAGGTTAAGGATCATAAATGGCTTCCTTTAATCCTTAGCAGTGATGTCATCATAGATTTCTTTTGTAATGGGCAGATGGGTATTTCTTTTTTTAAAAAAACAGGAAAAATTTAGTCAAGGATGCAGAATGGAGAATGATAAAATTATGTTGGGGAAAATGTGGATTCCTCCACAACAGAATAGATTTAAAAGTAGGCTGTGGATCGGATAAGATTAAAATAAAATATTGCTCAATTATAGACAGGCTACTGAAATACTGCCATTTCAGCAATCTGGTAAGGTATACTGCATATTTTTGAAAGCATTTGTTCTATTCTTTGTCTGGAAAGGCTCCAAGAGCTATAGAGACTTACTCATCTGTAAGAATGACTTACAGATCAATTAAAGATGAGACAGTCCTTCCAGTGGTGGGATTCAAGAAATTTAACAACCGGTTCTCTACCCTAATGATTTCTTCCAACAACCAGTTTGCCAAACTGCTCAGACAGTTAACAACCAGTTCTCCCGAAGTGGTGTGAACTGGCTGAATCCCACCACTGAGTCCTTCCCTTTAGATTTTCACAAACAGGCAAATGGGGACAATTACATTTAAAAAAAAACCCATGCACTATTCTTACATTCAGGAAATCCTTACACAATAATGAGTATTTAGGTGGAAAGAAGTCCCATGTTGTGCTGGATTTATTATTTCCATCATGCCAAAAAGTATCTTGTCTCAGCACTTCCTAGTTTTTCTTCTAACTAGAACCATTTGCTGTTCAGCTCCAGCAAGAAAAAGCATTAAGAGCAGGGATATATACCATAGATAGTCTTGCCTATTCAATACTTGGCTACAATTTTTTTTGGAATAATATTATGTGGTGTCACTTTGGAGTAAATCTTCTATTTTATGAACATGTGGCAATGCTTTCTGAACAAGTGTCAGTCCCACTAGGTAGACTAGTCCAGTAAAACAACTCTACTGGAAGGTTAACATTAATTTTATTGATGTTGGCTATAATAATGAAACCTTGGAAGTTCCGATCCTCCTCATTCTTCTTCTACAGGTAGACTTCAACTTACAACCATTCATTTAGTGACCTTTCAAAGTTACAACAACATCGAATAACATTATTTATCCTCACACTTAAAATTTTTGCAGCATCCCCATTGTCCATTATCAAAATTTGGTCTCTTGGCAACCAGCATGTATTTATGATGGTTGCAGCATCCCATGGTCATATGATTGCTGTTTGCAACTTTCCCCATCGGTTTCTGATAAGCAAAGTTAATGAGGGAAGGCAGAGTCACTTAGTGAACACATAATTCAGTTAACAACTACAGTAATTCATGGTTGTAAAATTGGGTATGGCTAACTTAACAAGTGCCTTGCTTAACAATGGAAATTCTGGTCCCAATTGTGGTCATAAGGCAAGGACTACTTGTAGATCAATGAATTAAGGAGGCATCTGTCTGATCCACTTCTGAATGTTACCTCTTTTTCGACTTTAACAATATTGCAGCCCCTTTTGCCTAGGCAATGAATCATACATATCTCTATCAAGTTCATCTTCCTTATTTTCTACAACAAATATTCTCAATATTCTGAGTTCTGAGGCCACAATATTTGGTTTGGTGTGTGCCTGTGTTTGTACAAGTGTGAATGAGAAAAAAATATTAATTCTCTATGTACAAATGAAGAGAAGGACACTGATAACATTCCCACTGTAGCAGGAAAGAACTAAGACACCAAGCTGGCAGGAATAGCCAACACTCCAGAAGACAGGCTCAAGATACAGAAAGATCTTGACAGACTTGAACATTGGGCACTATCTAACAAAATGAAATTCAAGAGTGAAAAAAGTAAGGTACTACATTTAGGCCAAAAAAAACAAAATGCACAGGTACCGGATATGTGGTACCTTGCTCAATAGTAGTAACTGTGAGAGGGATCTTGGAGTCCTAGTGGACAATCATTTAGATATGAGCCAGCAGTGTGCAGCAGCTGCCAAAGAAACCAACACAGTTCTGGGCTGCATAAACAAAGGGATAGAATCAAGATCACGTGAAGTGTTAATACCACTTTATAATGCCTTGGTAAGGCCACACCTGGAATATTGCATTCAGTTTTGGTCGCCACTATGTAAAAAGGATGTTGAGACTCTAGAAAGAGTGCAGAGAAGAGCAACAAAGATGATTAGGGGACTGGAGGCTAAAACTTATGAAGAACGGTTGCAGGAACTCAGTATGTCTAGTTTAATGAAAAGAAGGACTAGGAGAGACATGATAGCAGTGTTCCAATATCTCAGGGGTCGCCACAAAGAAGAGGGAGTCAAACTATTCTCCAAAGCACCTGAGGGTAGAACAAGAAGCAATGGGTGGAAACTAATCAAGGAGGGAAGCAACCTAGAACTAAGGAGAAATTTCCTGACAGTTAGAACAATTAATCAGTGGAACAACTTGCCTGCAGAAATTGTAAATGCTCCAACACTGGAAATTTTTAAGAAAATGTTGGATAGCCATTTGTCTGAAATGGTGTAGGGTTTCCTGCCTGGGCAGGGGGTTGGACTAGAAGACCTCCAAGGTCCCTTCCAACTCTGATATTATTATTATAAGATTTAATTTTGCACATGGATAAGAATTTCCATTTTGCAGTTAGTTAGATGAATAAATAAGCATCCACAAATGTTTGCTATATTTTAGCCAAAATAAAATTAAAATCTATAGCTTCCCGCTTCTCTGAGAAAGAAAGAACTTTTCTAACTTAAAGGTACTTTCCTATGAAAATAAAGCCATTTTACAAGTGTCTAACTGGATTGCACATAAAGTCTTTGGTAGATTTGGGCTGATAAACCTATTCTGTTCAGTTCGTAGGTGATACTTCATGGCTTCAGACAAAAAATATCCTTCAGACAATAACCAAAATAATAAATGAACTTAGTCACCATACAGTGAAAAAAATGATTTCCACCCCTGATAATTGGATTCCTGTCACCTTTTGAACTAACTTGGGGCTGAATTGAATGTAGGTTACCAACAGTGACTTCCATATTTATCACAGTTACTGTAGTTCTGTATACTCTGTATCCCTCATCTACTTCAAAATTATGTTTGTATCACAGCTTTCATCTAAGAAGTACAAGATGTCTTTCAAACTTTGTTCCCTTCTCTCTTTTTTGCCTCAAATCAATTAAGTGAGATAAGGTAAGTCAGACCAGTGAGTTTGAGATCAGAGAATGAATTTGAACCTAATCTACTTACTGCATCATGCTGTCTCTTAAATTACCTTACCTCATTAATCGTTAAACAACCCTTTCAAGCAGGCCAATACTGCCATCCTAGTGAGTTCACAGCAAATTTGAATTGGGGGGGATGGGCTTCTCTACTTACAGTACAGCTCTGTTCTATACCAATACACACATATCTATACAACTTGTGGTTTTGACAGCCAGGACTGAAACCTGCACTAAATGCAGAACCGTAAACCTCTCAATTTCAAGCAATCCTTTTTCATTAAGTAATAACTCTGCCTTCTCTTTTCTTCTTTTACTGGTTGCTTCTAAAACCAGCACAAACCCAGTGTGACTGACACCAGCTAAGTGATACATTTCTCTCCGAAAAGCTCAGTGCCACAGAAAAGAGGGAAATCTGTCATGGAATTGTCAAAGGAGGTTTCCATGCCAAAGCTATTTAGAGCTGATCAACTGTTCATTTTCAATTTAGAAAGATGAAGCTAAATGAAATTAGTATGTAGTTAGGTCTTTGTCTCTTCTGTGAAGCAAATTTTCTGACATTTTAGTTGCGTAAACCTCCAATACATTTAAGAAATAGTGGGTTGTCTCCCTATATAGCATGGTTGCAAACCAGAGATATTGTGAGGTGGGTAATATTGCCACTCTATTTGAAAAAAATAAGGCCATGCTGGTATTTAGATAACAAGAGATAAAGGACAAAAACTGTCATTACCTGCATGGAATAGAAGTGCCAAACATCTTGTTCTTCACATGTTAAAATTCTACAAAATAGCCATGCAGGTAATCCTCGACTTATGACCACAACTGAGCCCAGCAAAGACTGTAGTTGTATGTAGATTCAGCTAATACTGCCCATCAAATTTACCTTTACAAACTCATGTAGAATTTTCGTCTCAATATACGTCCATACTCAAATCGTCATAACAATAGTATCCCCATCTACACCTTCAAAAAAGCCAACTACAATCTTATAAACAACAATCTTTCATTTCTGGACTGGCAAAATCTGTTTGCAAACTGCATAACTGCTGAAGACCACTATAGAGTTTTCCTACTTGAAATCAGTAGAGTCATTAAACTATATGTACCACAAATGACAACCATAATCAGGAAAAGCAAACTACCCATATCAATAAAAAAGCTTCAATCAAAAAAAAAATCCCTCTGGAAAAGAAACAAAAAAGGCTTTGTAGCAAATTTCAAAAACCGCTACAGAAATATATGCAACCAAATAAAAACTGAATGCACAAATTACCACACCAAACAAGAAGAGGACCTTCTGCGCACAAATTCCAATCGTGCCTTTTATAATTTTGTTAACAATAAACTTAAAGACACAAGATCCATCCCACCACTAAAAGATTCTAACAACAAAGAATGCAATGACGAAACAGTTAAAGCCAACCTCTTCAACATATTCTTTGGCTCAGTTTTTGTTAATAGCGATGACACATATCCGACATTCCACAAACGTACCAGCAATGAACATGATGACTTAACTCATATAGACTTCACAGAAGAAAATGTTGGAAAAGCTCTTCATAACATAAAACCATCGCTATCTATTGGACCCGATGGACTATGTGCCTACTTCTTAAAAAAACTTTCCACTAATATAGCAGAACCCCTAAGCATAATCTTTGATAAAGCTTTCACTACCAGTTCCCTTCCCAAACTTTGGTCACTGGCCACAGTCATCCCTATCTTCAAAAAAGGAGACCCCAGTTTAGTCGAAAATTACAGACCAATCTCTCTATGCTGTGTCACCTGCAAAGTCATGGAATCAATCATCAACCAATCCATTACCTCACACTTAGAAGCAAACAACCTACTCTCCAATAAACAATTTGGTTTTAGGAAAAAATTATCATGCAACTTACAACTTCTCCACTGTAAAAACATATGGACTACAAATCTCGATCAAGGCAAAACAATAGATGCAATCTACATAGACTTCTGACTTTTGACTCAGTAGTACATGATAAACTTCTCCTAAAACTAAAATCCTACGGCATTTCAGGACCCCTTCACAAATGGATATCTGCTTTTCTGTCTAACAGACAACAAGTGGTCAAAATTGGCAATGCTCTATCAAATCCTGTTCCTGTCAAGAGTGGCGTTCCTCAAGGCAGCGTCCTTGAACCAACACTCTTCATACTATACATTAATGATCTTTGTGACCATATCTCAAGTAATTGTGTTCTTTGCTGACGATGTCAAACTATTTAACACCACTGATAATACATCTATCATTCAAAAAGACCTTGATCATCTAACCGCTTGGTCTAAAACTTGGCAACTCCAAATCTCAACCAGCAAATGCTCAGTCTTACATATAGGAAAAAAGAACCCAAACACTAAGTACTTGCTTGATGGACATTACCTCACAGATGACCCCCATCCCATTAAAGACCTTGGAGTTTTCATGTCAAATGATCTAAGTGCCAAAGCCCACTGCAAATACATAGCAAAAAAGGCTCTAAGAGTTGTAAACCTAATCTTGCGTAGCTTCTTTCCCAAAAACACTACACTACTAACCAGAGCATATAAAACATTTGCTAGACCAATTCTAGAATACAGCTCACCACCTGTTTGGAACCCTCACCATATCTCTGACATCAATACAATTGAACGTGTCCAGAAATATTTTACAAGAAGAGTTCTCCATTCCTCTGTAAACAACAAAATACCTTATCCCACTAGACTTGAAATCCTGGGCTTGGAAAACTTGGAACTCCGTCACCTTCGACAAGATCTAAGTTTAACTCATAGAATCATCTATTGTAATGTCCTTCCTGTCAAAGACTACTTCAGCTTTAATTGCAATAATACAAGAGCAACCAATAGATTTAAACTTAATGTCAACCACTTTAATCTAGATTGCAGAAAATATGACTTCTGTAACAGAATCATCAGTGCTTGGAATACTTTACCTGACTCTGTGGTCTCTTCTCATAATCCTAAAAGCTTTAACCAAAAACTTTCTACTATTGACCTCACCCCATTCCTAAGAGGACCATAAGGGGCGTGCATAAGCGCACAAACGTGCCTACTGTTCCTGTCCTATTGTTTTTCTTTTCTTCTTCCTATATATATATAGATATATATATAGGAAGGTATATATAGGAAGGTATATATATAGGAAGTATATATATACTTATACCTTTATATACTATATAACCTTTCTGTATGATAGTTACATATATTGTTGTGACAAAATAAATAAACTTTGCGAAGTGTAACTACTAGAACACCGCTGGCATTGACAAAATTACATCAGTGAATTGCAAAATTCTCGGAACTGCTTACATCCTGTGTCAATACAGGTAATCCTCAATGTAGGACCACAATTGAGTCCAAAATTTATATTGCTAGGTGAGAAATGCATTAAGTGAGCTTTGCCCCATTTTACGACTTTTCTTGCCACACTTGTTACGTGAATCACTGCAATTGTTAAATTAGTAACACGGGAATCACGTGACCCTGGGATACTGCAACCATCATAAATACGAGTCAGTTGTCAAGCATCCAAATGTGAATCATGTAATTATGAGGATGCTGCAATAAATAAATAAAAAATATATATATATATATATATATATATATATATATATATATACTTATACCTTTATATACTATATAACCTTTCTGTATGATAGTTACATATATTGTTGTGACAAAATAAATAAATAAATAAAAATAAATAAACTTTGCGAAGTGTAACTACTAGAACACCGCTGGCATTGACAAAATTACATCAGTGAATTGCAAAATTCTCGGAACTGCTTACATCCTGTGTCAATACAGGTAATCCTCAATGTAGGACCACAATTGAGTCCAAAATTTATATTGCTAGGTGAGAAATGCATTAAGTGAGCTTTGCCCCATTTTACGACTTTTCTTGCCACACTTGTTACGTGAATCACTGCAATTGTTAAATTAGTAACACGGGAATCACGTGACCCTGGGATACTGCAACCATCATAAATACGAGTCAGTTGTCAAGCATCCAAATGTGAATCATGTAATTATGAGGATGCTGCAACGATCATAAGTGTGAGAAATGGTCACAAGTCACTTTGTTCAGTGCCATTGTGACTTCAGATGGTCACTAAGTCAACTGTTGTAAGTCGTGGACTACCTGTATCTTTAACATGATGAAACAACAATATCTGCCCATCCCAGATGCTTGGGAAGGACTCAATAAATAGATTAAAATGTCAGATCCAGTCTAAATATCTGGCTGACTGTGCCACCAGTAATAATAATAATAATAATAATAATAATAATAATAATAATAATAATAATAATAATAATAATAATAATAATAATAATAATAATAATAATAATAATAATAATAATAATAATAATAATAATAGTTCTTAGCAAGGACTCAATAGTTGGATAAAAATGCCAAATCCAGACTAAACACCTAGATGATTGAGCAATTAACCATAAATAAGCCAGATATGACTGTAGAAAAAATAAGTATGGATAACTGACCTTGGAAAGTTAGAAAGAATATACAGAACTTCAAATAAAGGTAGAGTCAATGTGCAAAAAGGAAGTAATAGTAGTGCTAATAGTGGAAGATGCATTTGGTACCATATCAAAATATCTGAAAAAGCATTATAGGAATGGATAGAATCTCAACTCATCAGTTACAAAAGTTGCATTATTTAGAATAGATTAGATTTAGATTTTATTAGATTTTATACCGCCCTTCTCCCGAAGGACTCAATAAATAGATTAAAATGTCAGATCCAGTCTAAATATCTGGCTGACTGTGCCACCAGTAATAATAATAGTTCTTGGAAAAGACTCAATAGTTGGATAAAAATGCCAAATCTAGTCTAAACATCTGGCTAATTTTACCACCAACCATAATAATTCTGTGATGATATCTTTAACATGATGAAACATTTGCACATCCCAGGTCCTTGAGAACAACTTGATAGGTGGATAAGAATGCCAAATCTAGTCTAAACATCTGGCTAATTTTACCACCAACCATAATAATTCTGTGATGATATCTTTAACATGATGAAACATTTGCACATCCCAGGTCCTTGAGAACAACTTGATAGGTGGATAAGAATGCCAAATCTAGTCTAAACATCTGGCTAATTTTACCACCAACCATAATAATTCTGTGATGATATCTTTAACATGATGAAACATTTGCACATCCCAGGTCCTTGAGAAGAACTTGATAGGTGGATAAGAATGCCAAATCTAGTCTAAACATCTGGCTAATTTTACCACCAACCATAATAATTCTGTGATGATATCTTTAACACCATGAAACAACAATATCTGCCCATCCCAGATGCTTGGGAAGGACTCAATAAATAGATTAAAATGTCAGATCCAGTCTAAATATCTGGCTGACTGTGCCACCAGTAATAATAATAATAGTTCTTGGGAAGGGCTCAATAGTTGGATAAAAATGCCAAATCCAGACTAAACACCTAGATGATTGAGCAATTAACCATAAATAAGACAGATATGACTGTAGAAAAAATAAGTATGGATAACTGACCTTGGAAAGTTAGAAAGAATATACAGAACTTCAAATAAAGGTAGAGTCAATGTGCAAAAAGGAAGTAATAGTAGTGCTAATAGTGGAAGATGCATTTGGTACCATATCAAAATATCTGAAAAAGCATTATAGGAATGGGTAGAATCTCAACTCATCAATTACAAAAAGTTGCATTATTTAGAATAGATTAGATTTAGATTTAGATTTTATTAGATTTTTATACCGCCCTTCTCCCGAAGGACTCAGGGCGGTTCACAGCCAGAATAAAACAAAAAATATACACAGTAAAACAATAATTAAAAAACTTATTAAATATACGGCCAAAATAAAATCCCTTTAAAACTGTAAAAACCCCATAAATTTACATCCAAAATATTAAAAACTACTAAAATTTCTATGCCAATCCTGTGCGAATAAATAGATATGTCTTCAACTCACGGCGGAAGGTCCGAAGGTCAGGCAATTGGCGGAGTCCTGGGGGGAGTTCATTCCAGAGGGTGGGAGCCCCCACAGAGAAGGCCCTTCCCCTGGGGGCCACCAGCCGACATTGCTTAATTTAATCAGGTTCTGAACCAACTGGAGCCTCCGGGTGCTCTTCAAGGGGAGCCCCATGTAGAGAGCATTGCAGTAATCCAAGCGAGAGGTAACAAGAGCATGAGTGACCGTGCATAGGGCATCCCGGTCAAGGAAGGGGTGCAACTGGCGAATCAGGCAGACCTGATAAAAGCTCTCCTGGAGACGGTCGTCAAGTGATCTTCAAAAGACAACCGCCCATCCAGGAGAACGCCCAAGTTGCGCACCCTCTCCATTGGGGCCAATGACTCGCCCCCAACAGTCAGCTGCGGCTGGAGCTGACTGTACCGGGTGCCGGCATCCACAGCCACTCCATCTTGGAGGGATTGAGCTTGAGCCTGTTTCTCCCCATCCAGACCTGTACGGCTTCCAGACACCGGGACAGTACTTCAACAGCTTCGTTGGGGTGGCCTGGGGTGGAAAAGTACAGCTGCGTATCATCAGCGTACAGTTGGTACCTCACCCCAAAACCACTGATGATCTCACCCAGCGGCTTCATATAGATGTTGAACAGGAGAGGCGAGAGAATCGACCCCTGTGGCACCCCACACGTGAGGCGCCTCGCGGTCGATCTCTGCCCCCCTGCCAATAGCACATATGATGATGAGAACTTTAGCCATCCTAAATCTTTAGGAAGGAACCAATAATTAAAGTACCAAATCCAGTCAGAACTATCTGATGGCTACTTCCATCTTCCTTTTCTCTCTCTCTAAAGTAAGGCTAGTTTTTCTGGGAGAATGAATATTCCTGTTCTAAAAACAGCAATTTTTGGAAGACACCATAAACTGAACATATTATTTCATGGATAGATCAAGGGTGGGCAAATCCTTAACCTTTCATCTTACTTTTCACCTTACTTTTCAGGGGGAAAAAGATGGTAACCTCTTGCCCACAAGACAGATATAACTTTACAACCCCTCACACACACCCCAAAACCCCAGAAGTTCTTTATTTAGAAAAACTGGTTCTGTATAATGATGTCTTTCTCTGCAATGGAGAAGATGAAGAATTATGACTCATCACATTCTCCCGAACAGAGACAAATGTTCTTTTATCTGTGCAGAGAAAACTTTAAAAATGAAGCAATGCTTTCTTCCTTCCTTCCTTCCTCTTTCTGAGTTATGCAGGGTCACAGGGTAAAGCTTTGGGCTAAAGTAAGGAGCTTTGGCTTAAAGTGCAGACAACTCCAGTGTACAGAAACCCTTTTTTCCCCTGTGATGCAAAGCACTTTTTTCCTTTACTAAGATGCATAATACATCATTACCTCCCCCGGTGAGATGTAATTTGTCATGTGTTCTGTCAGCCTCTCATTATAAACAGTCAGGTCTGAATCTATCTAGCAAAGGAGTCATAGGCTTTCTTCTCCAAGATTGCTACAGCAGCTTTGAGCAATTTGAAGGGAACTGCAGGTTTGCAAACTCATATGGCTGTTGAAAGTGCAACACCGAGTATGAATGGAGCAACTGAAGGAAGAGGGGGACTAAAGGAAAATCATAAGAATATGACCGTTGCTTCACAGAGCTCTGCTGTCATCTGTATGGTACAAGAAAACCAATATACAGATGGATAGTCCTCAAATTACAATCAGTCACTTTGTGACCATTCAAAGTTACAAGGCCCACCTTAAAAGTAAAGTTCCAGTGGTTGGGCCCCTGCACCATAGTCATGTGACCACATTTCAAGTGCTCAGCAACTGGTCTGCATTTATATTCATTTGCTGCATCCTTCATTAATGACTGCATTTTATGAAATTTTTGCTGAAAACTGGAGTTCGCTTTCAATTTTTGGTAAAAATGCCCCATAGCAAGCGAGCACTAAGAACCCTAGCATCCCACTGTAATGAGGAACACTTAATTATCAACTATGATAAGTCCAAAGTTTTACCATATCGTATCATATGATATCAGTTTTCCAACAAATGACAAAGGCACAAGTAAAAAAACTGATTCCTGGGAAACAGCAAATCAGATGGTTTAAATCTTGGATATCGTTATTTCAGGCTTTTGGGAAATTAACAGTCCAAATAAATTATGTCACTTCTACTGCCCAAAAGAGTGCACTAGCAATAACTAAATTTTATAGGCAACAGGGTTAATTACATTCCAGTGGCAATCCAATACTTTCTGGCTAAAACAGTTGCCCAACTATTATGTGGATGCCATACTTGGGCCATACAAAAGCCTAAGGACTTAGGAAATCATTTTCTTAGGACTTATTTAGCACCCTTAAATTGCACCCTAACGCAGTCTTGAGGTTTGAAGTGAGTGTGCCAAGCATTAACTGTCAGGCCTGGAGCAGGATGCTAATCCCAGGACTCAGAATCATTTTTGACACTACTGGCCTGATACCTCTGCTGTCGTCAGACAGCTATCAATCTCACTGGCACCGTACCTATGGAAAGAGTTTTGCAGTCTTGGCCTCTCTCCTGAATATGTAAGCCAGTTAACTCTTGAGAGAAGCCAAATCAATAGCATAGAAAGAATTAGGGGCATTGATTGCCAAAATGTTATCATTAATGTTTCTGAACTCTTATTGCCAAATTTTAGAGAGCTGTAAACTCTCTTCTGCAGGATATCTATACAATCTAATTCTAAGTAAATATAGATGGGCCTTTTCCAGAGTCCACTTTGATGGACTGCATTGCTGTCAGGAAGCTTTCGTGGGATTCTTTATAGACAGGGACTTTTTTTTTTTTTTTACATTTATATCTCGCCCTTCTCCGAAGACTCAGGGCGGCTTACAGTGTGTAAGGCAATAGTCTCATTCTATTTGTATATTTACAAAGTCAACTTATTGCCCCCCCAACAATCTGGGTCCTCATTTTACCTACCTTATAAAGGATGGAAGGCTGAGTCAACCTTGGACCTGGTGGGACTAGAACCTGCAGTAATTGCAGGCAGCTGTGTTTTAATAACAGGCTTCTTACAGCCTGAGCCACACCGCGGCCCTTTGCCCATGTAGATCCAGGGAGGTAGAACCTCTTGACCGTATCCTCAAATGATGTCCTTTTTATGATGCCCCACGAAGTGCTCTGATCACCTCAGTCATCTTTAAATTTTATATATAATAATTTATGTTCCTTATTTCTTTTTTTAAAATACTTTATTTTTTAAAAAACAACAAGACGTAACAAACACTAACATAAAACATATACTCCTTCTTTACATCAGCTTCGTATCGGTAATCCTCTATTATTTATATTTTCCCCTCGTTTTCTTTAATTATGCTTATCTTTTTGTCCCATTATCTCTTATTTCTATATATATTCCATCATATCTGTCATCCTAACAATATCTTTTCTTTCATGCACTACCTTTTTTTTGGGTGAACTTTTCCCCTTTTTCGTCATTTACCATTTCTAATTTCTATCCAATTATACAATTTATTCCATACTATATAATATTCTCTATCTTCCTTTTCTTTTATCTCCTTTGTTAATTTATCCATCTCAGCACAGTCCAGAATTTTCCTTATCACTTTCTCCTCTGATGGTATGTTCTCATTTTTCCAGTTCTGTTCATAAGATATTCTTGCGGCTCTTATTATGTGTAGAATTAGATACCTTATTTCTTAAGCGCCCATTTCCCTCAGAGAGGAGCTCCGATCATACTGATAGACATACTGATAAATTGTCTGTGTATTGTTTTTTTTAATTCTATACTCACATACCAGGGAGCCAAATATCTTTGTAAGGTCATGCAACTGATTGCACATGATGTGAATTTGTCTCTTACATCCCCCTCCAATAATGAATTCCTGTGCCAAATCTTTTCCTATCATAAAGGCTGATCAAAGTCCATAATAAAAGTATTTGAGTTGATTTGAACGTTGCAATGCCGGAAAAGGGCTGTTATGCCATTTTAATATGAAACTTTAAGACCAAACATCAGCAATACAGGTAATCCTCAACTTATGGTCACAACATAGCCTAAAATTTATGCCGCTAAGTGAGACATTTGTTAAGTGAGTTTTGCCCCATTTTGTGGCCTTTCTTGCCCACGTTGTTGGGCGAATCACTGCAGTCGTTAAATAAGTAACATGGTTGTTAAATGAATGTGGCTTCCCTACTGATTTTGCTTGTCAGAAAGTTGCAAAAGATGATCACATGACCCTGGGACATTGCAAACGTCATAAATATGAGCCAGTTGACAAGCTGCAGAGGTTGTAACTGTGAAAAATGGTCATAAGTCACTTTTTCAGTGCCATTGTAATGGTGTTTAGTAACTTTTAATAGTTAGTAAATGAATGGTTGTAAGTCAAGGACTACCAGTATTGTCTGAAAGCAACATGTAGAAACACAAGAAGCATGCATTTATTTTCATGCTTCTTCATTGGATCCCAATTTACTTCTATGCCCAATTCAAGGTGTAGGTTTCAATCTTTAACGCTCTACATAGTTTGGCACTCATGTACCTCTGTGTTCATCTCTCCCATCTAGAATCAGCCTACGCAGATTCATCCCAGGAAGAGTTCTTGAGGGCCTCCACTGCCCAGGGAGACTCAAGGAAGCCCTTTCTCACTGTTGGCCTCATGCTATGGAATATCCTCGCCCCTGAATCACAGGGCAACCCCATCTTATTTGCCTTTGACAAAGCTGTGAAAACCACCCTATTCAAGTGGAGTTTCAATGTGAGTGGTGGATTAGGCTATTTTATAATTTCTTGTGGTATCTATGGTGGAGCGATTTATGGATTGCTGTAATGGTCTGTGAGAATAAACTTGGGATATAGGAGGAAGTACCACAGTCTAGACAACGGTCAGAAAAGAGGAATCTGAATCTAAATAATAAGGATAAAGGTGGAGAAAGCATCTGAGAAAGGAACCATCCTAATTCTTCAAACTTGCAAGATGCTGTTATTGTAACCTTATAAGAAAAGTAGTGTTAGTATTCCAGCGGTGAAATCTGGCTGGATCTATCCGGCTCGTGTGAACTGGTAGTCCCAGTGGTGGGTGGGCGGAGCATCCCATTTTTGACCCTCTGCTTATGTGCTCCCATTCCCGAACTGATACGAAGGTAAGTGGATTTCACCACTGTAGCATTCATGGTTCTGGATTCCTGTCTGCAAAGGAGCTAACATCAATCTGGTTGAAATACAGTGGTGTTGAAATGTTGTAATAAATACATATATACATACAAACGTCGTCAGTTCACATTAAAAATTGTATCAACACCTGCTAGTCATAATCTGGAGCACATAAATGATATTGCTTTGGCATCAGAAGTTCCAATTAGCTATTATGGTAAATAATACTGCTGGATATTTAACTTTAATATTAAACTTAAAATCAGATTGTAAAATCAGTGGTAGCTGATCCATACAACTTCCGTAGGGAAGTTAGACAACAAATCTAACTGCTCTTTTAAAAAATCCAAAATTTAAAGTTTATTATATGTTAAAAGAAATATTAAAACTGAAAGCTTGCTTGTAATGTGCTTTTTGTCTAACCAGGCACTTTCCATATTTTTATTTTTATTTATTTATTTAATTTTGTCAAAACAATATATACAGGCATAACACAAAAAGATTATATAATGTATAAACAAATATATGAGGAGAAACAAGGAAGTATAAGCATATATATATATATATATATATATATGTATATGTATATGTGTATATATATATATATATATATATATATATATATATATATATATATATATATATATATATATCTTTAGTTATTCGGGTTTTCTCCGTAAAATTGGAAGTGTCTTGGCGGCGTTTGACGAAGTCTCATTCGTCATCTTCAGGCTTCAGCTTGCTTCTGGGAGCTCCAGAAGCACGTAAGCTGAAGCCTGAAGATGACGAATGAGACTTCGTCGAAACGTCGCCAAGACACTTCCAATTTTACGCGGGAGAAAACCCGAATAACCAAAGACCTACATACAAACACCCGCGAAAACCTCAGAAAACAAATATATATATATATATATATATATATAGGGAAAGAAACAAAAGGACAGGAACGGTAGGCACGTTTGTGCCTCTTTATCCTTGCATATTTTATTGGCTGTTATATTTAAAATTGTATTCACACAAGTTGGATATTTTTCATCTTTCTGCTTTCCCATGAAGAAAAAAAATCCATGGATAACAAGTATAGTATAGAGTGACAAGATCTTGTCTGTTCTGAAGAAGGCGGCATGGAATAGAAATAACTGTTTGATATTTGCAGCTCTATGAAACTGCATATGCAGTTACTTTCTTGTCAGAAAGAAAATGTAGATTTCCACAGATAAATGTATTTTCTATTGACTAAGAAAAGGGAAAAGGTTATGTTTTTATAAAGCTATTTCATATTTGCAAGGCATTTATGTTCATCTGTTGGTGATAAAGATATATAGCTTTGTGACATTTTCCAATAGCTGTTTCAACCCAACGATCTCATAGGGTAGGCCATTGATGTCTAACCTTTTCCGGACTGAGTGACGAAAGCGCGTGTGTGCACGTGGATGCATATGTGCCTGGCCAAACCCCCAAAATGCAATGTGCATACAGCCTCCCACATGCGCCCTGCACCACGCACATGTGCGAACGGCCCCTGCGTGCCCCCCTATACATACGCATACCCTCCCACATGTCCCCATCCTGCACATGCACTGCAGAGACCGGAAGACCAGCTGGCCAGCGTTCAGCTCCACTGCGCATATGCTCCCTGCGCATGCGCAGCAGAGACCCAAAGACCAAATGGCCAGTGGAAGGCGTGTGTGCATGCGCAGCAGAGCTTAAACTGGGGCGACACCTCACATGCCATCAGAGAGGGTGCTGCGTGTGACCTCTGGAATGCATGCCATAGGCAGGCCATTCCCCATAAGAGCTGCAGTGGTGCAGTTAGAATGCAGTGCTACAGGCTACTTCTGCTAACTACCAGCTGCCTGCAATTTGGCAGATCAAATCTCAGCAGGCTCAAGGTTGACTCAGCCTTCCATCCTTCCTAGGTGGGTAAAATGAGGACCCAGATTGTTGGGAGCAATATGCTGACTATGTAAACCGCTTAGCGAGGGCTGTGAAGCACTATGAAGCGGTATATAAGTCTAAGTGCTATTGCTATCTCATTCTCTGCCATCCCCTTCTCCTTTTGTCTTCAGTCATTTCCAACCTCAGGGTCTTTTCCAATGTCCTCTCTTCTCATTTGGTGGCCAAAGTATTTTTACATACGTTGTTACTATTTACAGTATATTTTAATGATGTAGTTTCATCGACTTACATGTATCTCAGCTAGTCTACTTCCAAGTCTGTCCTGTGGTCCAGTTTATGCACATCACTTAGAATGGTTGTATTTTAGATTAATTTCTTCCATACCTTAAAATTAGGGATCAGCCTGCCAATTTGTCGTTGCTGCCAAATCCCCTCCCAAAGTTGCACTGAGGTTGTAATTTTTAATGTGTTAAGAAGAAAAAAGTTGTTAACACATGGGAAATAATTGCATGAACATTACTAATTACATTTAATTTAAATGTAAATTAAATGTAGTGATTGCGATAGCTTCATCCACCTTTGGGAATGAAAGGAAAAGTAGTCTCCCACTTGCCAACCGAAGCATATTAAACACAATGAAGCCTAATAAGTATTTCAAATTAGAACTTCTAGCTCACCAAGTATTTTAAGCCAATGGATGTGTCCTATTTGCATGCCAGAATAATACATCCATATTACATCCAACTTGTAGTCTGCCATGATTTATACATTCTCCTGCATATTCTCCTTCTCCAAAGCAGTAATAAAATAACCAGAATTTCATAGTGTTACTTTTTTCATACAGACCACTATTAAATCTTGTCATTTTTAGAGTTGCTGAAAAGTGCTTTGTTAAGATTAGAAGGGCAGTTGCCCAGGGATGTATAAAACTTGTTTAAATTCTGTAGGAGAAAGAGGCATCTACAGTATTAACAAGTCAGGATATAAGAGTTAAACGCTGCCCAGACTTCAATTTACAAGTGTACCCGACAATAAAAACCATTACAACTTAAGAAATAATTCTGTGACAAGTCATTCAATAGTTTAGGGTCACCATAGAAGGGACAGAACTGTTAAAAGAAAAACGTATCCATGACTTTTTAAAAAAATCAGTTCAAAATTCTGAGAAACCGGTTATGTTCAATTTGTTTAAATCTTACTTTGTAAAGAAATAGAACAGTAATCTTAGTGGGTTTTTTTTTCTCATTATGTGAAGCTGTATAAGTGCAGCATGCTATCCATGGGGATCAATATTCTTCCAGATACTTTGACTAATGTCTATCTGGCTCTGTGTTCTACTTCTGTTTGACAATTTGATTTAAACATTTTAATGGGAATCTAGCATAGTGCAAAGCATCAGCATACATCCTTATTTTTAATTCCTAAAATACAGCTGGACCCCACAAATGCCTTAAATGCATTAGAAAATAAAGAACAGTTAAGTGGTGCAGCCTAATACTTTCTTTCGATATTGCACCTCAAGGGAACTCTCTGATAAAGTTCTGAACTTTGCAGACAATATAATGATTATAGGCCTCATCTGAGTCGCTGATGAATCTGCATATAGATGGGAGGTTAAACAAAAACTGGCCCTATGGTACATACATTATTTGTATGTACATACATTATTTGTTTCCTAGTACGATTTAATAGCTTATTAGTAACCTTGACTATCACTAAGTGTTGTATCTTTTTATTCTTGATGAATGTATTTTATACCCCTTATGTACACTGAGAGCATATACACCAAAGACAAATTCCTTGTGTGTTCAATCACACTTGGCCAATAAAGAATTCTATTCTATTCTACATAACAATCTGGAGCTGACCATGCTTAAAACTATAGAGAGGAGAGTGGATTTTAGGAGGAACCCTTCTATTTTACTGCCTCTTACTATATTCAACAGCACAGTATCAGAGTTTTTGCGTTGTATAATCAATCTCCCAGGACCTGAAATAGATGCTCAACATTAGAACCTTAATTAAAAAGAATGCATACAACAAAGAATGTTCTTCCTGCAGGAAGTTCAGACTGCCCCAGAATCTGCTTTGTAGAGGAATTACTGAGTATGTTATTTGTACTTCTATAACTGTCTGGTTTGGTACAGGTACAGACTCCAGCAGTTAAGCCTGCAAAAACAATTGCAACCAGTCTGTCTTCCATAGAGCTGTACACTGTGCGAGTCAGAAGAGCTGACTAAATATCCACAGACCTCTTACATCTTGAACATAAACTGTTTTAGCACCTTCCCTCAGGATGGTGCTATAGGGCAGGGATCTCCAACCTGAACCACTTTAAGCCTGGCAGACTTCAACTTCCAGAAATCACCAGCCAGCTTTGCTGGAAGTTGAAGCCCGCCAGGTTTAAAGTGGCCCAGGTTGGAGACCCCGCCTTATAGGGCATTATATGCCAAAATTAGACACTGGGACAGTTTTTTCCCCTTATACCATCATTCTGATGAACATTTCCCTGTGGCTGTAGTTATTATTTATCTTTGTCTTCTTTTTTCCCCCTTTTATCAGATTATTCTGTTGCTTTGCATGTACACAAGAGTATTTTTGTACCAAATTCCTTGTGCGTCTAATCACCCTTGGCCAAGTAAAGTATTCAATTCCATTCAATAATGTGTCAATTACTCAGAAAAAGGAGAAAGATAAACTAGTAGTGAGACACCCCTGTAGGTGTACAAGGGCCGATATATGTGTACTTTGTGACTGGCTGTGAGAAAACCACCTTCTATAGCAGCTATTAAAATGCTCATAATATGATTATAGAATTCTATTCCTCCGAGGTCCTTGTTTTGTTACATAGAGCTTAAGCTTTACTGAAGATAGTTGGACGAACACCCATTGGATCAACGTACTTAGAAGACTTGTCTGCAATGGCAGATTTTTCATTCATATCTGCACAAGGAAAACCTTCTCCTTTTGTGGTTTACGCTTCGCAAGACCTTTATTGACTTTCCTTGAAAGTTCATTGAGTAGAGCTTTGCAGCAATCTGTATTCAACAGCAATATCTGATCTGCAGGGTATGTGAGCAGGCACCAAGCATTATGTGGGGAACTGTCGTGTCCCACTTCTCCACTGACGACCGGGTCAGGGAAATCCGAATCAGGCGTGCCTCTGCAGCTCTGCCAAAGTCCTAGCAAAGTTCTCAAGGCAGGCAGGAGACCAGAAAGTGATTTCAGCAAGATAAGGTAGACTTTGCCTGACTCAGAGAATGCCAGAAAGCAGATCCTTTATATAGACCATGGGGTGTGGCTCCATGATTCAGCACTTATCCAGGCCTGCCCCTCCCTTCCCTCTGTTGACGCCGCTTATCAATTCTCCTGAAGCGAGGGTCACTCCAGTCTGCAGCTGTTGGTAATTGACCTTCCTCAGACTCACATGCTGTGGGGGAGGGGGAGGGGTCTAGTTGCTCCATTTGCCTGGGCATGGAGCCAGGGCTGGGGGCTGGAGGCGCTTCTTCTTCCTCAGCCTGTCTGGGCATGGAGCCGGGGCTGGGGCCGGGAGGCATGCTAGGACATTCCTCAGTGTTCAGAAGCAGATAAGAAGGCCCCGGCTGCGGGGAAAGCGGACAAGGCACAACAGGAACATTTTAAAACATTGGCATTCTCTGACTCTGCAGCTCCTGCACAGTCTCTGGAAGGATGCGTGTTAAGGTGTCCCTTATAAGTACCAGATACTGACATCCCACACTGAATCATAAGTTGCTCTCTGAACCTGGATTACTGCACATTCCTATCACTTATTAGTCTTTCATGACTCTTATTGCTCTCTTTTCATTACTCTTTCTCTAAGTATACATTAGTAACAGGCAACAAAACCACACTTTGAAAATATGTATTTAACAGTGACCATTTTATTATTTTTCATTTTACAAAAAAAAAAGCAGATATAAAAATGAGCAAAATCTTCCTAATTCCATTAAATGTAAATGGAATATATTAGCGAGCTTTGCTCCAAAGTCACATTCAAGCTGCTTTCATTCTGGAATGCTCTACATCTTTTAGGAAAGTCATGCCTTAATGTGTTATAGGTGATTTTTTTTTCTCCCTGATCAACATCATCTTACTTAATACAACTTGGAACATGACCATAATAAGAGCAAAATTCAAGATCCTCTAGGTCACAGTACCTGAATACTGATCAAGGAATGTCTGCATTTTCAGATAAAACTATACATTAAATTGCTAGGGGGACAATATCAACTTAGCATCTCTGTGTGACATTTCTCTCATTGTTCCAGTATAACGTATAGAATCTGTGGTCCCACATTCTGGTATCATGACTAATTTTTATGTTAATTGCACATTTTATGAGTTACATACACAGTAAAACAGTATCATAGAGTGGTGTGAGAGGTAACTGGAAGTTAGAAATTAAGGGAAAATGTCTTCCCAAAGAAAAATTCTTTGGCAGTAGCCCCAGTCAAATGCAGTGTGTAGTTTTGCCCTAATCCTTCTTTATTCATATTACATTATCAAGAGGCAACGGTTAAACTCAATTCCCTCAAATGATCTCTGTTCCTTTCCTTAAATAATTCATTGCAACAGCAAGCGATTGTAATGAATTCATTACAAATGGTTGCATTCAATTGTTATAAAAACATTTACACAACAATGCACAAACCTTTCCATAGACCTTTGCCAGGTGGCATAACTTTTACTGTTTGATTTAAATAAAAAAAAAGCAAGGTCCTGCTCCCCTCCCCAAATTTTAAAAAGCGATCCCACCTGCGACAGATTACATGGAATGCTGCCTGACTAGCTAAGGAATTTAAAATATTGATGTCAATCCCTGCTCAAAAAATCTATCTGAAGAGGGAAAGGCAGTGTCTTGTCATGGTTTTCTGAAAATGTAGCTCCAATGCAAAAATTTGCATTTGTTATTAAAATCTTCTGTAGGTATCTTCTTAAAAACAAATTTTCATATTTTTTTTTTTACATTTATCCAACATTTCACAAAAAGTTTCATATGTCTATTAAGCCACAGATTATGAAAAAGCAAAAAGGCAAGCTGAGAGAGAGACAGATGCTACCCACAGGGCAGTGATGGCAATTGGGTTTTTTTGGTCTTGTACCCAGCATTTCCCACACCCATGGCAGAAGGGGATTTTTCGCTGGACTTAAACTGTTTTCCTGGCAGTTAAGACGCGGACAATTGAACCTACACCTCCAGCAGCGAGAGCCTGCAAAACAGAAAAACAACCATACACACACAAAGTAAACTTAATTATGGATGTTTCTGAAATTTTTAATACAAAGAGGTTTAGAAAATTAGAAATTTTCTAATTCCACACTAATTCCGCATTCCACACAAGAAATCTAGTATCATTGGGGTGGGGGAGGAGAGAGAGATGGCTACACAAACAGCTTGCATTACAATACAAATCACTGGCAGAATTGTATCCCCTTTGTTTATATTTGCACTAAATCTCTTGCTGTAATGTACACTGTCTTAGTTCACTGTATAAATTGCTAATTGGAGATATGGCAGCAATATTTAAAGAGCAGAGAACATGTTCAATGGCGTAATTGAAAAGTTTGTTTTACTTTCTTTAGATAGCAGTTCCTGTCACTTTTATTCAAATCATTTTTAATGTCCCACGAATGAATACAATAGTTTTTAACAACCGGGGGGGGGGGGGAGAGGAGAGAAGCATTTCCATTCTTCTTGAATTCCCTCTCTCCTTCATTTTCTAAAAGCTGAAAATTAATTATCTGTAATAAATGTACATTATTTTACATTTCTTTTCATTGGTAATCTAGGACTGTTCCTGATCGAACATTATTTTCCAGCCTATGTATAATTTTATTTTTTACAACTCTCCAACTCTTAACATTTTTTTTTGAAGCTTTGGGCACCTGTCTTTCTAGTTCTTCTATGTGACTTTTCCATCTGTTTCCTTTGGGTATCATTGACTCTTGTATGTATGTTTGTATGTATGATTTATTTATTTATTTATTTATTTATTTATTTATTTATTTATTTATTAATTAATTAATTAATTAATTAATTAATTAATTAAATTTTTATACCGCCCTTCTCCCGGAGGACTCAGGGTGGTGTACAGCCAGAGTAAAATACAAAATATATATAATTAAAACGAATTTAAAATATAAAATATAAAATTACTAAATGTATGTATGTATAACTTCTGCTTAACATTGGAAAAAACAGAATTTGAATATGTGAGGTTGGAAATGAGGTTTTCATCTCTTTGTTGGTTGTTTTTTTTAAAGTCCTCACATTATAAGACACTGTCATGTCTTAGTTCTGTTACTTCAGATTTCCCTAAAGCGTGTGTTTACGTGTGTGTGCGTGTGCCAGTAGTGAAATCCAATTTTTTTTACTAACGGTTCTGTGGCCATGGCTTGGTGGGCATGGCAGGGGAAGCATACTGCAAAATCCCCATTCCCTCCCCACTCCTGGGAGAAGGATACTGCAAAATCTCCATTCCCACCCCACTCTGGGGCCAGCCAGAGGTGGAATTTGTTGGTTTTCTGAACTACTCAAAATTTCCACTACTGGTTCTCCAGAACCTGCCAGAGCCTGCTGGATTTCACCCCTGGTGTGCGTGCACACGCACACACTTTAGTGAAATCTGAAGTAACAGAACTAAGACATGACAATGTCTTATAATGTGAGGACTTAGAAACAAAACAGCCAACAATGAGCAAAAACCTCATTTCCAACCTCACATATTCAAATTCTGTTTATGCAATGTTGAGCAGAAGTCTTTCTGAATATGAACAAGCTGAAAATGTATATTACACTTACCAACTCAAGAAAGTAGTTTAGGGAGCTCATTAATAAGAATAAAGAAATCTGTCATCTATGTTAACATACCTTTTCATGCCACTGCAGTAAGACAGCGCTGCTGTTGTCAGAGGGATTCTCAAAACCTTTGTAGATATATTTCATTAATAGATCAACTCCATTTTTATCCAAAGATTGCACCGCTTTTTCAATATCATTGGCTTTGAAAGAGATGAGCACTTTCAGGACAATGCTCTCTGCACGATCCTGGAGACAGAAAGAATGAATCATACAGAAGACACCAAAAGCCAAAATTGACTCTATCTGGAGATGTAGATTACAAACCAGTACACATTTATTTGAAATTAAGATACACTGAGCTCAAACACAGGAATCCATTAAGATATACTATTAATGTTTATCCTAAAATGTCAAATATATTCAATAAGCAGCAAGCAAGAAATATGGCTTATTGATGCAGAAATAACTAATATTTAGGAATCATTCAATAAATATATTGCTAGACTTCTGATTATGATGTTTGGATGGCAGAAAAAGAAATAAAGGCACTCCATGGTATATTGAACCACAACCCAAATTAGACCATTGCAATAATTTAATATAAAAAATAAGATTAATATTCTCTTTCAGTCTTTCAAGCAACACTTTTTTGTACTAGGTATTACTTTTGTGTTAGATATCATTATTTAATTCTATGTAGTAATTTCATTTTTAGTGCCATTCTTGCTGAATATATCCTTGATTCTGTCATTTGGTCTGACTTAGGAGTATGGCCTACAACTCCCACTGAAATCAATAATACAGACTTTTACTAAGTACATATAGGATTGCAGTATCAAATCTCATGTTTGTAGATTGCATACAGGCCAGAGAGGCCCTTCCTTCTTTAAGATGGGCCTTGCAGCAAGAATTGGAAAGCAATTATTATCTACTTCTTGAGAAGAAAAGGCAATGAACGATGCAATAACATTTATCTTTCCAAACTGAGAGCATATATTTACCATGCAATACCTTCACTGCACTTACTTATGGAAGTTATATATTTAATATTACTTTTATTCACATCCCCACTGCAAGTCATTGCACCCCCATTGTCAGCAACATCACCCTTTCTTGTGTAATTCTAGGAAAATGACACATTCAATTCAAAATTGATACTAGTATCATTTATATCAGCAAGACTACAATCCTCCCACATATCACTTACAAAGCTGAAAGATACTTTTAAATGAAGCAAAACAAGCTTAGATTAATTTAAGGAATACAGAATTTAAAGCTATTTAAATTTATTTTATTTAAATATATTTAAATTTAATAAAGATATTTAAAGATAAAAATACAGAACCTAAACACACAATTAAAAAACAGGCAAACGAGAAACTACATCTCTTCTCTGCTCATGCTAAAATATTTTTTAAAATGGTCATGTTACATTAAGTCAGATTCAAGTAGACTTACTTAATACAGGTGGTCCACTTACTATCATTTTTAGCAACCATTTAAAAGTTACAATGGTGCCGAAAAAAGTAATTTACAACTGGTCCTCACATTTACAACTGCAACAGCAGCCCTGCAGTCACGTAACTGTGATCTGCATATTCAGCAACCATTGTGCATTTACAAAAGTTGCAAGCATCCCATGATGGCCATTCCCAACCTTCCCAGCCAGCTTCTAACAAGCAAAGTCAATGGGGAAGCTGGAAAGGAAGACTGCAACCTCAAGATCACACGATGTCTCATTAATGTAAAAGGTTATAATCAGTTGTGGTCATGTGATGCTTCACTTAATGATCACAGTTTAACAACTAATTTTCTAGTTCCTATTCTGCTTTTAAATCAAGGATTACTTCATTAAATCTGCTTGTTATTCTGTTTCTTCTTACAATTAAGGCTGCAAAACCATAAATCACCCATGTTTTCTTTAGATGCTTTATGAAAAATATTCTGAACTGCAGAATTGGTTTACCAATGGCTATTTCTGTAGTTTTTAAAAGTATGTAGTTACCATACCTTTACAGCTTGACTCTTTGTATTAATTGGAGGATTCTTCAGAGCTGCCTGTAAGGCTGCCATCATGTTTCCTGTGAAGAGCAGTTAAGGCAAACTTGGCAGTTTTTAGAATCAATGTTATTACTAATAATATATCACATTTCAAGTATTAGAAATGCTTCAGACATATTAACTGGAATTTTTGTGAGAGCCATGTAAGGTGAGTGATTACAAGAGTTTTCTAGAAAACGTAAATCCGGTTCCAATTCCTGCACAAATTATATTAATTTCCTAAAAAATATTAACATTTCACACTAAAGTCAAGCCAATATTACTTGTCAGCAATCATGAATTGCATTTTCCTTTATTGGAAAGACAGAAGATAAATATAACAAATTATCTTATATTTATTATTAAAAACTTCATGCTACAGAAGAAAACAAGAATTTGTTATAGAAAAGCAGCTCGGCAAATGCTTTTTTGTGAATTTGTGGCTTTCGGTTCAAATCTCAAGTTGATATATTTTGAAAAATGCCCCACTGTCCATTCTAAAAGTAGCATTAATTTACCATCATATCTTTAGGCAAGTGTCTTTGAACCATTAAACAATCAACAATATATTATCGAGATGTCAAAACAAATTTTGGCAGCTTATCAGTTTTCAACTGAAAATCCACAGTGCAACAAGATCCATAGATCTGAACTAGCAAAATACCACTGAACTGCAACTCAGCTATTAAACAATGAAACAACAAGCATACATTTTTCCAATACCTTTTGTTACCTAGACTTATGAAACCATGTAATATGGGCAAAGATAAGAATAGTTATTAATATGATTAAAAACTAGCCTTAATAAGCAAAGAAACTAACTGTGAACAAGAGACACAAAATATGAGAACCATACTTTTCAAATAACATATCAATTGGTTCTATTCCTACATGTAACATAGAATTAAGCAGCACTGTAAATGTAACTGTTTCTATAAAAAGAAAACCCCTGCAGAAGCCATATACTTCCTTTTCTGAGAAGAGGAAACGGGGAGACTATAATCAAGACTCCTCTCAATTTCATTACCTTTAAATCTATTAAATGTGTGCAAAAGTAAGCTCCAAGAAAAATTCAAATGTTATAATTTGAGATCAGATTTGAAAATTCATGTCATATTAAGCAATTCATTTTTTTCTCAAGCAGTAGGGAAATTTATTAGAACACAAAAAGCAAAATGTCACACAAATATTTATACAAACATCTACATTATTTAAAAATGGCGATACTTCCAAATAACAGCATGACTTTTCATTTTAAAAACTCAAGAATCAGGAATTACTTTACTTCTGTACTTCTTGGGAGGAGATTAGAAACAACCCATATCTAATTTGAATTACTGCAGCCTTATTTACACTAAACCTGTAATTAAAATTAGATGCTGTGGGAGTAAAAAACACAGTAACAGCTTTTTTGACTTTCTAATCATAGCTTTTTCTTCTTTGAAAATCCTATGATGATGATGAAGAACCAAAACATTTATAGGCGATTGAAGTTGGATTAAATAACGAACTGCTCTAACCCAGACGCAGCATCTCCAAAGCAATAATAGGCGGAGTATCCAAAAGATTTTGCAATTCCCAAACTACTAATCCCAAGTAAAAACAGTGCACTCTTTTAAGTACCCTCTAAATTAAAAGCTCCAAGCAGCGATCCTTGCTCTGTTAATTCATAGGCCCCGTTCACATTGCAATTTAGATGGAGCCGAGGCAAGGAGTGAACGAAGTTTCCAAGTCCGTTTTGAGAGTTCGGACTTCAGGACCAAAACCGAAATAGATTAAATAAGGAACTCTTTAAAAAACAACCACCACCCAACAATTATAGTGACACTATTGGGACGACCTCAATGGGACTGCAAAAATCCAAACAGTCCCTGGAGTGCAGCAAAGACCCATTTCTGCGCTTCTTTGCTGCTTTCCAGAGGTCGTGCACACGGGTCGGTAGATGCGGTCGCCGTAACTAACCCAGGACGCTACTGCCCATGCTGCACTCGCAGTCCGTGCTCGCCCTCCTGCTCCTTCGCAGGGACCCCACCGAGAATGACGTGCCCCGCCTGCCTGCCCGCCCAGGCAGCAGAAGGATATTGCCTTAGGCACGAGTCCACCTCGCCCTCGTCCGGCCCCACCTGCCCATCCCCGCCGTCCTCCTCATCCACGAACTTGTTCTCGTCGTACTCGTCCACATCGACGCGGCGGAAGCGCGCGGAGGAGACCGTGTGCTTCGCCATCGCCGCGTCCACCTCCGTCCGGCAAAGGAGCGGCGCCTACCACCCAAAGCGGAAGAAGGAAGTAGCGGAACCGCGGACGCCGGGAACGCGCATGCGCAACGCCCGCCTAGGCCGTTCTCGCCTTGTACGGCAAGCGGAGAACGCAACTTAAGGAGGGTTGGCTGGTTTATTTATTTATTTATTTATTTTTGACCGCCCTATTGGTTACTCCATTTTTTGCTTCATTTACTAGTTTTTTTTTCTTTGATAGGGTAGCAGTTGCGCACGCGCAGTACCGCTTTGGGTTGTGAGTGAACAGTCCTGGGCGCGCCTTGAGAGCCATTTCAACCCCACCCGGATAGGGTCCCCGTGGCTCATGCGCAGAACTCTCGGGCGAGGTCGTGGGCGCGTGTGTCTTCGTACAGTGGCGCGATGAAGTGGGGGGGCGAGGGAAGTTGGTCGGTTTCCATAGAAACTGGGTCCGAGGGTGGGGAACAGTTCAGGTCCGCCGTGGTTAAATGAAGTAGAATTGTAGCTGAGCCATGTTCCTGTCGGTCCTTGAAGAAATGTCAAAAAAGAGGAAACCCCACCACCACTTCTGACGAAAATTGAAATGAGTGGTCCAGCTATAGGGCCTGCTATAAAGATAGATTTTTTTAGATGGTCAGATATGATCGCTCTTCAATGCAAACCTTGGATTATAATTCCTGGAATTCCCTCCCCCCCCTCAAAAAAAATATTCGTAAAGAACTACAGCTCTTCATATTGCTAAGGTTCACATGCTGCCTATCATAATTATAGTTCAGTGAAAAATGGTGAAAATCTAATTTTATTATAAGGACAACAGAAGGCTGCCACAGTTGTAATAGGAAAACAGCCTCCTTGAGTGATGGAAGTTCACAGCATGTCTTATTTCTTTTGTAACAGCATCCTTTCATGTACATCCTATGTGGGGGAAGAAGTTACCTTATAAACTTCCCCCCCCATTATTTGTCAAATGTATATGGATGCCTCTCACAGATGTGTAATTATCAATATTGGTTACAAAAATTAAAACATTAAATATTTTTAAAAAGCTGTTATACTGCTGTACAAGTGAAAAACACTACAGTCCTCAATTTACGGCATTTGTTTAGCAGCCCGTTTGAAGTTATAATGGCATGGAAAAAAGTGACTTGCAACTTGTTCTGTTTCCCTCCCCCAATACTCCCAACAAAGAGTCAGTCAAAGGCCTCCTCTTCTACTTTATTTACATAGATAAATGTCCTGGCCACATCTACCCACGGGCCTGCCAAGTTTCTGGAGATAACAAGGAAATTATAGATATGGCCAAAATTACTCACGAATATATTCTTCCCTCCATTGATACAGTTTGCCCACGCAAATTCATTGCTTTGTCCAAGACAAAAAACCAGGAAGTCCCATCTCCTATTTATAGTCTCTGCAGATGTCACTCCATGACCATCATTCCTTGGCTTTATCCCAACGCTTCTTCTGCTGCTCGCGCCGATCACGTCTGCGCAGTCTTGCATCACTCCAAAACTGTTCTTGGGGCGTTGCCAAATCAGAAGAAGCTCGAGAGAATCAGGCCTTGCCGGCCCCTCCTCCTCCCTTTGAGTGGGTGCCAGGGAGGGAGAGGGCCCAAGAGAAGCAGGGCTTGCCAGGTCTTCTCCCTCACTTTCTGAATCATCCGAGTCCAGGAGTCCGGGTCCAGGAACCTGGGTCACAACACAACTAGTCCTTACACTTCTAATGGTCAGGGCATCCCCATTGTCACATGTTCAGAATTCAGGCACTTAGCAGCCAACATATATTTACAATGGTTGCAGCATCCCAGGATCATGGGTTTGCCACTTGCGATCTTCCTAGTCGCCTTCCGAGAAGCAAAGTTAGTGGGATTTGCTTAACAACTGCATTATTCATGTAACAACTGCAATGTGGTTAGCTTAACCTTGGCAAAAAAGATCATATAATTGGGTATGACTCACTGAACTGCTTTGCTTAGCAATGGAAATTCTGGTACCAATTATGTTTGTATGTCGAGGACTACCTGTATTCTGGGAACTGGGGACTCTTCCCTCAGTAAAACCTGGGCTGTATCTGAAGGAAGCAGCAGATCGTTGCCTGCCACAAAAGTTTTCCTTGGCATAGATGAACTTCTTGGCCACATCTTTCCTAAGCATCTAGTGACCTGTATCCTAGGAAGCTGGGAAACAAGCCAGTTTTTCCACAACAGTCTTCAATAAAAACATTGAAGTCATCCAAACTCTGCAGGAGGTAATTCACCAAAGTTCAGTATGGGGAAAATCCTAAAGAAATACTGTTGAATAATAATAGGTGTTTTCACATATTTTTTATGGTTGGCCATCTTAGTTCAGTGACAGAGGGTCCTGATGAAATGTTCTCTTACTACATTTTGTTATTACTATTAAAAATGTACATATGTATGTCTTTTTCAACAAATCATTCTGGTTGTAATCTGCCATTTAAAAAAGAATAGCAGAAATATATAGTGATTTAAGGGGATAACAAATGGATTAAATTTAATTGAACATATAAATAAATTGGGTGTGTAGGATTTTGTATGATTTAAGAGAAGAGACACTCCCTCTATTTAAATTACTGGTTCATCCCTTCCTAAATTAAGATAATTTGAATGATTTAGCAAATTAAAATTATTGTAAGATCTTGAAAAGATAATTTTCCTCCAACTGTTTGTTAGAGTAGAGGTTTTTATATACTGGATTAAACTTAACCAAACATAAAGTGGCCTATTTTCTAAAGTTCAGTGCATTTATGAAAAGACACTAATTTAAGACAAGCATGATTGCTAGCTTCACTGAGATTTTATTTAATCCATTTCTCAGTTGTCTTTCATTATGATCAAGATTAGTTCACAGCACAACAATGGAACAGTCTACTAGAGCAAAGAATAACTTATAAAAAATACTTTAAAGGAATAGATGTTAAGCTATCATTATGCTTTAATTCATCTGGTTTGTGGCTCAGTCTCATGGAACTTGATGGGCTTTTCTGCTGCTTGCAGAGCAGCCACTTTTCTGTTGCAAAAATTTGTTTCAAGCAGGACCTCCCTCTCATTTTGTTTATTTCTAACCTAGAGTGTTTGTATGGATGTCAGTTTTAGAAGAACTTTCACAAGCTATTTTATAAGTTAACACTGATTAACAGAAGCTAGAAAGCCATTTTACTGTAGCATTCTTGATCACCCAGAAATGCATTTTGAAAAATAATTACGTGAGTTTATGTAGGAATATGTCATGCACAATGTTTTTTCCATAAAGATATTCAGTTTTGAATTGTTTATTTATTTCAGTCCATGACTAGAAAACAAAAAACAATAAGAAAACATTAAGAAAACCTTATTACTGAGTTTATAATCAATTATAGCAATGCCACAAAGATGGCAAATTTACAACAAACATAAAAAAACACCACTTGAGCCATACTATTTTTTCTTATCTTCTTTTTTTGAGAGTTGCCCTCACCTCAGCTATGTTTTTGTCTTAATTCTGCCCATTTTATTTTAATGCATCCATCAACATAACATCAAATGGTATCTTTGGCCTGAAATAAATTTTCTTATTGAAATTGAAAACAGAAGGTTACTTTCTAAGCTGTGACAGCTGCTTGAAACAAATGTAAAGGTTTTTCCAAGCAGAATTCTCATAGGCAAACTTAATTGAAAGTAAAAATGTTACAAGATTGAACCACATTAACTCTTCTCTTTAGAATAAAAATTAATATTTGTACATTAGGAACTCATTAGGATTCATTTTTTCAAAGCTTCGTTGTGGTATGGCAAGGTTGATTTCTCGGATTTGGGGAGGGGGAACAGAGGATCTATACTCTGATTTTAGGTAAATGGTCACTTAAAAATTCTTATCAGTTT
Organism: Ahaetulla prasina; assembly: GCF_028640845.1. Classification (NCBI taxonomy): domain Eukaryota; kingdom Metazoa; phylum Chordata; class Lepidosauria; order Squamata; family Colubridae; genus Ahaetulla; species Ahaetulla prasina. The sequence goes on from NC_080541.1 coordinate 127,147,682, forward strand.
GAGAAACAACCTTCATAGTTGGCCATTGCTTTGCTGCTGTTACTGTAAATGAATCTGCTAGAAAAATCAAAAGATTGCTTTGCCATCTTTTCTTCGGCTGCTGGCAGTTGATACTCCATGTCTTTTTCCAATATAAAAATTACATATGGGGGGAAATGTTCATGTTCTTCTCCATATTCTTAAGTCACTGCTGTATCTATTCCTTCCTATGAATTGTCCAGTCCTGCACTCCAATTTTATATGAGGTGAATTTAATCCTTTTTCTTTCTATAGCCTTCAAGCTCTGCAAATTTGTTGTTTGAAAGTTATTCAGTAATGATTTCTCTCCTGTGAAGAGATCTTTCCTTTGGTATTAATTTGCTTAATGACTCATTTAGCATGTTTACATGTCTGACAATGTTTCTAGGTTTCTTGTATAAAGGTGGCAAAGTATTAATAGGAGGTGTGAAATGAAATGGTGGCATTCCCATTGGAGGCAATCTGCTATTTGTCACTTGTGCTGGGTAGTTTGAAGTTGATAAGTAATAGTTTGGCAAACTTGGTGCAGCACTTGAAGTTCCATAAATTGGCTGAGACAAGGTGTTAACAAAAGGCAATTTCATTCCTGTTATACTGCGAATTTGTGTTGCGTTTTTTTTATCAGCCAGGGTTCTTATAGGTAAAATGGGGTGGTAGAATCTTGCTTGTGGCGTAGAATGCACAAAATTAGAGAGGAGGGAATGCCAAAGTCCACCACAGAGGGGATTCAGTGTCACTTGAGGCCACATGCTAGCAAGGCTCTGCAAGGCTTCACAATTCCAGGTGGACACGGGGAAATCCTCCTCCGTGTGATACAGCTGTGAGAAATAAATGCAGAGTGTGATGTCTTGATGCTTCATTAAAAAACTATAAATTTTGCTTATGCACCCATGCTCTGCCTCATTACAAGGAGAATAATTTGAATAAAGAATTATACATGCAATGTTCCCCCAATTGTGTACAACTGAGTCTAGATAACCATTCATTTCAAATAGCATTGATTCTGGATGGATGTTGTATTCTTCACAGTTTGTAACTTGGCCCTTTTGAATTAATTTACTTGATACATGTCTCAACTCATAAAAGAGAAGGTGTTTATTTTGGTAATCCGTTGGCCCATATGGGAATCCAAAAGCCTTTTGAAATTCTGTGTAGGGAACTCGTGCTACTTCCCCTGTTTGTATATGATAAGGACATTTAGTACAGTTTTGGCTCATTGTTAGCCAGTAATATGGTTTCACTATTGTACCTCTTTGTGCTAGGTATTCTTGGCAAAACGGTATTGTTTCTAGGTCCATTATGTGTGAGAACCTTGAAAGCTGACAATCCTGAAACACAGAGAAGAAATTTCTGAGTAGTTATTACCCTGTGTTTAGAAGTTTTGAAATTAAAATCACGTCTACATTACAAATTCAAACCAAACAAATATTGAACTCTATATGAGAAGGAACTAAGAACAATTTCTGTTTTTATATTAATGATGGGTTGTTAGAGAACCCTAGACTCTTCATGTAATTGACTATTCCCATGAAAGCTAAGGAATATAAATTACTATATTTTGTATTTTAACATATATCCTGGAGCTGCAAGGCATTTCACATTTGTTTACAAAACATTGGTTTGGACCATGTGACAAAAGCATAGCAGCCACTTGCAAGTCTTTAAATCAGCTGTGTACTTGTGCAGCATAGTACACCTGTCCAAATATATCTATCACAGGGGTGAAATGCTCCCGGTTCGGACCGGATCATGCAATCCGGTAGCGATGGGCGCGGATAGTTCGGAGCAAAAATCCCTGCCCACCCAATCGCCCGGTCCCCACTTGCCTACTTGCTGCTTCTTTCGGGCTCGCTCCTGCCTTGCTTTGCTTTGGCTGCTGCAATCAACTGCATTGGCGAGCAATTGAATCTGCCTGCCTGCAATCCATCTCATTGGTGAGCAACTCAATCTGCCTGCCTTGTCTCTTGAAATGGGTAAGGAACTGGGAGGGGGAGGAGCTTTTAAAAAATAGTTAATTGGGGTTTTTTTAAAGAGGTTTTTTAAAAAAACATAGCAATTAACTTTAAATTGCTGCGTCTAAATTTAAAAGGAAGTTTTAAATTTAACTGCTTTTATCTAAAAATATAAATAAAATAAAATAATAAAATATTTGTGCAGCTTTCTGAGATTTATTTATTTATTTATTTATTTATTTATTTATTTATTTATTTATTTATTTATTTATTATTTCAACTTTTATACCACCCTTCTCCCAAAGGACTCAGGGCGGTTTACAGCCAAGTAAAAAACTTGGTGTGTTTCTGTAGTGTTTCACTCTAACTACACAAACACACAAAATCTCACAAAGCTGTATGTGGCATTTTGTGTGTGTGTGTTAGTTGTGTTTTGTTGTGTTGTGTTGTGTATGTGTGTAAAGTGTGAAAGTTAGTTTTTGAGCTTTTTATGGCTGTGTGAGGTTCCTGCTTGTTGCAGGGGTCATTTTGGGTGAAGTGCAGCTGCTTTTACATTGTGTGTGAGTCAGTTGTGTTGTGTTGTGTGTGTAAACTGTGAAAGTTGGTTTTTGGTATCTCTTATTGTTTTGTATATTTTGTTTATTATTTTTATTATTTATTATGTTATTGGCCACGTCCACCGAGTCATCTGACCACCAAGCCAGCCCCACCAATTAAGCCACGCCCACAGAACCAGTAAGGAAAATTTTTAGAGTTCACCCCTGATCTATCCCGATAAAACTCCAAAAACGTAATCTTGAATTTTATCAGTATAACGTTATTCTTTAAAATGGTTAATTTTTGTGAGACTGTTATGTCAGTAGAAAAGGAAGGATTTTTTCCCAATCTTTTCACCAGCTGTGGCCTTTAAGAGGCATTTATATTCTGTGTAGCCTAGTAAAGTGTGTGGGTGTTTCTGCTCCCTCCTTGTGTTGCACCTTTGGGTATACATGCAAACTGGAAAGCACAGGATAGATTACATATTGTAGTGCTCTCTGAGCTTGTTTTTTTGCTTGCAGATATTTCATTACCAACTAGGTTAAATCATCACTGCTAGTCAGTGTGGGGTTTTATTCCTGTTTATATACAGCAAATTGCCCTAGCTGTGTTGGTAGGGATGTGATTTTTCTTCCTGGTGGTTCCTTGATTATGATATTGGTTTCTGCTTGATTGTTTGTCTGGTATTAATCCCTCCTTATCTGGATATTGGTTGCTGGAGAGGATGTGTTCAAGTCTTGTTTCCTTCTTAGTTTTTTAGCTTAGTTTTTTTTTTGAATGGTGTGTAAATGTGGTTTATTACTATGTGACTATTGATGGCTGACAAACTATTCTGGAATGTCAAACTTCCAGGAATTCCTTAGCATTTTTGTATTTAGTTTGGTCTAGAACACCCACAGATTCCAAGCTGAAACTATAGTTTAATTTGTCCTTGTGTTGTGAGATTAAGAATTTTTTAAATCATGTTTTATGACTGCTAGTTGGTGGTCATGGATGCACTCTGTTAGCCTGCCTGTCTATAGTGCATGGTAGCTTAACGTTATAGTCTTTATACTGTATAGTATTTCTTTTTGAGCGACTGGGTCTTTTGGCTTATTTAAGATGTTTTGGAGGAATTTATTTGATTTGCTATGGTGATACCATGTAATAATGGTATGTAGGAAAGATCCTGGGACATAGGGCAAAGAGCTAGGGAACAATCTGATAGAGAGAACATAGCCCACAGCTAGATAGTGGATGGGGCAAGAGCTCAAAAGGAACACTCCCTAGTTTCTTGAACTGTAAAGGAGATGAGGAGAGATTTTGGATTTACAAGATTTTGTTAATGTAGCTTATCTAGTCAGATTTCCTGTCTGGTCAATTTACTAAGGCTAACATACTGTATGGTTGTAATACTTGATAGCATTATCAAGTCTCCAGATAATAGGTTAAGATTTCTATCTCTACCTCAACCCACAGAAGATATATAAAACAGTGTATCATCAGCAAATTGATTGTATCAGAACCCAGTCTGATGAATTATCTTTCCTAGCATTTTTCTGCAGATGTTGAATAGCAGATGTCAAGCCATAATGGTGACTCTCAAACAAAAAAGTAGATTCCTAGTTTTGTTGTCAGGTTTACTGCCAGGAAAAATAATCCTGGAAACAGAATATATATATATGCTTTATCTCCCATTTATTGATGAATTACAGTGGAGGCTCTTTGATGCCTTTGATCCTGTTCCTTGATACAGAAGAGATGTTGCTAACTATTTGCACTGGAAGCTGGGGAAATTCCAAAATCAGTAACAATGTCCAGGAGCTCAAGAATGGATCCTGCTAGGCAGCAGTGTGGTCAGCACATAAGCAAGATCCAAAGCTTGCCCCTGGTGCCCAACTTCACACACACAAGCATTCACATTCTATCACTCCATGAATAGAGATCATAGTTATAGGCAATTTTTCTCATACAATTATTTCTACTGTTCCTGTATATCCCCAGAATCAAGGCTATTGAAGAATACAAGTCTACTTGATTCAGAATTGAGACATCTAGACACCCCGACATGTCGCTGGTGATCTGCGCATGTGCAGAAGCACATGCAAGCGCGTGAATGAAGCAAGCGCGCATGTGGGCTCCTGTTGAGAACCGGTAGTAAGGGTGAGTGGAGCCCACCCCTGGTTCACATGTACTAACTCCCAATTATCCTTTTGTTTTGATTTCAGATTACCTGGGAAATTGATACTGTGGACTAACTCAAATTTGGAAATAGTGGGGAAAATGTTCTATTGAAATGTTTCATTAACAAGGGATTAACCCGGAGAGGTTCCGGACGGAGCTTGGGCCGTTACCTGAGGATCTTGCCCACGGCACGACTGAAGAACTAGTTGCGGCCTGGGAACGGGCCGCAGCTGGGGCTTTGGACCGTGTCGTGCCTTTGCGGCCTCTGACCCGGCGTAGATCTCAATTGGCTCCCTGGTTTTCCGAGGGGCTGAGAGAGATGAAATGCCGGAGAAGACGCCTAGAGAGCACTTGGAGGTCTAGCCGTTCTGAGGCTGATCGGACACTAGTGAGGTCTTTTACTAAGACCTACCTAGTGGCAATGAGGGAGGCAAAACGTTCTTAAGTTTCCACCCTCATTGCATCGGCAGATAACCGCCCGGCCGCCTTGTTTCAGGTGACCCGTTCCCTCCTTCATCAGGAGGGACGGGATGACCCTTTACAAGGACGTGCTGAGGAGTTTAACGGTTATCTATACGATAAAATCGTTCAGCTTCGGGATAGTCTGGACCAAAATTGCGATGATCCAAGTGGGATGACGGAGACGCGTCTTGTTGAGGTTGTTTGGGATGAGTTTGATTCTGTGGCTCTCGAGGACGTGGACAGGTTGCTGGGGAGGTTGCATGCAACTACATGTTTACTGGACCCGTGTCCCTCCTGGTTAGTATTGGCTACTCAGGAAGTGACACGAGGGTGGCTCCGGGGGATTATAAATGCTTCTTTGGTGGAAGGGGTTTTCCCCGCTGCCTTGAAAGAGGCGGTGGTGAGACCCCTCCTCAAGAAGCCTTCCCTGGACCCAGCTATTTTGGGAAATTATCGTCCAGTCTCCAACCTTCGCTTTGTGGCAAAGGTTGTAGAGAGTGTAGTTGCATGGCAGCTTCCCCGGTACCTGGATGAAGCTGTCTATCTAGACCCGTTCCAGTCCGGCTTCCGACCCAGTTATAGTACGGAGACGGCTTTGGTCGCGTTGGTGGATGACATCTGGAGGGCCAGGGATAGGGGTTGCTCCTCTGCCTTGGTCCTATTAGATCTCTCAGCGGCTTTTGATACCATCGACCATGGTAACTTGCTGCGCCGGTTGGAGGGATTGGGAGTGGGAGGCACCGTTTATCGGTGGTTCTCCTCCTATCTCTCTGACCGGTCGCAGACGGTGTTGACAGGGGGGCAGAGGTTGTCCGCCTTACTTGTGGGGTGCCTCAGGGGTCAATTCTCTTGCCTCTCCTGTTCAACATCTATATGAAGCCGCTGGGGGAGGTCATCAGTGGTTTCGGGGTGAGTTACCATCTGTACGCTGATGATACTCAGCTGTACTTTTCCACCCCGGACCACCCCAACGGTTGTCAAGTGCTGTCCCGTGCCTGGAAGCCGTACGGGTCTGGATGGGGAGAAACAGACTCAAGCTCAATCCCTCCAAGACGGAGTGGCTGTGGATGCCGCCACCCCGGTACAGTCAGCTGCAACCGTGGCTGACTGTTGGGGGCGAGTTATTGGCCCCAAGGGAGGGGGTACGCAACTTGGGCGTCCTCCTGGATGGCGGCCATCTCCAGGAGGGCCTTTTACCAAGTTTGCTTGGTTCGCCAGTTGCGTCCCTTCCTTGACTGGGATGCCTTATGCACGGTCACTCACGCTCTGGTCACTTCTCGTTTGGATTATTGCAATGCTCTCTACGTGGGGCTGCCCTTGAGGTGCACCCGGAGGCTGCAGTTAGTCCAGAATGCGGCTGCACGAGTAGTAACGGGAGCCACTCGTTGCTCCCACGTAACACCACTGCTACGCAGTCTGCACTGGCTTCCTGTAGTCTTTCGGGTGCGCTTCAAGATTTTGGTTACCACCTTTAAAGCCCTCCATGGCTTAGGACCTGGGTACTTACGGGACTGCCTGCTCTTACCTTATGCCTCCCACCGACCCATACGCTCACACAGAGAGGGTCTTCTCAGGGTGCCGTCCGCCAAACAATGTCAGCTGGCAGCCCCCAGGGGCAGGGCCTTCTCTGTTGGAGCTCCTATGCTCTGGAACGAACTTCCCCCTGGCCTACGCCAAGTGCCTGATCTTCGGACCTTTTGTCGTGAGCTAAAAACATACTTATTTATTCAAGGGACTGGCTTAATAGTTTTATTAAATTTTAATTTGGGGTTTTATTGTTTTAGGGTTTTAAAATTTTTAAATTTTTAATGTCGGCCTTTTTGTAATATGCTCTGTTTTAAATTTTTGTTTTAATTGTATATATATTGAGTTTTTATCTTTTGGCTGTACACCGCCCTGAGTCCTTCGGGAGAAGGGCGGTATAAAAATCTAATAAATAAATAAATAAATAAATAGAAGAGGAATCCAGCACCAAATTTTTGGTTGCCTTTTTCCTATCACTGCTAGACCTACATTTTCTGCAAGATGCATTAATTGAAACTGCCTAAACGTGGTGCGGGGAGGGGGGTTGTTGTGTGGTGGATGGTGATTTCCTCATCTAGATCACCCCCCATCTCCTTTTTACTACAGTAATGACAGAAGCACTTTCAACCTAAATAAATTTGCTGAAAACAAACACATTTTGGTACCAATTAAGAAATACAATCTTCATCAAAAAGATATTTTATAATTTTTTTGAGACATTTTGCCATTTAGGTATTTGCTGAAGAATCAGAAAGAAAGGAACTTACTTTCAATGCCCAAAATGTTACTTTATGTTTTGTTTTCAACCAATTAAGGGTTTGGGATAGCATGCTGCTCTTTTAGATGCAATGCTGCTTTTGGAATTCCTTATGCTATTTTCTCAGCAACATTTCTGGCTTCATTAAGAGAGCCCGGGGCTTCCTTATTCTCTCAAATATGCAGTATATTTATTAGAATATGATGGTGGTAAAGGAACTGTGACCTCTCTGCCCCACCTGGATTTCTGTAGTAACTCACTATGTAACATATCCCACCATTTGACTGTAACATCAACATCTTGATAAGTTGCATTTGTATGTTTTTCATTTGCACACACTTATTCATTTGCACAGGACTGGATTAGTTTTTAAATTTATATTGGTTTTAAATGGGTTTTTATTATTTATATTGCTTTTAATTCGGCTTTGTAAAATAAGTTTTTTAAATGTGGTTTTAGTGTGTATTTATATGTCTTTTACTTGCCTGTGAACCGCCCTGAGTCCCTCGGGAGATAGGGCGGTATATAAATGTGATTAATAAATAAATAAAAATAAAATAATAAATTTGGTAGAAAAATATTGGAAACTTAACAACTTTTCCTCCATGGACAGTTAAATTGAGCAGATAAAAGCTGGCAAAAAAATTAAGTAGCCCTTTCTTCCACCTCTGAATCCAATTAAATGGGAAGTTACCTATGAACCTCCCCCCCCACCTCACATACATTATTGTAACTATTTGAAAGATCTTTAACTCTTTGTAATCTTAAAGAGCACAGAATGATAAAATGTGTATCATAAAATCAAAGCTTGCTTCCGAGAAATAAGATATGCTTTGTTGTTCAGAAACTAAGCAGAGCCAATTATATATGTAATATTGAGCTTTACTTACCGTCAAAATTTCTTGAGGCTAGAATAGCAGTAACAGTTAATCTCAGCCACAGCCTTACTTGAATTACTGAATCCTATTTTCAGTGTCCTGAGAAAGAGAGAGAATACTCTTCCAACTACTTATTTCAGAAGACCTTAACTTGTTTCTAATAAATTTTCTTATAGCTTGACAACTTACATGTGCAGTGAATAAATGTGTTGTATTGACAATTTCAAGTGCTAGGTTACCTAGATAGAAACAGGAGGCTTGTTCTTGTTTTTTGCTTGAAAGACTTGTTAGATCAGTTCCTGTGCCTGTTAGAAACTTGATCACTGTTGCCAAATGTATTCAGTAACATCAGTGTACATGAAGAATCACAACTTGGTGGAGCAGGGCATGGATTGAATCATGCTATGTATGTGGAGTTTATGGAACCCAATAGTTTATTGAGTGGCTGAAAGAGTTGAGGAGACATAGATGCCTAGAGCGGTGATGGAGGAAGACAGAGCAAGACTGACACCGAGCACTACCTTATGCCAATACCTGTATTAGGCTTAGTTTGTGGCAATAAAGTGATGAAATAAAATTACTTTGCCTTATTATATTGCAGGTAGTTAACCAGCAGCTCTTTTTTGGGTAACCTTTTCCATCCTAGTTAAGAAGGAGCCAGGATGCCCTTGCAGGATTGCTGTGAGAAATATTCTTGGCATCTGTCAGATGAAGTTGCTCAACTTTGCTTGGACATGGACTCTGGCTGGGGAGAAATGATGGATACACATCTGAACCTTGTTAATCTGGGAGGAGTTTGAGCCAGTTGCTCTTGAAAAAGTGGTCCCTGAGGCTGTGAACTTGTTCAGAACTTTGTTCTGGATCAATGACCCTCTTGGCTGGTAGAAAGTTGGTTGGGTTCAAGCTGTGATTAATGCCTCTTTGCGGAAATGGTTGGTACCAACTGCCCTGAAGGAAGCTTTGGTGTGTCCCCAACCCACCCTTCTCAAGAGGCCATCCTTGGACCACAGTATTGGACAACTTTTATATAGTGAAAGTTCCATTTTGTGAAAGTTCCATCTTTTCATTTTTTATACTTTTCCTTTTTGTCTTTTAGTTTATCAGAGTGTTCTTTATGTAGCCATGCTGCTTTCTTCTTGGATTTCTTATTTTTCTTTTTCAGCAGCATTGTGGTGGACTGGGCTTTTATAACCATATTTTTCAGAGTTCTCCAAGTTTCTTGAGTTGTTTTCCATTTTAAGATTTTCATCCATGGAATCCTTCTCTCTAAGTTTGTTGAATTCAACTCTTTTACAGGCTAAGAAACTGCAGGTAGTCCTTGACTTACAACAGTTCATTTAGTGACCATTTGAAGTTACAACACCATTGAAAGAAATGACTTATGATAATTTTCCTTACTTATGGCAGTTGCAGCATCCCCATGGTCAGGTGATTTACGTTTGGATGCTTGACAGCTGGTTTATATTTATGACGGTTGCAGAGTCCCGGGGTCATGTGATACCTTTTTGTGACCTTTTGTCAAGCAAAGTCAATGGGGAAGCCAGATTCACTTAACAACCACTTTAATTTAATTTAACATGTTCACTGATTCACTTAACAAATGTGGCAAGAAAAGTCATAAAATGGGCCAAAGCTCACTTAACAAATTTATCACTTTTAACAACATAAATTTTGGGCTCAGTTGTGGTTATATGTTGAGGACTACCTGTAGATTGATTTTGTTCTTTTGCTTGTGTCTGTATTATATATTAAATGAGGAATGGGAGCAATCATAAAATTCTCTGACAGGCCTTTGGAGACCATTTTTGTCAAGTTTTAAGGCAGCGGTTCTCAACCTGTGGGTCGCGACCCCGTTGGGGGTCGAATGACGATTTGCCAGGGGTCGTCTAAGACCATTGGAAATATGGGAAGTATACTTGCGATAAACTTAATAGGGGAGGAGTCTCTGCTTTAATGCCTCCATCCTCAAGGCAATCGTAAGCAGTTCAGATCGCTAGCCAATACGGCTTCAGGTGCGATAAATTAAAAAAAACAGTTTGCCGCTTCCCCCCCCCTTCTGTGGCTGCTGAGGCGCGCTGAGATCACTGCCTATCATTTGCACATGCTTGTGGACGATTTTACGGTTGGGGTCGCCACATCATGGGGAATTGTATTAAAGGGGTCGCAGCACTATAAAGGTTGAGAACCACTGTTTTAAGGACAGGAAAGTTGAGGGGCGGGGGGCGGGGAAATCTTGATTTTGTCCCAAATTATTTCCATGTCAATCCTTAACACAACCCCAAACTTGAACAAATAACAATTTCAGGCTGTTGGGAACCTGCATGTGAGACGTGGACAACCTAACAATAGAGTGTTGAATCTTTTGAAACCAGATGGGTTCAGTTTTCATACACCAGTCAAACACATCACATCATGTCTCACCACCATACATAAATCCAGCCTGTATATTGTTTTTCAACATTCTCTTGGCTCTTGCCAATTACCTACTTTCAGCTTAATATATTTTACAGGATTATTGCAAGGGAGCCATATAGATTATTTTCGGTATATGGATTGGATTAAAATGTCTGCAAAATATTACACATTACTGAAATAAGATTGTACTGAAATATGACAGCATTCCTATTTTCAGAACAAGTGATAAACTACATAAATACCAGGAAATTTCACTATTTTAATTCAATCCATCATTAAAGCCTTCAGACAATCTTCTGACCATCCAGTGAAATATGACTGGATATAAATTTTCCAAACCGAATCTGTACATAATTTGTTATTAAAAAGCCTCCACATTTAATATAGAAATAAGGTGCTTTTTTCAACTGGACTTTCTGGTTTTTCTTTGAAGATGTTTCGCTTCTCATCCAAGAACTTCTTCAGCTCTGAGTGGATGATGGGGAAAAATAGCACCTTTAGAACAACCAAGACCTGGATGACTGAGAATCTCAATAGACTTCTTCTGCAGCTTCTTAGAAAGATTAGTTTACACTTAAATAATATACAGGTAGTCCTCGCTTAACAACCATTTAAAAATTATGATGGCACTGAAAAAAGCAACTTACAACCCATCCCCAAACTTATGACCAGCATTGGGTACAGCCTCTCCGGCAATAGCATTATTGCTGGCAAAAAGGTTGGGTGAAAACGATCCGTCATAATGGGACTTTTTTACCTTTTTTTACAGCCTGTTTGAGAGCAAAAGTACTGTCTGACGATTTGTTTCTCAGCATTGTAGTTCCCTTCTGTGTAGAGAGGGGGCGCTGCCTTCCCCCTTCAGCAGACAGGGTTTTTTTAATTCAAAAAGATTAAAAAAGAAAAAAAAAGCAGACAAAACTAGACCAAAATACTTTTTAAATGTGAATTTAAAAAATACATTTATAAGCCTCTACATCTATTTGCAACCCAATTGATCTGTCATACATTACATGTGAGGAAAAAAAATAGTTAACAGGTTAAGTAACAGTGAAATTAGTTCAAAGCTCACTGTCAACAGTCTGTTTTTGTAATTTACTCATAGAAAGTGTACACAGTTTCTTATTTGCCACAAATCATTCTGATCATTATCTGTGATCAATACTCTCCTTTGGTTCTTAATAATGAACCCTTTCAGCAGGCACTTTTCTCTCCGTCCACTTATTGACCTGCATGGTTGCTTAATGATCATGCCTGGGAAAGCCAGGACCCTGGCATAAAGTCCAGTCAGGGCATGTGGTGATCAGCTTAATGACTGCTACGATTTAAGACTTAAATTCTGGGCTGAACTGTATATTGATTACGTGCCATCAAATTGATGTTAACTAATAGTGATGACATAAAGGGATTTTTTTTCCTTCAAGATGATCTGTCTCAAAGTTGGTCCTTTTGGTTTTCTAATGGTATACCCCTTGCCACTGTAATCAAGTCTATTTGTCTTGGTTGTCCTCTTTTACTCTTTCCTTCCACTTTACTTAGCAGTTTCACCTTCTCTAGAAAGCTAGGCATATTAGCACTGGGCCTACATTAATCTATCCCTTTAGCACCTCATCCTAAGCAATAAAATATATGAAATAAGGAGCAAACAAGGAATGTATCTGCAGCAGGAACCAGTCCCCAAACCATCTTAGCCAACCAGACTAACAGACGTTGATGCCCTTTTGTTACGGAAGTGATGCTCACACTCATTTGTCGTACAGTCTCATTCAAACCATCCCCCAGCAACAGAATGAGGTCTTGACCCCCAAAGTCCCCAGAGCACTCTTATTCACACATTAACTCTCCCCAAACTGTCACTAGGCAGCAGATTACCAGGAGGCACATGATGGAAAGAGCTTCCCACTGGGTAAGTGCCCTCTTTGCTACCGTGATTCTCATTAAAGGATAATGTTAAAGACAGCACACGGTGGCAATATGTATTCTTTTACTTATTTTGAAATGTGATAAGCCAGCCCTGGAGTATTTGTGGACACCCTGCCTGTTTTGCCCAGTGATGCTCTAAACATCTGTTCAAAGTTCTGCCCTCATAGGCAATGTCAAGAGGCTCCACTTTTACAGACCAACAGCCCTTCAAATGATGTCATTAAGACCCTAATGACACCCTCCTCCCCAATTAAAGCCAGAAACTCTCAACTTTCATTGCAGCTGCAACAGCCTTAGAAAGTCTCTGAGGGCTAGGGCTAGATTAAGAAGATAGAAACATCCACTTATTGATGACAGTCAGGGGTTATGTTTCTTCATGCAGATAGTACGAGCAACCTGAAGGGCTTGAGCATTTAATGGTGACTTCAGTAAAATTATATTGCTTTTATTTAAATATAGAAGTACAGAACTTTGATTTATCTGCCTCAGCAAAGCATTCCATTGTACCATGGGGAAACTCATACAGGTTTGCTCATAATTAATATTAGTGCTAGGGGAAACATATTTCTAAGGAAAGAGAAATTGGATTTTTAATATGTTGACCAAGAGGAAAGAATTCTTAGATCTTCTGTTTAAAAAGTTGAGTGCCAGTTTCTCTTGAGAAATAATCTTCTTTGATGTTGATCAGCCCCAATCTTAGAACGAGACAGAGAAAATAGAAAATTTGCTTTTTATTTTGACATTTATTGTATTTCATTTTATTTGTTAGATTATATTCCACCTTTTGTTCCAAAGATCAAAGCACATAGAGATTACTTCCGTCTCCTATATTTTCATATGTTGAAAAGTTGTGAGCTGGATTGGCCGACAGAAGGTGACTGTTTCCAACTCATCCGGTGAACCTCAGTGCCTAGAGTGGATTAACTGGCATCTCCCGGGTGCCAGTGGATCATATGGTTCCCAGGTGTGATGAATTTGCATACGATGACTTTCACAGTTCTCATATTCTGGGGGTCTATTAATGTTTGAATGTTCCAGCACGCCCATGTACTTCAGTGGTACCCAAGCTTTCTGGCATCAGGGATTGGTTTGTGGAAGATGATTTTTCTATGGACCAGGCTAGTGGTGGTTTCACATGCAACCTACACAAGTATATCTTGTGCATAAAGTTTTGCTTGCTTGCCTGCCTGGGTTCCTAACAGGCCGCGGACCAGTACTGATCTATGGACCAGGGGTTGGGGACAGTGGTGGGTTGCTACTGGTTCTGACTGGTTCTTAAAAACCGCTGGCAAAAATCTGGCCAAGTTCGCAGAACTGGTAACGATGCCCAGCTGGCCATGCCTCCGAACCCATTCCCTTGGCTGAAAAGGTTGAAAAAACAAAAGGTTTTAAAAGGCTCCTCTGGCGATCCCAGCTGAATTGCTTGATTACCAGAACCTTTAAAAACATGTTTTCTACAAGCTCTTCAGCCGAAGAGTTTGTAGAAAAAATCCTTTTAAGAGGTTCTGGGCTGCCATGAGGCAAGCCTCATGGGATCATCAGAGGAGCCTTTTAAAATCTTTTTTTCCTCTGGTGATCCCAGATGAATTTCCTGATCATCACAGGCTTTTAAAATCACTTTTTTACAACCTCTTACAACAGTCCCCACCCTTGCCCACCCAATCGCCCCCTCCCCCACTTACCTAATTACTGGTCCTTTCAGGCTGCAAAACCATACTTTCCTTCGGCTTCTGCAATCAGTTGCATGAGCTAGCAACTGAATCTGCCTGCCTGCAATCTATCTCCTCGGTCAGCAACTCAATCAGCCTGCCTCAATTGGGTAAGTAAACTATTAAAAAATAGTTAATTGAGTTTCTTTTAAGGAGTTGGGTTTTTAGACAGCAATTAAAAGTTAAGGAAGTTTTAAATTTAGCTGCTTTTATCTAAAACGGGTCTCCAACCTTAGTAACTTTAAGGCTTGTGGACTTAAACTCCCAGAGTTCCTCAGCCAGCTTTCCTGGCTGAGGAACTCTAGGAGTTGAAGTCCACAAACCTTAAAGTTACTAAGGTTGGAGACCCCTGATCTAAAAAATATATATAAAATAAAATAATAAAATAAAATATTTGTGCAGTGTTACTGTACTGTTGCAATCTAACTACACAAACACACAAAATCTCACAAAGCTGTATGTGGCATTTTGTGTGTGTGAGTCAGTTGTGTTGTGTGTAAAGTGTGAAAGTTGGTTTTTGAGTTTTTTGTGGCTGTGTGAGGTTCCTGCTTATTGCAGGGCCATTTTGGGTAAGGTGCAGCTGCTTTTACATTGTGTGTGTCAGTTGTGTTGTGTTGTGTTGTGTGGGTGTAAAGTGTGAAAGTTGGTTTTTGGTACATTTTATTGTTTTGTATACTTTATTATTTTTATTATTTATTGTTATTGGCCACATCCACCCAGTCACATGACTGCCAAGCCACGCCCAGTGTCACATGACCACCAAGCCATGCCCACAAAATAAGCCACATCCTCAGAACTGGTAGTAAAAAAATTTAGACCCCACTCCTGGTTGGGGTCCTCTGATGTATATAACTCCTGCTTGTAGAGATCCTATAGGCTCAATGAAGATAAAATATTCAAAAATTTAAAGTGAAAGATTTATCCAGTGAAGATCAGTACATCCAAGTTAGTGCTGATTTAACATCTGCCTCCTTTTTCCCCCTGAGGTGAGAATTACTAGCGGTTCTTATATCCCTTGTACTGGTCTTGAGATTACCCCACAGCCACCACTAATTTCATCTAAGCACCTTTGACAAAATGTAAACAGGCTAGTCGATAAATCTCAGTTCTCCCTGTGGTAATTCTGCATCAAACCATAAGTGTATCTCCATTCTTACATCAAAATTATACTAGTTGGGGTGATCCTCCCCAATTAAGACCTCCCCAAACAATCAGAAGCAGGTTGTGAACAATACAGCCAATGCCAACAGACTGTATCTTGTGGGTATCTTATTTTCTGTCTATTAGCAGAAAATGAGAATATTCTAATTACAGTACATGGATGCATGTGTTTGTAGCAAACATCAATGCTATCCTCTCCAATGTACAGTATATACATCAAACTAATTGCAAAAAAGAATTTCTGTAAATAAGCAAGCAGTTTTGGGTGGCAGAGAAAAATTGGAAAATGAATACAGCGTGCACTGCCCTCAGATTTCTACATTCAAGAACCAATCTTAAAATGTTCTTGAATGCCTCTTTGCGGGAGATGTTTTTGGAGCTGATTTTAATAGATTTGTAATTTTATCTGTACTAAAAGGAAGTGCCATATTTTCCTTTTATTTTATTTTCAATAACATTGATTTGAATTATGGATTGTGCTCTCTATGTAATTTCTAAAGAGAAAGGAGGTTGATTTCTCTAGTCATCTGTATATTACTAAAACTCTATCATGACCTTTTAAGTGAACAAAACAGTGCATTGTAGGGCAAGAATTTTTGAATCAGAGTATTTCAGATGGGCTAACTTACAGAAAGTGTCCAAAATCCTGAACCCATGACTCCTGAGGGAATGGAATCTGGGAATATTGTGGCTGCTTCAGTGTTACTGGCTGCTGCTGTGCTCCTGCTGCAATCACATGATCTTCATTTTTGGCAATCTGTGACAATTTTATGTTTAGATAAAGAAATACCTTTGAAATAATGACCCAGTGAAGTATAGGTTGTCTAGTAAGTTCTAAAAGCTGCAGGGCCAGGAGGTTGCAGAGATTTTGAGATGATAATTTTGTTTATGCATTTTAAAAGATTTATGTGGCTACCCATCTTAAGCAATTTTGGGTGGCTCACAACAACAATAATAACAACAATAACTGTGTGACTATCATCACTACAGATACAGGGGAAAATTGAAAACAAAACTTTGAACATACAGCCTAAAATTTTAAATTCGGTACGTCAGGGAATTAAGATAGTATGAATACTGATCTCTTGATGAAGGGATAGAAAATCTGCAGGCTGCTTGTGGATCCTTTTCTATTAGGATCAAGCCAACATTACTTTTTAATCAAGTATCTTTTTATGGGTCAGTGAGGGATTTTTTTTTCTGTCACTGGTGTGCAGATCTAGTGTCTTAGATATTTTTCTACATTTTCAAATTAAATGTTGGACATACCTCAGCTCTCTATATTTAGCCTCTATGACTGCAGTTGAAGCACATCAGTAAGGAGCTCCAGTAGATGCTCACTCCTTTGACATTGTTACTGTGGTAGAAAACATTAAGAAACCTTTGATGTGTCAGCATTCTCCTTGGCTATTTTCATCATGGCATTCTTTGGAAGAAAGCTGACCAACTGACAAGCTCAATTTTATACACCGTTTATATCTTTTATTGTGCCCTGAATTGCTTGTCAAAATGGTCACCAATTGCACTGCTATTTAAGCGATGCATTTTGCATTTTCTAGTTTACCTTAAAAAAAAAAAAGTAGTGTTGTGCTCAATAGTTTTCTAAATTTGTCTGAAATGAGCTATAGCGTATTTTATTGGGCTTCTTCATGAAAATATGCAAGGGGGCGTTATTTTAAAAAAAGAATAATGTGCTCTTGTTGGAATGACAAGTAATTTGCTACACGGTTTGACATTGTCCTACTTCCAAGCCCAGTGTGATAATTGTACAGAGCAAAGGCAGGAGAGAAGTTTGCAATGCCTGGATCTATAATGGTATGTTCTTGTGATGTCCTTGAAGCTCTCTGAGCTGGATTGTTTTCTTGCAGATGTTTCATTAGCCAACTAGGTAACATCATCATTGCTAGAAGGGGTTTGCTCTTTGTTTATATGCAAGTAGCTTGCCCATTCAACATTGGTGAGAATGATCTTAGTCATTCTTGATTAGGCTTTTGTTTATACTGTTTGATTGTTTGTCTAAGTTGGTAGTTCCTCAAACTGGGCTTTGCTTACTGCTTGTTTTTTAGTCTAGTATTAATCTTGGGTTAATCTCTGCTTATCTAGGTGCCTTTTCTATTTGTATGTTCTTGATCATGTTATTTAGAAAGGATTCTTAGATTCTTTCTGATTTAATTTAGTATTTCCATGTTGATTTCTCAATAACAGTTATTTCACAGTGGCTTACAAAAACAAAAAAGCATAAAGAAGATGTGTGCCATTTTATCGACATAATTGCAAAAAACAGAAAAGAGAATTTAAAAACCCATGACAATTTTTTAAAAATTAAAAATTAATGAGAAATAACAGTTTTTATAATATTGCATTTTCAATGAAACTATGTATATCTCTTTGCTTTTTTCTATAACAACAGAAGAGAATAACAGAGTTGGAAGGGACCTTGGAGATCTTCTAGTCCAACTCCCTGCTCAAGCAGGACATCCTATACCAATGATGGCTAACCTTTTTGCCATCGTGTGCCAAAAGCAGGGGGAGCATAGGGGGGTTGTATGGTGCATGCCCACAACCATAATTCAATGCCCCCTGTCCCCCCGCATGCGTGTGTGACCTCCCACACTCCCCCGCTTTTGGCAAAAGTTACCGGTGGGCCCAGTAGGCTGGTTTTTTGCCTTCCCCAGGCTCCAGAGGCTTTCTTGGAGCTTGGGGAGAGTGAAAACAGTCTCCCACACACCCCCAAGCCCTCTGGAGGGCAGAAACGGCCCATTTCCTGACTTCCGGTGGGCCCGGAAGACCTGTTTTTCACCCTCCCCAGGCTCCAGATGCTTTCTTGGAGCCTGGGGAAGGAGAAAATGCCCTCCCATACCCCTAGGCCCTCTGGAGGCCAGAAACGGCCCATTTCCCAACTTCCAGTGGGCCTGGAAAACCCGAAAATCAGCTGGCCAGTGTGTGCATGCGCACTGGAGCTGAGCTAATATGGTTCGGCATGCCACCTGTGGCACACATGTCATAGGTTCATCATCATGGTCCTATACTATTTCAAACAAATGGTTGTCCAATCTTTTTTTTAAAAACCTCCAGTGTTGGAGCACCCACAACTTCTGGAGTCAAGTTGTTCCACGATAAATTGTTCTAACTGTCAGGAATTTCTTCTTAGTTCTATGTTGGTTCTCGCCTTGATTAGTTTCTATCCATTGCTTCTTGTCCTGCCATCAGGTGCTTTGGAGAATAGGCTGACACGTGGCAGCCTCAGATCCTGATAATTATGCCTATAATCCTATGTTTTCTTGGCAAGAAGTTTGTCTTTTGTCTTTTCTTGGAATTTCTTTGGGATTTTTTAATGATCTCTGATTTTTAACCTGGTTAATTTTTCTAAGAAGAACCAAAGTCACCCAGGTGTTGCCACCTGCTGCATTAAAGATGTTTTAATATAAAAAAATAAATGATATTAATATTTTAAAGCTTTCCCCAAAAGTGGTGCATAGATACATTGAAAATTGAGGTGAGTTCCATCAACGTACTGAATGTATTCAATAATTCACTTCTGATATTACATATAAGACAGGTTAATAAATGAGTACAATAGTCTTCGAATTACAACCATTCATTTAGTGACCCTTCAAAATTATAAAGGCACTGAAAAAAGTGATTTGTGGCTGATTTTCACACTTATGACCATTGTAGCATCCCCATGGTCACATGATCAAAATTTGAACGCTTGGTAACTGGCATGTAATTATGACAGTTCCACTGTCCCTGGGTCATATAATCATCATTTGTAACTTTCCCAGTCAGTTTCCAACAAGCAAAGTCAAGGGAGGAAACCAAATTCATTTCAATTTTTCTGGATAGTAAGACATTTCAGATGAGCAAGGATCTGACCAGTTAAAATGTGACCATCCCATATTAACCTTATTGCAGTACTACAGTAATAAAATTCAGGAAACCATGACTAGCCTTTTTGTAGAAAGAGACAGGTAGGTTTATTTTGAGGAACAAGACTTTTAACAGGCAAAATGCTAAAAGTAAAAACAGAACAGACAATCAATACTGTGGTAAAACAAAGAAAAAACGATGAATTCTGAATTTTTACATTTTTATTTATTTTACTAATATCCCAGCTATATTGTTTTTATAAATAACTTAAGACAGCAAATATACCTAGTACTCCTTTATAGCTTTGCATTATAAAACAGATATAGAAATCTGAAGAATAATTCCTGAGGTAATATAGGGAGGAAAACCAAGGCTCAGAATATATGTTTTGCAACGTGAAACAATGTAAAATCATCCTCATGTTGTGAATCTGGAGTAATATTTAATAGATCTGATTCTTTATTTTTATGAGACTTATCTTCTCTACCTTTGCACTTGTTGTTATCTTGTGATTTAGTGTCAGTATTTCCAAACATAACTCAATTGACCCAATATTAACATTTGATATATAATTTTAAAAGGAAATGTTTAAATTTCTGGAATTGTTCTAGGTAATCATATATATCTTGCTTTAAAAAAAAACACTGAAGAAAAGGCATTGGGAAAAAGTACACTTTTTGCAGTCTTTTAATGGGCTTTAACATTTTGAGTTAATAGTATATTTTAATGCTCCCCACCCTCCTCTAAATTATGCATTTGGTGTATCATGGGATTTAAATTGTTTTTCGTTTGCTGCTGTTCAATTGCTGTTCAATTGGAATATGTTTTTGATAAATTCTGTTTCAGAAATTTATCCTTCCCAGTTCTTAATGGAAACTTGTACCCATTTTCAACGCCATCTGTTCAGCTGACCCAAATAACAGCTCAACTTTCATTTCTGTTTCCAGGCCACAGTGATCAATTGTATCATCTTGCTTTCAGTCAGCTTTCTCTCAATTTGCCTTTAGGCAATGTGTGCATAAACTAAAATTGTTACCATGAACATTTTTTCCTTTTTTAAAAAAGTATAGAAAACATTATTATTGGATTATCCATGTATACAGAACTTGCACAGAGGTCTAAAACTATTACTGTATAAAACTGGAGATGCATTTATGATTTGATGAAGAATTACCACAGGGAAAATTGAGATTTATGACCAGCCTGTTTACATTTTGCCAAAGGTTAAGTTGTAGACCTTAGATCAGGGGTCTCCAACCTTGGTCACTTTAAGACTTGTGGACTTCAACTCCCAGAGTCCCTCAGCCAGCAAAGCTGGCTGAGGAACTCTGGGAATTGAAGTCCACAAGTCTTAAAGTGACCAAGGTTGGAGACCCCCTGCCTTAGATAACATTGGTGGTGGCTGTGGCAAGGTACACCTTTGTATTATGTTTGGTAAGCCACCTCTCCCCCTTCCTGAAATGGCTAAATTTGGTTATCATAATCCAAAATTTACTTTTATCATACCTTGATCATTGTAATGTCTTCCATGCAAAGCCACCAATGAAAGGGCTGCTAATATTCCAGGACACGGAATTTGTATGATACCTGTACTGAAATATTTGCACTAGTTTATTTCTTTTTAACTTAGCACAAATTTAAAGTGTTGGCACTGATGTTTAAAAAACTTAGAGAACACCCACACATTCTCATAGTCGCAATGCCAAGATGAGCCGCTTATAATTTTTTAAAACCTTGTCTGCACAATAGCATCTCCAATCTGTTGCTATTCAGCCACTGAGGCAGGCTGAAGCCAGATGAAACAGATCCAGCAGTAAACTATGTTTCTCCCTGGAAAATGGAACAAGCTCTTCTCTAGATGAACATAGATGGTGCTCCTCAGTTAGATGACTGAGATGTTGGAGATGCTGGATGTTTAGAAATGCCGGGTGAGGAAACGTACAGTACAAAATGTGTTACGAAATTGATATATTTATTTTTTAAAAGAAATATTTCAGTGAGGATAATGCAGAAGCACATTTGGCATTTTTAAGATGTCTAATTGCTATATATGAAATATTATTACTGGGCTGGCTCTAAATTTCTCATCGGCTGTAAGTACTTTAGATGATTCACAGAAGCAGTTTCAAAGGCAGCTCAGCGTACTTTGTGCATGTCTGCTCTCTATCTGTGTTTGATCCATGGTAAAAAAGTTGACAGATATGTACATGGACAGAAAGAGAATTAGCAAGAATGTCTCCACAGCTGCACTGCTATGAAAGGCAACAGTTGGGAAAGGCAAACAGCCAGGAAGTGCCTCTTAAATGTTTAATCTCTTGCTCAACCAATGCTTTCTCAGCACTATGGACAGAATACCGAGGTATCTGGCAGTCACCAAAATAATTTTGGAAATAATGCTTTCAAATATTTCCTTACTTTTTAGAAACAATGTAAACTTAATTTAGGATTAATGCTGCAGTTTGCAGCTTCAAAGTGTGGGAAACAGCACTCTTGATTGTAGCAGATGAGTTCCAGGGATTGCATGTGGATTAAGGAGAAAGATTAGCTAGGTAGCTCTGATTTAATGGGATGGTGAATATGCCTCTAAGAACATAATAAATAAATGGAATTCATTTTCTGTGAACCTAGTTATTAGCTATGTCAGACATTCCCACCAGACATTAAACTGTTGAGTTGTTATTATCTTGAATATTTCATGTACTAGACAAGAACAAAGTGGGGGGGGATATCACATGCATCACATAAAAAGGGAGTCTAATAGCTTGCTTCAACCAGAGTATCATGATTTCAGATCCAGATCTCCTGTGGTAAAAAATTGACCATTAAGCAAAATAAGCATGGGAAGAGGAAAGTTTTTTCCTCTAGCTATCATGCCCATAACTCTTTCACTACCACGTTCAACTTTTCTTGAATTTGTTTTAACGTTGTCCTTTCCTGCCATGTTCAACTTTAATAGCACTGAATAAAAATGTTTTCTTTGGCTTGGTGAATGGCTAAAATTTAAAACTTGGGTTTGAACATGTCATTCAGACATCACATTTATCTCCATTTCATGGCATCAGAGTTTTAATTCTGCTGTGGGCCACCATGTATTTAGGGCACTTGCAGGCCTTAATCTGGCCCTATGTATATTTAGTGCAATTATGTTTAAAATGCTGAATCCACCAGGGTCTGTTGTGGCACCAGCCCCCACCCCTGGCCTGGCCCCCTGCCAGAGAGTGATTCAGAGAGTGAGGGGGAAGGGCCGTCAGGGCCGGCTTCCCTGGCTCAGCTCCAGGAGCCAGAGGCAGGCCAGGTGGAAGAGGTGACGAGGCCTCTGTTTCCTGTATCTCCCCCCACCCAGGAAATGCTTCCAGATCCAGCTGAGGACAATCAGTCCTGGTTAGACCCCAGGTTTCGTAGACAAGAGAGGCGGGAACGACAGAAGCAGGGGTGGAGCAGGTCTACAAAGTGCTGAGTCACGGAGCCACACCCCACAGGGTATAAAAGCAGGAGGGGCTGCTATACTGCTTCGTGACAAACAAATCAAACTGCCTAGAGAGAACTTGAGCTGAAGTGCTGTTTATTCCTGATTTCCTGGTTGACACGCCGGCATCAAGAAAGATAACAAAAAAACCTTGGTAGACGCTCGCTGGGTTGCTGCCAGAGCTGATAGCTGCCATGGACTCAATTGCCAGCTAATTGAGTCATTTTCTCTTGCTTCCCAGACTGAGGTGGTGGGGACAGAACAGGGTCATTCGGTCATGCTTTCTTTATACACAATTTAAAAATAAAGTTTTGGAAAACGTATTTCTAGTCAAAGAGGTACTATTTGCAGGATCTCTTCTCCCTAAGGCAGACAGGGAATTTACGGCCCCCAAATTCAATCAGAAATTAGAAATAAAAAGTAAATAAGCTCACCAAAGGGAGCAGGAGAAGAAGCTGAGTTGGGACTGGCTCTGTGCGGTTGCCATGTCATGGCGGTTGCCATGTCAATTCAGTCAGCTGGCAATTTTGGAAGGCAAGGAGAGAAAGTGCTTTTCTACACTTGTGCAATGCTCAATCTTCTCCTGGAGCAGCCTGAAGAGATGATAGTGGCAGTCATTGCATGAGGTGATCTGGGCTTGGCCACCCACCACTGTCTTGGTAGAAATATAGCCTTGAAGGCAAGTGGGTAGAGTGCAACCAGGAGCTATTGGATCAGCCCTCCACAACAGTCCCAGGTTCTCATGTGGCCCCTTGAGAAAATTAATTGCTCAATCCTGCCCTAAGTACACCTGCACATCCTACCAAATCAGATAGGGTAGGCATATTCCCAGTCCCTTCCCTTAAATCTTTGGAAATAGTAAGATTCTTCGGATTAGCAAAGAAAATGTACCTTTTCTGTATCAGCTCTTGCCCTATGAGACATCTTGCTTCCTCTGAAGTTCAGCAAGCCTTCATCTCTTTAGCCTACAGTAAGACTTTAAAGACCTGGCCTTCCCCCAAGCATTGAGAAAGATTACATGTACTATTGGAACTGATGAACACCAGGTTTTTGTTGTTTTTAATGTTTTAATTGGCTGAGTTTTATAGTTTTAAAATGATTGTGTATGTTTTAAAATTTTTGATTGGGACTTACTGTAAGTGCCATAAGCAAGCTGAAGTCCTGCCACTAGTGGGAAGAAAATCTCAGCTGGATTTTGAATCCAGAGCAGTGAATTCTCTTTGGAAAAAGGAGATACCATTAAAATATGAAATATGAATAAATAAAATAACCCACATACATTCCAGAAATCCACTCCTTCTGATTAGATTTCAAAAGCACTGAAGTATGGTTTTGGGGTCACTTTAGAGTTGGATGGATGGGGAGTCAATGAGTATAATCTAAACTCATACTTACAATGCACCCTTTTAAGGACAGAAAGTTTGACAATCTCATTTTGTAATTGATTTTTGGATTATAATTTTATTGCTTTGGAAATAGTAAAATTCTTCAGATTGGCAAAGAAGTTTTAAATATGATTGGAAAAATATTATTTTTTGGATTTTAGCAAAAGGGTATTCCAAAATGTTGAGAGTGGAAAGTTAGAAAAAGACTAAGGATCCAGAAGGATTTGGAATTAAAGTTGGAAATTCATTATAAAATCCTTCCCATGGGAAACTATGGACATTTACATTCTTGGTGGGGGAGGTTTCAAGGTTTGACACTAGAGAGCACCAGGAACAAAATAATGGATTCATTGAGAGATAAGTGTGAAAAAATGATTCAGAAGAGCTTTTAAAGATTTCTGCTATTATTGAAAGATAAGATGATTTTGTGGAAGAGAAACAAGCTTCCCTGGGCAAGAATTAAAAGCCAGGTTTTAAATGATAGATTATAAGGATATAGAACAAGACAAATCGAACCTACAAACAAAGCTAGTGGAAGGTTTAATGATGAAAAGGGATTTCAAATACTAAATCAGAAGAGTGGCCTTTTCATATTGGGTTTACAAAAGGATTTGCAAATAATAGACCAGAATAATGGCTTGTATAATGTTTTATATTGGATTAATAAAAGGGAACTATTATGGGGTATTATATGAAGGGGCTTGAGATCAAGATTTTTGGGAATAAGGAGAAAGAATATAAAGTGGTTTTATTTGATCAAGTTAGAATAGAAAGGCTGTTTTCTATTTTTAGTGGGTCTTTTAGAAAGACAATTTTTAGTGGGTCTTTTATGGCTAGGATTGGAAGGTTATAATTTAAGGTTTTAGTTTTATGAATGAGAATTCTATTTCTTCTTTTAATCTTTTTCTGATTTTGCAAGATGTTGTTTTGGGTTTTGTTTTAATCATAAAGAGTTCTATGGATTATTTACTAGATTAAATTTAATACAGATGTGGTTATTACTGGTAACTTTAATGGGCTTTTGTTGAGTTGATGGGAGATGAGTGTTTATAGATATGTTTATAGAGAATGAAGTGAGGTATGGGTTAAATTGATCTATTTTATTTGTTCTATTTAAAACCTGGCTCAAAAACAATAATTGTGAGAGTTGGAGTCCTAGTGGACGATCACTTAAATATGAGCCAGCAGTGTGCAGCAGCAGTTCAAAAAGCTAATACAATCTTTGATTGTGTAAACAGAGGCATAGAATCAAAACCTCATGAAATAATAGTACTGCTTTATAAATCTTTAGTAAGGCCACAGCTGGAATACTGCATCCAGTTTTGGTCACCGTATTATAAAAACGGTTATGAGACTTTGGAAAAAAATGCAAAGAAGAGCAACTAAGATGATTAAGGGCCTGGAGACAAAAACAGATGAATAACGGTTGCAGGAATTGGAGATATTGGAGCCTGGACAGCCATCTGTCTGAAATGGTATAGGCCAGGGTTTCCTGCTTGAGCAGGGGGTTGGACTTGAAGACTGCCAAGGTCCCATTCAGCTCTGTTCTTATTGTAAGGGATGGCGATAAGCTCTTAAAATTGCAAGTACTTGCTCGCAAGAAGGGAGAAGATCCTTTTTCTTTTGTTCTTTTCTATTTTTTCCACTTTTTTCTTTTCCTTTTTAATCTTTTGTAGTTTGTATTAGCTTTATCTGTATAATGTATTTTTAATAAAATTATTATACAAAGGGCCAAGTAGCTTGTATTTTCTCTTGCCTCTTCTTTTTGAATTCACGATTATATTTTATAAAGTAACATTTCATGAAGGCTTCCCTTGCATCCCAAACTATTCTTATCTTTGTACCTTTATTAAGACTATTAAAAAATAATAGTCTTAATAAACAATAAAATGTTTTTTATAGCCCTCCGCTATTATTTTATTCTGTAACAACATTTCACTTGATCTTCATCTGAAAGAACCAGCTTTCTCTTTAGAAACCAGATGTAGGTTATGTAGCTCTCATAGACCACAATCCATTGCTGCCTATGATTCCCCCTGCGCCTACCCTCTCTTTCAATTTTTCAGGCCCAAATCCATAAAACTTGTCCTTGCTCTTATGTTGCCCTACTGAAGCATCTGAGCCATTTATTGAGATTTCTCAATATCACGAACAATTACAGGGCATATCTGTCAAGACCTTAATTTTATGGTCCAGTTCCCAGCATTTGTGAAATTTCAGATTGTCTTAATTTTTGATTTTGATTTTTTTTTAAAAAAAACCTGACTACAAGTTCAGAATAAAAGCCAAGTTGGTTGAGACATTGAGAGATTTTTGAAGAAATCTGATTCCTTTTAAAGGAAACTAGGAGAACCTTCCAATTTGATTGCAGCAGCATTGTAAATGAAAGTTTTTTCCCAAAAAAAACGCCATTCCCCCCCCCCCCGCACCCCATTCTTACCTCCCTCTTCCACCCCACTTGTCTTTTATTCACACTGCCCTGCTGTGCACAATTGTTGAAACAGAAGTTGCTATTTCTCCTACTGGGGTAAAAACAAAACGAAACGGTGGTTTGACACTCTTCACAGAATCACTAGGACCAAATGGTAAATGGGCAGTTACGGCAGTTGTTTTCTTTGTCCTGGAGCTCGATGCACAGTTGGAATGGCTCAGCAGTGGATATAAATCCCCCAAAAGATTTAACAGAGCACTGTACAATAGTCTGTTTCTATTCTTTAAATTTAATTCCAGTAACAAAAGATGGGTTGAGTGATGAAATACATGAAATCTCAGGAGAAGAATCTATCTTAGACAGCCATGGAATGGAAGATTCCGTTCATCCCACACTCCAATTTTTAAGTATTTAATTGCAAAGTCAGTAAAAGGTATGTACGTGCATGCACAAAGCAGATTTTTTTGCACTGACTTTTATTTCTCAGTAGAGACCAAGTTGGAGAAGAATCAAGCAACACATGGTTTTGGAACAGCTGGTGGAACAAAACCCTAAGCAGAATTCCGTCTCTAACACTGTTGCCAAACTGTTGATTTTATTATCAGGCCAAGCTTTGCTTTATTTGAAACTATTCCTCAAAGTCACTACTCCAGTGTATATCATCAGTCAGGCTGGTGCCGTTCCTACATCTTAGCAGCTATTTTGCTGTGCATTCAGAAAAGTTTGTGGAGTTTTTACTCCCCTCTGTCCACACATGGAACCACTCCCAATAAATAAACTGGGGAACGGGAACAATGGACGATTTAGAAGTTCAATATTTTTGCTTCCTTCACATATAGATACACTATAACCTTCCAAATAGGTGTAAACATAGAGTTGCAAACTGTTGGACAATGTACTTTTTTCGCACAGTGCTGAACAGTGAAGAGAAGTGTCTTCTTCACTGTACTGTATGTCTTTCAGCTTTTCTGTCCATATTCCTGTCCAGAAAAATCTACTCAAATATGAGATTGCATTCCTTCTCCAATGTTACAGTTGACTTTCCAGTGGGTAAAATTTTTTTTAAAAAATAAATAAAAATTAAGTGATTGTTAAACTGATAGTATGAAATGAATGGTGTCATTACGAATGGAATGGAATGGAACAGCATAGAATAGAACAGAATCTCTTTAGATATAGTTTATGTGTTCTCATTTGCATTGTAATCACAAATCAGAAGCTACTGTGGGATGAGTTCTGGAGAGGTTATATGTGATATTCTGAAATCCTTTCTGTACGTTTGTCTTGGATGCATGGAATGGAAACTATTCAGATAATAAAAATTACCATCCAAAAGTATAACTGTTACGTATAACAGTATAAAATAAAATTGCTCAATGATTTATTCTGAAAAAAATCAGTTTTCTATTGAAACGTTATAATTACTATTTATGAATAAGTTATGTATAGTTATGAAAAATGTTTCCTTTTTTTGTCTTTCTTTCTGGCCTCCAACAGATATTAAATTGGCATCCAATTAGGAATTAGGTTTGTTTCCACCAATTTTTCCCTATTCATTATAGTTTTCCTACCACTTTCCCTTCTGTATTTAATCATGCCTTGGCTTTTAACACATACACAGCTACCAATGTATTGCTAATTCTGAATTTTGCAATGTGGTGTTACAGCAATGTTGAGGAATGTTTTTGTCCTGAAAACCATATATCACAATTAACAATGAGGTCATGCGTTTTAGTTCTCAATGGTATGGATGCAGGCAACTACACATATACACTGCCTGTATCTGATGATGAATGTTGTAGCTGAGCATTATCTAAACAGCTACAGATTCTCTACCCTCAGTGTAAAGAATTAACTCAGCACTCGTACTAGGTAAATAATCAATAAATAACATCATCTTTCCATGATCTGTTCAGTTTTTGAATTGTTGCATTACAGAGTAGCTTTTTCCATGTGTTCGTTCTTGAATAAAAATTCAACATTTAATCTTCATTCCAAATATGATAGCAAAATAGTACATGGCCTGCTGCCATGAAAGCCTTTTCTTTAGTGGCCCCCTTGTTGTAGGATATACCATTTCAAAAGATGTTGTAAAGTCCTTTTATTCTATTAGAGTTTCTCTTCTCTTCTTTGACCAAGTATGGTTGACCTGTAAACTCAACCCACATGCAGTCACATGTCCCCATTTTTTACTCTTCAGAATCCCATGAGATTAACTATGCTGGAAACTGATAGCAAAATTTTCTATTCTCTTTAAGAGTTTGTGGGGGGGGCATGACCCTGGAGGGAGGGGAAAAAATCTTAACTCTCCCCCGAAATAACCCAGTGTGAGATTGCACCACTCATTTTTATGAGTTCATTCTTCTCCACAAATGGTAAGGGCAGCAGTTGCCTGCTGGAAGTTTGCCTTCTCCTGAGCTAGCTATGAACTGGGAAAAACAAGACAAAACACCCTGGCCCACTCACCCCAGCCAACTTGCCACGTCGAGACAACTTGCTGGAGCCAACTCGCCATGGGTCGATAATTCAACTACGGGATAACTCAAGAAAGGGTCAAGCAGAATTGCAACTCACGCCAGCTTCAAGGACTTTCAATTTGAGATGGTTCAAACCTAAAGCAAGACAAGGCCCGCTTGCAATTCACTTGTCCCTCCCTCGCTTTAGTTATCTTGCTCTGAATTGTCCCGTGGCAAGTTGTCATGGGCAAGCTGGTTACAGCGAGTTGGCTGGGGTGAGTCAGTCAGGGCAAGTTGTCCTAGACCTTGAATTGGTGCTACTGTTTCCGTAGTAGATCTTTAATGCCATTTTACTTGGGTTTTGTCATTTATATTGAACAGATTTTTAAATTAATTTATTATTATTATTATTTTAGAAACTGCTTTAGTTTCACCTTGTGAAAATGTGGCTTCTATTGATTTTATATATCTGGTCTAGTTCAAAAATTGCAAACACACCTTACAGATAGGGTGTTTCATAAGAACTTAATTGAGGTACAGCATGTTTTTATGTTGATAGACTTGATACATGTATTTACAAATCTTTTCAGTGAGGACCACCATGAGTTCTTCAAGGATTGTCTGAGCCAATTACTGACAAAGAACTATGATTATTTTCTTCTGTTCCTGAGATTGTTTAAAGAAAGCCTCCGACAAAAGCCAAACATTGCATCAGAACTGTTCTTGTGAAGCAAGATTTCTGCCTATTCAAAAACTGGAAGACTGCCCTATATTAATTTCATAGTGAGAGTTTTTATTAACTCATCCTCTAAAAGCTAAAAAAGTTAAACCTCTAATCGTTGTTTTATAAACATATCATTTCTGTTAAATTGTTCCCTAAGATAATAGTAAATAGAAATGTGGAAGATAGTATACAGACATCAGTTTTACAGAGTCAGGAATATCATTTGATTTCAGAATAGGTTTGAGAGTTAAATTGAGGTTCTGTCTTGACTGTGCCATCGTACTTATGACTGTAGCAGACGGTAGACACATTTGACCTGAAAATGGATCCCTGAGATTTTACTGGATTGTTACTGCTTCAAAACAAATACTCGACCTTGCCAGCTTTGTCTATGTTTTAGAATGGCTTGAACTGAGAATGTTGCCTGTCTAAAATTGTTAGATGTGATCACAATTGACTTTATAGATGAAACTGCCCATTGGCCTGTTAGCAAGAAAACCTGGGTCTTTATTATATGATGCATTAATAATTCCAAAGTGGAGATGTTATATTTGGCAGGCGGTGACAACTAATTCTGGTTCTAGCAATACTTTGTGTGGTGGAAGGGGTAGAGTTGGCCCCACCAGAAGCAGCAGGAGTGGAGTTTGTACATTGGTCTTCAGAAGTCCATCTCATTTTAAATCCACTGTCTGCTGATGCTCAAAACCCCACTCTTAGGATACTGGATGGGGCAAGAACTACACAATGATGTCATAGATCTAGCTTATGCATATATAGATTCATGTGTACAGGCTAGTTTATTTCCAATTTTTTCTATTTTGCCTTTTCAAGAAATGTTAGTTGCGATTTTGAGTTTCCCACTGAAAATAATAATCCAGCTAATCCAAGAATTCATCACCATTCCTTGTTAAAGTATATAAAATCAAATGTTCTCAAGAACCAGGACCGTAAAGGCCAGGCTTTGAGAACAAGCTCCAGTGGCTTCTTAATTAATGTTCTAAGATGTGTGCCGTGAGCACACGTATCCTCTGAAACTGTATAAGAGTTGAGTGAAAGAAGGTAGGTGAGTTGTATGGATGTTGAGGACTGAAGAGATGGCCAGCTGGACACTGCAATCTCAGCCATTGTGATTCTTCCTCAGTGATTGCTCAGGGAATTAAAGAGTCATCCAATTAAACCCCATAGAGAGTTTCCAGTGAGAGTCTCACTAAGAGTCTGAAAGAGAAAGGAACTTTATTGATCACCATGCAGGCATCTTGTGAATGAATTTCACTGAGTGGAAGCTCAGTGATTGAGTCCTCTAATGTTAGGGGCCTGAACAACACCGCCATCCTGCATGTGTGTATGCTGTGAAAGCGGGTGGTCTCGGGAGCAGTTCCCCCTATTTTCCTAACTTGGGCCAGGGACTGTACCACCAAAATCATCATGGCCACATGGAAGATGTGAAGGAAGGAAGCAGGTGAGGCAAATGGATGCTGTTCTGGTGTGACCCTATGGAGTACTTCTTCAGGATTGGAAGAGATGGAAGCTGAAAACCTTCTACCTCATCCAGTCCAATTCTCCTTCAATGGTTTCCCAGGGACAGAAAGAATCATTCATTGGAATAGAGTACAGGTTTCCCAGTAAGAAATTAATGGACAAGAAGTTCAGGGATTGAAAAAGGTAGTAAGCAGGTTGCTGAACAGGTTTTTCCAGTATAACTTTCATCTAATGGAAGCTCTTAATGTCTGGGGCCTGAGCATCGCCCCTGCCCTCCACTCAAGTGTGTTGTGAGTGCCACAAATCTTAGTAATAGTGAGCCCTTCCTGACCCAACTGGAGCTGGAAAAGTCATCATTGGCCATGCTCCAAATTTCAACCAGCAAATGCTCAGTCTTACATATAGGAAAAAAGAACCCAAATACTAAGTACATACTAGATGGACATTACCTTACAGACGACCCCCATCCCGTTAAAGACCTTGGAGTTTTCATGTCAAATGATCTAAGTGCCAAAGCCCACTGCAACTACATAGCAAAAAAAGCTCTAAGAGTTGTAAACCTAATCTTGCGTAGCTTCTTTTCGAAAAACACCACCCTACTAACCAGAGCATATAAAACATTTGCTAGACCAATTCTAGAATACAGCTCGCCTGTTTGGAACCCTCACCACATCTCTGACATCAATACAATTGAACGTGTCCAGAAATATTTTACAAGAAGAGTTCTCCATTCCTCTGAAAACAATAAAATACCTTATCCCACCAGACTTGAAATCCTAGGCTTAGAAAACTTGGAACTCCGTCGCCTTCGACAAGACCTAAGTTTAACTCACAGAATCATCTATTGTAATGTCCTTCCTGTCAAAGACTACTTCAGCTTTAATTGCAATAATACTAGAGCAACTAATAGATTTAAACTTAATGTCAACCGCTTTAATCTAGATTGCAGAAAATATGACTTCTGTAACAGAATCATCAGTGCTTGGAATACTTTACCTGACTCTGTGGTCTCTTCCCATAATCCTAAAAGCTTTAACCAAAAACTTTCTACTATTGACCTCACCCCATTCCTAAGAGGACCATAAGGGGCGTGCATAAGCGCACAAACGTGCCTACCGTTCCTGTCCTATTGTTTTTCTTTTCTTCTTCATATATATATATATGCTTATACCTCCTTATATTTACTCATATAAGTGTTTATATACTGTATAATCTTTTTGTATGATACCTACATATATTGTTGTGACAAAATAAATAAATAAATAAATAAATAAATAAATAAATAAATAAATAAATGCAAGCTATTCCTCAATGATTGATACTCTGCTTTCTGTGACTCCCCACCTGACATGTTCATCAGCTGAAAAACTTGCGTTTCAGATTAGGGATATTCTTTGGTTGGACATTTATGTGGGGAACAAATTAACACCTCTTTCCCTGAGATATCAGCCTGCCTGCAATCCTTGAGATTGCCTCACATGGAATGACACACAACACGCAAAGAATGCCTTGTTAACCTCTCACTGTTATTAGTTACAATAAAAGAAACATTGGTTCCATACTACAAAACTGAGATAATTTAAAATATTTATATAGTTACTAATCCTATAAATATATCCCTGGGCAGCTAACAATAATCAACCCATATACCATAATATATTTAAAGCTGCACATGCACCGTGTAATTATGGTGCTAAAGAATTTTTAAAACAATACAAAAGAGCAGAAATGAATATGTTTAAAATAGAATTCATATCCATTTCTAGTTGAAATTAGATAGGAATGGTAGTCCCTGCCATAACAGGAACATACAAAGATAGTATAATTCAAATATAAATGATGAGATGATTTAGATAAATATTCAGATAGATATGATTTTGAAATATGCCTTCACATAAATTTTATGTTACAGTCGCAGAACACCCTCCCCCCAAATATTGTGAGAAAGATGAGCAGTGCACATGAGAATATATATAATTGTCTTGTGCTGGACCTTACCTGGAGCAATGTCTCAAAACTTGGAAAAGGACTCATTTGCCAGGTCAGGTCCTAGGCAGTAGACTGATCATTTGAGGCACAACAAAAAACTATCAGGCTCTCAGCCAAGTACCTGCTGTTGCAAAAGTGAGATTTGCACATGGAGTGATCGCAGCCAATCTGTGTCTTCCACCATCCTGGTTTGTCCTAATCAGGAGTCATCACTGTTTAGCAGCAGCAAATGCAAAATTGCAACAATGTCCTATTGAACAATTAGCAACAATAATAAAATAATAAAAAATTAGCAGCAATAAAGCTGGTGAATTGCCAGTTAATGGGAGGAAATCCTGGACTTTTAGATGTTCCTCTGTAACACTAATGGAAAAAAGTGCTGAATTAAATTAAAAGCTTTTATAGTAAATGATCTGACTATAATATTGAAATTCTTAGGGGAAAAAAACATATTTTAGACCTTGTTAGCTGCACCTGTTTCAAATTTAAAAGCAATGAGAGAAAGGTAAGATCCTGTCTTACCGAAGAGACTAATTACTAAGGCTAATTACTGAAGACAGAAGCAGAATTGACTTGCGTTTGTCCTTTTTTAAAATCATCTATGGCTGACGTGTTTGGTTCCTTTCTCAGTTCTTTGGTGAGTATGTTTGCATGAATAGAAAATGCAAACAAACCTTTCTCTCTATAAAAGTCTAGCATGGACCCCATATAGCAATAAAAGTTAATGTCCATATAGATGGTTTTGACGTTGAGCAGAAAATGGATTAATGAACAAAACTATCCATGCTAAATGTATCTAAACAAATAGCAAAGTTTAATTCAAAGTTAGCTTGGGTATATGACCTTCTCCTATTTCCTCGCTCCCCTCCAAAATCCCTCTCAGTGGGAAAAATGCTTAGTTAGTGAACTTGATGATTTGAGACCACTGGTCACTGAACATAAACTTTGCTGTTTTTCCAAATATTTTTTAGTAATTTGGTTTGAGTTAATAATGTGGGTTCAGTTTACTCGGATTAAAAACTGTCTCTTGTTTCCTTCAATTATCTTTAATAACTTACCGCAGATGTCCCAGTTCTGTGGGATTAGATGGTTCTGTGGAAATTTGCCCTGCTTGTCCATAGGTTTCCAACCACCAGTTCAGATCAGAAGTGTCTAGGGCCATGAAGAAGACTCCACAGCTCACATGCTCAGGCCACTCTTGGGCGGGCAATATAGCCATAGACAAAAAGATTTTAGGATCAGAGGAATCATCTAAAAATGTCACAGAGGACAGTCAACTTCTTCAAACTTTTTAAACATCATTTTTCTAAGTAGTTTGATATTATACCATCTGAAAATAACTAACTCTATAGAGTTAGGGAGCTACAGATGATTGCAAGTCAACATAGATCTATTAAATTAATTTCTATTCTATTAAATTCAAACTAACACTAATATTTATCATTACAATCTATCACTATAATCTTCCAAATCTGGATTTTGGACTTCCATAGTTAAAGGAGTACAGATAGGTATCAGCAATAGACACCCAACATTGCTGAAACTTAAGCATACACAAACATTTTGTACTAGTTTTACAGCAAGCCTGGTTTTGTACTCTCACAATATTCCCTTTTCATACTGATTATAAATCTACTTTATAAAGCAGAGGTATGTCAGCTTTATGAATCTTACTGTGCTATTTTTCCCCAGTGGCCATGTTTATATACGGTATATTATAAAAAGAATTATCTGAACGTCTTTAAGTACAAATGGGATTTGAAAATAACAATTTTCTCCCTCTTTTAAAAAAAAGAAATAGTAACATTCACTCATGTGAAATAAATGTGAGATCTTCTGCAGAGTGAAAATCCCAGGATTCAATTTTAATAACCTATGTTCTTTCCAAGTTTGCTGGTTACATCAGTTTAAATTGTTCTAATAGAGTCAGAGATACGATATGTTTTAAACATATATTTTTGTAAATTCCATATTGAAAACTCTTGAAGTATATACTTTATTAATATGGGGATATAGTTACTCCTCTTAACTATAATTATATAATTACAGTGAAGAATAATTATATCATCATAATTATGGAGGTATTAACTGTGGGAAGACAAAACCCAGGATTGTATAAATGCCGAAATAAAAGTTTACCTGAGGAAACAACTTTTGGTGTTAGTAACCAACACAGCTCTAGAATACAATGTTGTTCATTCAAGACTGTTAATAATTTATTGTTCTGTTGTAACTGTGATAATTTGAATAGAAAAGACGACAACTACAAATATATTTTCAATACCATATGTAACTTAGGAACAGAATTCTCTCAGTGGTGCAAAATAATAAAATATTAGAATCCAGTGGTACCAAAACCATAAAAAATATCATCTGAAACCTTGGAAATGTCACAGTTACCATTTTGCACATGAGTGCATCTTTCAGTTTTGATCCATTCCTGAACTTGTGAGGGAGCAGCAAAGGCAATAAGATAACTGTCCAGATTATACCTACATATAGTGCTCCTATCTCAGGGGTCCTCAATCCCTGGTCCGTGGCCCAGTGCCGGGCCACTGCCCATTCGTATTCAGGCTGCAGAAGTGGTGTGTGAGTGTGCGCATACTTGGAGGGGAATTTGTGAAAGCGGCACATGTGGGAAACCATGTAAATTGCTTAGAACTGTATGGATAGAGCAGGGTACAATTTATATGATACAACAGTGTTTTTCTTCACAGTCATAAATGAATTTATTAATATATCTGTGTTTGCGTGTGTTCACTCATGTATACATACATCACATATTTCTTTACCTTACCCTTTAGCTTGATAACGCTTGAGTGTTTTGAGTAATAAAAATATAGAAAAGTAAATGAAATGGAATTGTCTTTTAGCTGCTGGTCCCATGAACTATTTTTGTAAAGTGGTCTCTGGAATGTCATTTAAAAGTTGGGCACTGCTTGCATAAAGAAGATATGTTTAAACACTTAAAAATCTGTTTTTCAGACCAGCCTGGGAAAGTCAAGAGCGTTGACTCAATGTGTATAGAAAGCAAGTAATATTTGCACAGTTTCATTTTTCTTCCTTAGGACTTCAAGCAATAACAGCTGAACAGGGCTACCAGAATACAGAATAACAGAATTGGGACTTTACCAATGTGTGTAATCTTATATGTGTGAATTTTCATAATGGTTAAACACTTTTTAATTATGGAAAAATGTGACAATCCTAGACCAGGCCAAGTCCCAAAAATGCCCGGTAATTTCTAGATAGCTGACAAATCAGCTATCAATACACACATAGACATTAATAACATCTATAGACTATGCAAAAGAGACAATCAACTGGCCCAAAAGAGAACAAAAAGACTTCAGGACCTCTCCACCAGTTATCAGCACCCAGATCTACATAGATTAACTCCAAGGTTAACTTCAGACCAACAATCAAGTAAGCAACACCTCAATCAGTAAACAGCCCAACCAAAGAATCCTTAAGACTGCTCTCACCTACATAGACAAGCAAATCAGCAAAATATAAACTGACAGCAAACAGCACTTCTTACTTGCACTGATGATGTCACCTAGTTAGGATAATGAAACATCGGCAAAAAAACAAGCAAGTTCAGAGAGCACCAAGGCCCTCTCACCTTTTTTAGTTAATTAATTAATTTTATGATTTTTGGTCGCTTAATGATTCTGTTCAATTGAGCCTTCCATTGAAAAAAACAGTTTTTGTATGTTTAGTTTTGGTTTTTTTCTATGATATATAAATGTTGGCTATGAGAGAAAGGAGCTTCATTTGGCCTCTGTCTTAATGCTCATATAATTCCTTCACATTGCCCTCTCAAAACACACTTCGTTCAATTTTGTAATGCAGTAATACAAAACAATTATACAACAATGTCCATATTACATATTATTAAAGAAAATTGCAAAAGGGCACACATTAAGAAAACACACACAAAATATTCAGATACAAGCTTACTGACATGATACAAAAAGGGAAGGAAATCAACCGCACTGCAATTTTCTTCTCATAAGACATAAACCTTGATTCTGCAAAGAAAGGAGAAATATCTTTATAAAATGATACTATATGAAATTGTTGCATATGGTTCTACCTAACATAAGCATGTACTTACTTTTAAAAAAACACTGAAATTTCACAATTAAATGAATAAATATAGAATTGGGGCATTCAATTAGTTAAAAGGTACCTGAGCCAACTGAATCAGTTAATGAAGTGCACCTTTATGTTTGAAAGCATCATATGTGTAGTTATGTCAAGGTCAAACATTATTTATACTGCTCAGACTACCCTGTCCAGAAGTTGAAGTACAATTCATGTTTCCTCTGAACCAAGAAAGCAAATGCATAAATTGTCATGTCTTTAATTGTTATCTTTCCACCTCCCCAAAAGAGTTCAGTTTGTTTTTCAATTGCATGTGTTATTTTAAAGGTGGAAAAAAATTCTAAAGTGATTTATCTTGGTCTGATATTTTTTTTTCATTTCAAAAACCTGGTATTTTAACAGGTGTGTGTGGAGTTTTTATATCTGCTGTATATATCAATTTTTTTTAAAAAAATAAGTTAAGTAGAAATGCCTTGGGCATATTTGGGGTTAAACCTAAGGAATAGATTTGAATGTAGGAACGATTAGTAATATGCTGAAGAGTTGAATTGAAATAAAAATTATAAATTGTAGTATTTAAGAAAATAATTGAAAAGAAAAGAAGGTCATTGGACTCCAAAATGACTCTGGGAGCTTACATAGTTAAAGGGTAAGAGGCAGAAAAATCAGCAAAGTTTGAGTATAAGAAAGAAAATTTATTCTGCTATTGATTTATATAGTGTATGACAAACTAAATTGACATAAACAATGGAATGTTTTGCATAACAATGGAGCGGGAAGTTAGTTTCTGAATCATGAAAATAAAACATGCATGAAAATAAATGGAATGCTTAGCAAATGTTTCAATATTAAGCAAGCAATAAAACAAGGCTTTGCGAATTTGCTTTGGTTGTTTAATATATTAATGGATAAATGTATCAGCAATGATGGTCTGTTGATTGGGAATCTGAATGTATGAGAAATTTTCTGTGCAAATGCCATGTTTCTGATTTAAGAACTTGCATGATTTGCAAACAATATTAGATAGATCATACGAAGTAATGGGGACCATGGTTCTGAAAATTGATGCATCAAAGACCAAGACTTTTGTGCTTGATAAGGCAAATGGAGCAAACAATTGTAGACAATATATAAATGTCAAAAAAACTGTGCACTTTGGCAAAATGGATGGAGACATTTTAAGAAGTCTTAACGCTGGCAGAAAGATAATAGTAGTTGTGTTCTGTTGTTGAAAAAAGCAAAACAATGGCTGCCTTTAAGAGCATGCTTCTACCTTCTTTGTTATATGGAAGTGAGAATCTGTTATGAGAAACATAAAAGTTGAATGCAGTGGGAAAAACTGTATGATGAAACGAGAGTGTCAAGAATAAAATGTAGGGTGACTACAAAAGTGAATAACCAGTATGAAAGAAGTACACTGGGGTTGTTTGTTCAACCGAAAGAGGATGATTAATAATCAGATTGCAAAAGAAATTTATGAAGAAAGAATGAATGGACCTAAAGAAAGGGGAAGATCAAAAAAACTCATGGTTGGATAATGCTGATGTAATCCTGAAAGAGGGAAAGGAGAGAAATCAAAAAAACAAAAAGGCAGTAGATAGGCATAATGAAAGCAAGGCTGTTTTACAAGAACAGAAAGGCGTGGACAGCTTTGGATTGATTGACTGATCCATTGATTATATATATTAATATACCACCTGTCTCCTAAGAGTATACCACTTCACTTTAATCAAAACTGATAACATAAATCAGCTACAATAGAACACAAAATTAGTTATTAAAGTAGTACTATCAGTTCCTTTCAAGCCAAAACAACAACTGCTGAATCCAAATAAGAAACAGTAGCCCAGACATATTCCACAATCTAGGATAAAAATAAAATAAAATATCATAATGCAAATGTCTGCTTAAATAAAATAGTCAGCAATGCAGTGTTTCACAGCTTTTCCTTGATCTCATGCCTGGTTAGGACCTTGACATCTCTCTCAACATACTTGCACAAATTGGTTTGAACAAGATGGCTGCTAATAACCATAAGATCTCCACCTGCCTACCAAAAGCAGCCTCAGCCAAGGCATAGCTGTCCAGTTTATAGTGCTTGATAAAAGGGGATGGTGAGGACCAAGTAGCTGCAGGGCAAACCTCTTCCAGAGAGGCTTGCATTGCTCACGCCGCACTTGTAGCCGCACTCCTTGTGGAATGTGCTGTAATATTCTTGGGTAATGGCAGGGCCTGTATCAGTGGTGGGTTGCTCCCAGTTTGCTCCGGTTCTGGAGAGCTGGTAGTAAAAATCTGCTGGTGTTCAGAGAATCTGTAGTAATGGCTGGCTGGCCACGCCCCCAAACCGGTTCCCCGATCATCAGAGTTGTGGATTTTTTTAACTTTTAAAAGCATCTTTTCTTCAGCCAAAAAAAGGCTTTTAAAAGTAAAAAAAACCCTCTGATGATTGCGCAGCTCAGCAGGGATCATCAGAACCCTTTAAAAGTTGTTGTTTTTTAACAACCTCTTCAGCCAAAGAGGTTGTTAAAACAAAAGGTTTTAAAAGGCTTCTCTGGCGATCCCAGCTGATTTAAGAGGTTCTGGGCTGCTATTAGGCAACTTCAGCTGGGATCATCAGAGGAGCCTTTTAAAATCTTTTTTTCCTCTGGCCCACCCCAATCCCCCCTCCTCACTTACATAATTATTTACTGCTCCTTTCGGGTTCGCTTTCCTTCGGCTTCTGCAATCAGTTGCATCAGCTAGCAACTCAGTCTGCCTTTGCTGGCTGAGGAACTCTGGAAGTTGAAGTCCACAAACCTTAAAGTTACTAAGGTTGGAGACCCTGATCTAAAAAATATAAATAAAATAAAATAATAAAATATTTGTGCAGTTTTCTGAGATTTGGTGTGTTTCTGTAGTTTCACTCTAACTACACAAACACAGAGAATCTCACAA
The DNA here is from genome assembly GCF_028640845.1 of Ahaetulla prasina. Lineage (NCBI taxonomy): Eukaryota > Metazoa > Chordata > Lepidosauria > Squamata > Colubridae > Ahaetulla > Ahaetulla prasina. The sequence continues at coordinate 127,188,022 of NC_080541.1, forward strand.
AGCTGTATGTGGCATTTTTGTGTATGTGTGTGTGTGTGTGTGAGAGAGAGAGAGTCAGTTGTGTTGTGTGTGTGTAAACTGTGAAAGTTGGTTTTGGGGCTTTTTGTGGCTGTGTGAGGTTTCTGCTTGTTGCAAGGGCCATTTTAGGTAAAGTGCAGCTGCTTTTACATTGTCTGTGAGTCTGTTGTATTGTGTTGTGCGTGTGTAAAGTGTGAAAGTTGATTTTTGAGCTTTTTGTGGCTGTGTGAAGTTCCTGCTTGTTGCAGGGGCCATTTTGGGTGAAGTGCAGCTGCTTTTACATTGTGTGTGAGTCTGTTGTGTTGTGTTCTGTTGTGTGTTGTGTGTGTGTCCCTTCGCAAGGACTTGGAGGCAGCTCCTCTGAGGAAAAGAGGACGCAGCGAAGCTCTGGCTGTCCCCCGGGAGAAATCACCCTGTCTCTGACGCATTGGTCATGTGACTAAGTGGGCATGGCCAACTTGCTGTCACTCACAGCAAGATACCACCCCACCTTTCCCTGAGTGACTTCAAGTTGGCCATGTCCACTCAGTCACATGACCACCAAGCCATGCCCACCAAATAAGCCACGTCCACAGAACCGGTAGTAAAAAATTTGGAACCCACCCCTGGCCTGTATCTCATAAGATCTGGCAATACACGCCCGAATCCAACAGCCCAGGATCGATGGAGTAACTGTGGCGGGCTGAAAGGATACAAAGAGCAACTCCGTCCTCCGAAAGGAGGAAGTCAGTTTAATATAAATCCGGAGTGCCCGTCTCATGTCTAGCATGTGCCACTTCCTTTCCAGTGCATGCACTGGCCTAGGACAGAAATCAGGTAGAGTAAGTTCCTGGGCCCTGTGGAACCACGTATTTACTTTCGGAATGAAAGAAGGGTCCAAAACCACCTGGTTAGGGTGGAATACACAGAGGTCCGGTCTGATGGAGAACACTGCCAACTCCAATATCTGTCTGGCCAATGTTATGGCCACCAGAAAGGCCACCTTGCAGGTCAGGAAGCGCAATGGGACCTCTCTCATTGGTTAACACATTGAATTGGGCTTTAAAACTTATTGGCAATCAATATGGCATTATATTGCAATAGCAACTCCCTTTTTCTAGCAACCAGGTTACTGAATTTTATACTATCTGCATTTTTTTTAAATTTGCATTTATATCCCGCCCTTCTCCGAAGACTCAGGGTAGCTTACACTATGTCAAGCAATAGTCTTCATCCATTTGTATATTTATATACAAAGTCAACTTATTGCCCCCAACAATCTGGGTCCTCATTTTACCTACCTTATAAAGGATGGAAGGCTGAGTCAACCTTGGGCCTGGTGGGACTTGAACCTGCAGTAATTGCAAGCAGCTGCTGTTAATAACAGACTGCATTAGTCTGTTGAGCCACCAGAGGCCCTTCAAGTTGCCTTCAAAGGCAGCCCTATGTAGAGCATATTTCAGCAGTCTAAACATGTGATGATGGGGGTGTAACTACCTAACAATCATTGGAAGTGAGACAGAGCCAATGTGTTTCTGGACAAATACTACCCTGTCTTGCTTGGATTTAAGCTTGTTTCATCTCTTTCCAGTCTTTCATAGTTGCCAAACGCTGACTGAGAAGTTTCATAGCATCTCTGACCCAGCCTGGAGCAGCATTGGATAACTTTTTATGATCAGCATACTAATGATATTGTATCCTAAATATTTGGTAACATCTCCCAGTGCTTTGCATAGAAGTTAAAAGTGCAAAGGCATTAAAGTTAGCTTGGAGTATCCCACACTCTAGCAAGCATGAGCCCAATTCTTCCTCCCCTGTAATGGTGGTACCCTAATTCTCCTGACAGTCCAGCAAGACACTGTGATTAATGCTATTCAAACTTATTGAGAGGTCTAAGAGGACCAGGAGGGTTGTGCTCTCTCCATCTAAGTCCTATGATCCACCAAGTGACTAATGGCATTTTTACCCATTAACAAGATCTGAATTCAGATTAGTAGGTATCAGTGGTGAAATTCAATTTTTTTTTACTACTGGTTCTGTCGGTGGGTGTGGTGTGACTTGGTTGGCGTGGCTTGGTGGGTGTGGCAGGGGAAGGATACTGCAAAATCTCCATTCACACTCCACTCCAGGGGAAGGATACTGCAAAACCCCCATTCCCTCCCCACTCCTGGGGGGGAAGGATATTGCAAGATCTCCATTCCCATCCCACTCTGGGGCCAGCCAGAGGTGGTATTTGCCAGTTCTCCAAACTACTCAAAATTTCTGCTACCGGTTCCCCAAAACCTGTCAGAACCTGCTGAATTTCACCTTAGTAGGTATCCAATCTAATCGCATCTTCTGTTGCTCATTCCCTACACATTCATCAAAACTTTCCTTCCTCTAAAGGGAAGATTGGAGACTTGGAGGAAGTTGTCTAATACAGCAAGAAGAAAAGAGAAGTCCTTAAAGGGATGGTGCAACCTCCTTCAAGGTTAGTGGCACCCTGTCTTCCCTCAGAGACATGAATCATGTTTCAGCAATAGAATACAGGTCGTCCTTGACCTATAACCACAATTGAGCCCAAAATTTTCATTGCTAAACAATGTTGTTAAATGATCTTTTTGCTACAGTTGTTAAGCGAATCACTCCAATTGTTAAATGAATCACGCGGCCGTTAAGTGAAAGTGGATTTTCCATGGACTTTGCTTGTTGGAAGCCAGTTGGGAAAGTTAAAATGGTGATCACATGACTGTGCAGCTGTCATAAATACATGCCAGTTGCCAAGCCCCTGGACTTTGATCATGTGACTATGGGGATGCTGCAGTGGATGTGAGTGTGAAAACTGGTCATAAGTCACTTTTTTCAGTGCCGCTGTAACTTTGAACAGTCACTAAATAAATGGTTGTATTATATGGAGTATAATATATAATCCTATTGCATACTGGTTTAAATGCATGATGAGAGGAGTAAGTTAACTGAGCATCATTGACTTTTAATGTGTTAATTTAAACTAGCAAGTTTTCATTGTTTGGGAAACCAGCAACACATGTGCAGGACGTTTTAATATAATTCAGTCATATTCCTTGTTTCTGCATTCTTTTCCAGCTCTAACGTCATCCAGTAGGGTTGAAGATCATGCCTAAATCTTCCGCTGAAAAATACTATTTCATAAGCTGAGCATTTTCTCTAATAATAAGAATGGCAATTGTTCACTGTTATTCTATGTACACTTTTAAGTTTTAGTACTAAAATTGAATTTAGAATAGAATAGAATAGAATTTTATTGGCCAAGTGTGATTGGACACACAAGGAATTTGTCTTGGTGCATATGCTCTCAGTGTACATAAAAGAAAAGATACGTTCATCAAGGTACAACATTTACAACACAATTGATGATCAATATATCAATATAAATCATAAGGATTGCCAGCAACAAGTTATAGTCATACAGTCATAAGTGGAAAGAGATTGGTGATGGGAACTATGAAACGATTAATAGTAGTGCAGATTCAGTAAATAGTCTGACAGTGTTGAGGGAATTATTTGTTTAGCAGAGTGATGGCCTACGGGAAAAAACTGTTCTTGTGTCTAGTTGTTCTGGTGTGCAGTGCTCTATAGCGTCGTTTTGAGGGTAGGAGTTGAAACAGTTTATGTCCAGGATGCGAGGGATCTGCAAATATTTTCACGGCCCTCTTCTTGATTCGTGCAGTATACAGGTCCTCAATGGAAGGCAAGTTGGTAGCAATTATTTTTCTGCAGTTCTAATTATCCTCTGAAGTCTGTGTTTTTCTTGTTGGGTTGCAGAACCGAACCAGACAGTTATAGAGGTGCAAATGACAGACTCAATAATTCCTCTGTAGAATTGGATCAGCAGCTCCTTGGGCAGTTTGAGCTTACTGAGTTGGCGCAGAAAGAACATTCTTTGTTGTCCTTTTTAATGATGTTTTGATGTTAGCTGTCCATTTGAGATCTTGCGATATGATAGAACCCAGAAATTTGAAGGTTTCTACTGTTGATACTGTGTTGTCAAGTATTGTGAGAGGTGGAAGTATGGAAGGGTCTTCCTAAAGTCTACCACCATTTCTACGGTTTTGAGTGTGTTCAGTTCCAGATTGTTTTGGTTGCACCACAAGGCTAGTCGTTCGACCTCTTGTCTATATGCGGATTCGTCATTGTCTCGAATGAGACCAATCACTGTTGTGTCATCTGCGAACTTCAGTAGCTTAACAGATGGATCATTGGAGATGCAGTCATTGGTATACAGAGAGAAGAGAAGTGGGGAGAGCACACAGCCTTGGGGGCCCTGTGCTAATTGTACAGGTATTTGATGTGATCTTGCTTAGCTTCACCTGCTGCTTCCTGTTTGTTAGGAAGCTTGTGATCCACTTACAAGTCTGTTCCGGTACCTGTAGCTGGTTTAGCTTAGTTAGAAGAATGTCTGGAATGATGGTATTGAATGCTGAACTAAAGTCTACAAAAAGGACCCTTGCATAGGTCTTTGGAGACTCAAGATGTTGTAGGATGTAGTGCAGAGCCATATTAACAGCATCATCTGTTGATCTATTTGCTCGGTATGCAAATTGCAAGGGGTCTAAGAGCAGATTTGTGATGGTTTTCAGGTAGGAAAGCACTAGCCTTTCAAAGGTTTTCATGACTACAGATGTTAGAGCAACTGGTCTGTAGTCATTCAGTTCCTTGATGGTGGGCTTCTTCGGCACTGGGATGATGGTAGAGCGTTTGAAGCAAGAAGGAACATAGCACATCTCTAGTGATTTATTGAAAATATGGGTGAAGATGGGGGCCAATTGGTCAGCACAGACTTTTAAGCAAGAAGGAGTTATCTTGTCTGGGCCTGGAGCTTTTCCTGACTTTTGTCTGTGAAATAGGTCCTGCACTTCCTTTTCTGTGATCACTAGGGGTTGTGAACCCAATGAAATGGGGTCAGTTGTAGGAGTCATACCCTTCTCATTTAAGCAAATGTTCCATATAGAAGGAGTAAATATTTATCCAAAATTGAAATATCATCAAAACTTGTGAAAAAGGTTCCCTCTTTTCTGCTTGCTTGTATGTATCTACATAAATGATGGACCATGGTTAATGATGATTCCATCAATAAATTAATCTTCTCATCGTTCTCATCACCCATCTCCTCCCACTTATGACTGAATGACTGTAACCTTGTTGCTGGTATCCTTAAGATTTATATTGAATGTTTCCCTTTGACTATCATTAAGTGTTGTACCTTATGATTCTTGACAAATGTATTTTTTCTTTTTATGTACACCGAGAGTTTATGCACCAAGACTAATTCCTTGTATGTTCAATCACACGACCAATAAAGAATTGAATTCTATTCTATTCTATTCTATTCTATTCTATTCTATTCTATTCTATTCTATTCTATTCTATTCTATTCTGTTCTGTTCTGTTCTGTTCTGTTCTTTGCATTTAATGCTTTAATAAAATATCCAGAATAATTCACTAGTGAAGAATACTAAGCTACACTTACTGTTTATTGTTTATTTATGGCATTTCTATTTCAACTGATAATTTTTGTAGGCCATTGTGTGAACTTCGGCCAAAATCATAAATACATTAATAAAATGAAACCATGAAAATCTAAGCCAAATGAAACAGCCATAAAACCAAATTAGCATTAAAGGATACATCTATATTAAAATAAAGCAGAAAGTGTCAAGTTGCTGCCCCACACCCGAGTCCCTTTTTATAGCCCCACAGCCTTGCACTGTCAAATTAATTAATGCAATTACCAATATCATGAATGTGATTTCCTGCCTTGTGGCTGCAATTCCCATTGTGTTGTCTTAAAAAAAAAATAAGAAGGCATAGATTAATAAAGTGTATCAAACTGTGGGTATGGACCCACCGCTAGATCTGGGGATTCTTATAGGGAGGTCCTTTGGTTCCCCCACCTACCCTAACTCTAGTGGGATAATGCAGATTTATAATGGCCTAAAGACATTTTCAAAGATTTAGAAAAACTTCCTTTTTTAAACTACTACTAATAGATGTTTTTTTTTTCTTTTAAATTAAATGCTTTCATAATATAACTCAGATTATCTTTTTTTGTGGGGGGATCATTATTCTGTGTTCTGGCTCTATCTGCAGCAGTTATCATATTGTGAAGTATTGGTAAATCTTTCACCAGCTCTATCTATCCCACTTACGCAATTCCTTTTTTCAAAGCTCGATGGTAGATCACAAGTTAGTCTGCTCCTGGTAATGGGGCTGATGATTACCTGTAAGTCTGAAAAGCTTTGTGACTCTGAATCTTTGAAAAGTGCTCTATAAAAGTATATTAAAAGAGCTTTTAAACTACTTTAATTAGCAAACTAGGATGTTATTTTGAAATAGGCAATAATAGTTTGATAATCAAAAATAATCAAAATAATCAAAAATTGTCTTCCAATAGCAATTAAATTGTGCAGCACTGTGGTCATCTTATTTTTACTCCACCATCATCAAAAGTACAACTTCCCTAGAAGTAGTTTAGTCGAGTTTTGAGGACCATTCTCTCTCTCTGAAATATGTTTTTTTGACATTTACTCTAGGTTTCACATAAGAATTTGCCACCAAAAATAGTATATAAAAATAAGATAAGATAAAGTGCAGTTGTAGCCGACTGTAGGGGCAGTGCTCATCTCTGATTCACAGTCAAAGAGCCAGCATTGTCCAAAGACACTTCCATAGTCATGTGCCCAGCATGACTATATGCCAGAGGAGAACAAAATGCTGTTATCTTCCCACCAAAATAGTACCTATTTATCTACTTGCATTTGCATACTTTCAAACTAAGTTGGCAGGGCAAGTAACAGAAACTTCCTATGTCACATGGTAATTGGTCTCAAACTGCCGACCTTCCGATCAACATGCCCAGCATCTTAGAAACTGTACAGCATTTCTTTAGTTTAACTTGGTTCTCTAAACAAATATCTAATATACCTCAAGAGCACTGAGTTGGTGAAGATTTCTTTAGAATGTGAATGACAAGCAACAGGGAGAAAGCAGAACTACTTAACCCATTTTTTGCATCTGTCTTTACACAAAACAGTCCAACCTATCAAAAACAGCACCACAAAAAACAGATTAGGCACACAAGTTAAAATAGGGAAGAAAATGGTATATGAACACCTGTCTATCCTAGACAAGTTCAGATCACCAGGACCGGATGGATTACACCCCAAGGTTCAGAAGGAACTGGCAGACGAGATCTCAGAACCACTGAATTATATCTTTTAAAGATCCTGGAGCACAGGGAATTGCCAGAGGACCGGAAAAGAGCTGATGTAGTTCCCATCTTCAAAAAAGGAAAAAAAACAGATCCAGGAAACTACAGGCCTATCAGCCTGACCTCAATACCAGGGAAAATTCTGGAAAAGATAATCAAGCAACGAATCAACGAACATCTAGAAGCAAACAAAGTAATAACCAAAAGTCAACATGGGTTTGTCAAAAACAGATCATATCAGACTAATTTTATTGCATTCTTTAACAAAGTGACAAAATTACTGGACCAGAGGAATACTGTCAATAAAATTTACTTGGACTTCAGTAAAGCATTTAATAAAGTAGACCATAACCTACTACTAGATAAAGTAGAAAAATGTGGTTAGACAGCATCACCACCAGATGGATTTGTAACTGGCTGACCAACTGCACTCAACATGTAGTCCTCAATGGAACTGTATCTACATGGAGGGAAGTATGCAGTGAAGTACCCCAAGGCTCTGTTTTAGCCCCAGTACTCTTCAACATCTTCATCAATGACTTGAATGAGGGGATAGATGGAGAACTCATCAAATTTGCAGATGACACCAAGCTGGCAGGAATAGCCAACACTCCAGAAGATACAGAAGGGTCTTGACAGACTTAAACATTGGGCGCTATCTAACAAAATGAAATTCAACAGTGAAAAAAGTAAGGTTCTACATTTAGGCAAGAAAAACAAAATGCACAGGTACAGTATATGTGGTACATTGCTCAATAGTAGTAACCATGAGCGGGATCTTGGAGTCCTAGTGGACAACCATTTAGATATGAGCCAGCAATGCGCAGTAGCTGCCAAAAAAGCCAAAACAGTTCTGCATAAACAGAGGGATAGAATTAAGAACACGTGAAGTGTTAATACCATTTTATAATGCCTTGGTAAGGCCACACTTGGAATACTGCATTCAGTTTTGGTCACCACGATGTAAAAAAGATGTTGAGACTCTAGAAAGAGTGCAGAGAAGAGCAAGAAAGATGATTAGGGGATTGGAGGCTAAAATATGAAGAACAGTTGCAGGAACTGGTTGTTGTTGTTGTTGTTAGTTGCGAAGTCATGTCCGACCCATCGCGACACCATGAACAACGTTCCTCCAGGCCTTCCTGTCCTCTACCATCCTCTGGAGTCCATTTAAACTTATGCCTACTGCTTCAGTGACTCCTTCCAGCCACGTTCTCTGTCGTCCCCTTCTTCTTTTGCCCTCAATCTTTCCCAACATTAGGCTCTTCTCCAGTGAGTCCTTCCTTCCCATTAGGTGGGAAGTATTTCCCAAAGTATTTTTGGGCCAAAGTATTTCAGTTTCATCTTCAGGATCTGGCCTTCTAAAGAGCAGTCAGGGTTAATCTCCTCTAGGACTGACTTGTTTGTTCGCCTTGCAGTCCAAGGGACTCGCAGGAGTCTTCTCCAGCACCAGAGTTCAAAGGCCTCGATTCTTTGGTGCTCAGCCTTTCTTATGGTCCAACCTTCACAGCCATACATTGCAACTGGGAAAACCATAGCCTTGACTATACGCACTTTTGTTGGCAGGGTGATGTCTCTGCTTTTTAGCAGGAATGGGTAGGTCTACTTTAATGAAAAGAAGGACTAGGGGAGACATGATAGTAGTGTTCCAATATCTCAGGGGTTGCCACAAAGAAGAGGGAGTCAAACTATTCTTCAAAGCACCTGAGGGTAGTACAAGAAGCAATGGGTGGAAACTAATCAAAGAGAGAAGCAGTTTGGAACTAAGGAGAAATTTCCTGACAGCTAGAACAATTAATCAGTGGAACAACTTGCCTGCAGAAGTTGTGAATGCTCCAACACTGGAAATTTTTAAGAAGATGTTGGATAACAAATTGTCTGAAGTGGTGTAAGGTTTCCTACCTGGGCAGGGGATCGGACTAGAAGACCTCCAAGGTCTCTTCCAACTCTGTTATTCTATTCTATTCTATTCTATTCTATTCTATTCTATTCTATTCTATTCTATTCTATGTATTCGTTCAGAATGTAAAAATGGAAGCTTGGTACTCCTTTATGAATGTTGGTTGGTTTCATCTTCTCAACAGTAAATAAATATGTTCATGTAGTGTGGTAAGCCACAGTTTTAACCATGGTTTGTTGATTAAACTACAGTGAGTAAGCCAGAGTTTATAACCACAGTTGCTCAATTTGTTTACTATGCTAATAATAATATAATAATATAGCTTACTTGTTGGTGATTCAGTGCACTGTGAGAATTTTGATCATCATTCTTTGCAAAGCATACTGAATCAAAAATAAGGAAATCACATTTTAGTTTAATGGGCTGTAAGACCAACCAAAAAATGTAGCTAGTTTACATTTCAGACTGTCATGGAACCCTTCCCACATTGGACTTAATTAAGTGGGTAAATTTGATGTATAAACATCATGTCACTGCATGTTTTAATTTAGGTTTCCTAATTGAGGATGCAAAAATTAATTTCAGAATTTAAACTATGTTTAATTTTTTATATAACTTGGAAAAGCCAAAAGAGCTTAACATACATTACAGCATCATCAAACTAACCTTTTGAATAAGCTAAACTTTTTGGAAGGAATAACACCCATATAGCCAAAATAGCTCCTTTAAAGTCCGTGATTACTGGAATGGAATGACTAAAAATTAAGCCAAGTGATTGTACTTGGAGGAAGGGACAAAGTCCCTGTCCTCTGAGCTAGGCTAAATATAAGGAACTTAGAAGTAGGGAACGGAAGTTCATTCTTAAACAGAGAGGGCAAGACAGAAGAGTTGCTAAAAATTAACTTTCCTTTGTGTTTGCAAGTGTGAGCAAACATATGGTCAATGTAAGAATATAGCACATATGTTAGCTTTTTGCATCTGTGGTTTGCTGTGTTAAAAGAGAAATAGTAGGCTTCAACTTACTTCAGGAATGGGTGGTGAAGCCAGAAACTGCCTTCCATGTGTTTTGAAGCTGGAGGCCAACTTTTTTTTTTTTAATGGATAGATAACTATGCTGAGCTATCACTGTTTATATATACAGTCACTCTTTCTGTCCTATTATCATCTGTAGTCAAACAAGTTTTACAAGGATCTGTAAATGAATCACAAGCCAATAGTGGCTTATCATACCAGCTTTAGTTCTGGGAAAAACAACTGTCTTTTTTTTCTAATCTCAGTACTGTATTAAGTGTATTCAGAGAGTGCCTGTTGCATAAGAGCAAAGCCTGGTTTAATCCAGGATTCTCTTCCTATCATGTCCAAGCAATGCTTTTAGAAAGTACATATGCAGAACATGAACATAGCAACATTCATGTTCCTTTACCATCTGATATTTGGAAGCATGCTGGAACTGGAGATAATATAAATATGTCCTCAGTAGAAGTTTCAGTAACATTGTCTTCCCGTGATTTTCTTTAATTGGCCACTTCGGTATCAGTGACGGTCAGCATAACTTGCATTGCTCGCCCCACTTAAGCTATCTATAGCTATGATAGGTCAGACATTCAAATAGTGAAAAATGCAATAACCAGATGAGTCACAGAGGCACATCCAACTCCATGCATATTGTATAAATGTAGAAACAGATACACTTAAGAATATGTATTAATGCGAGTGGTAACATAACGTTCCCTTGGACAACCTCTGTAGTTTTCTTGGCAACAGAAGGGACATGATTTACCCACTTGTAAATAATTCAGCCTTGTGTAATGCGTTCCTGAAAATATGTTGTTTAGGAGATAAGTGGCATAATTACCCAATCTTCTCCTTACTATTTTTATTTCTGGCCTGGGTCCTATGTCTTCAAGAGTTCCTCCGGCATGAAGAAAATAAGTTATTTAACTTTTCTTATTCTTTCATCTCTCAGCTAAAGTTCCTGGGATCCATTTGCTCTTCAAAGCCCAGGAATGGGGCAAGAACAAAGCTATCTGTTCTTGCTCTCAGAATCTGTTATGTATTCATGTATGTACCTTTAAATATTTGAGCGGGAAATCAGCACGTTGCTGATTGGACGAAGTCTCCAGCAGAACTGTATAAAAGGAGAGGTTTTTCCCCCAGCCTGTTGCTGGGTTCATCCTATATTAAAGAGCTGTTGTCACTACCCTGGTCTCCAGCCTCGTTACTTCCAGAACATAACATTGGCGACGAAGGTGGGATCTCGAGGCTAAGGAGAACCAGAATCGAGCTGAAGCACGATAGACCCGAACCCAGCAAACTCAGGGCAGAAAAGCGGAGATGGCCAGTTACACTCCGCCCGCACCGTTTGACCGGCTAAGAGAATGGGAACGATATGACCCGTTTCGAAAGCTTTCTAGAAGCCAACGAACTGCAAGGAGTTCCAGATAACCGGAAAAGGGCTTATTTCTTAAGCCACTGTGGTCCGGAGGTCATTGATATCGCGGGAGCCCTGGCAGAGCCAACGCCGTTGCAGTCGGTGTCGGGGCCAACTCTACAGGCTTTACTGAAAACCACTGCACCAACGCCGCCCAAATACGTGCGGCGGTTTGAATTCGGAGAGCGAAGGCAGATGGAGGGCAAATCCATCGGTGACTACATGGCCGCCCTAAGAAAAGCGTCCAAGGACTGCGGATACCGCGACCTAGACGAGGTGCTCCTCGAGCAACTCATCCGAGGGGTCAAAGACATCCGTTTGCGGCGACGGCTGCTAGCAATGAGCAACCTAACGCTGGCCAACGCTCTGGACGAAGCCAGAGCACATGAAATGTCCACCCAAGCGGCAGAGACACTGCAGAAGCCGGTCCCACCAAAGGCGAGCGCGAAGGCAACTCCGGTGCACCAGGAGGAGGTTCAGACCGAATCCGACGGTGAAGATGAGGAAGGGGTCTGCCGCACCGAGAAACGCGACAAAGGGGACCGAGACGAATGCGGAAGCTGCGGGGGTCAACACCAGCACCAACGCTGCAAGTTTAAGGACGCGACATGTCGGCGGTGTGGGAAGAAAGGGCACCTAGCTCAAGTTTGTCGAGCGGCCCAACCTTCCCGCCGAAAATTCAAATCGGCCAATCAGAGCGCGGAATCGGCAAGGCGACCGCGATTGGCTCAAACAAAAAGGCGCGGATTCCAACCAAACAACTGTGGTCATAGGTCACCGACCAAGTGGAGAAGAAGATCTTCACCAAACCAAAATAGAGGGAGTACGGTGCCGGCTCAAGTAGACACGGGATCAGCGATCACCATCTTGTCGTGGGACACTTTGGCAAAGTCGCTGCCGTCCGTCGCAAAGCGCCACCTGCAAGCACAACGGCTACGAGTCCACGACTACCAAGGGAATCGCATCCCTATTCGAGGGACCACCTCCGTCCGAGTCGAGTACGGTCCACACAAGAAGACCCTGCCCATCACGATCGTTGAAGGAACCCTGCCCAGTCTGTTGGGACTAGACTGGTTTCGTGCCCTGGGCATGGGAGTGACTGGCATCTACAGAAGTGACTGTAACCTGAAAGACATTCTCTTTAACGAGTTCGAAGATGTCTTCAAGGACTGCCTGGGCAAGTACAAGGGGACCCCTATTTCCTTCAACTTAGACCCCCAGGTAGCCCCCATTAGGCTTAAGGCGAGGAGAGTCCCTTTTGCCCTAAAACCAAAAATCGATAAGGAGCTGGATAAGCTCATAAATCAGGGGATTTTGGTGCCAGTCGATCACGCAAAGTGGGAGACGCCAATCGTCACCCCAATAAAGCCGGACGGGTCAATTAGAATTTGCGCTGACTACAAGGCGACGCTTAACAAAGCCTTACAGAAAAGCGCTTACCGGTTCCGTGGTGCAACACTTATTGCACTCTTTGGGGCAAGGGCAAGTCTTTGCAAAGTTAGACTTGGCCCAAGCCTACCAACAACTGCCCGTAGACGCCCGCACAGCCGAAGCCCAAACGATTGTAACGCACAGGGGGGCCTTCAAATGCACCCGATTGCAATTTGGGGTGAGTGTGGCACCAGGGCTGTTCCAAAACCTAATGGAACGACTACTGCAGGGGCTCCCAGGGGTAGTGCCCTACTTCGATGATGTCCTAATTTCAGGGGAAAACATAGAGGAATTGGGGGAGCGTTTAAGAAAGGTTTTGGGCATTCTCCGGACAGCCGGATTAAAAGTCAAGGCAAACAAATGCCAGATAGGGGTCGAATCCGTCGATTTCTTGGGCTACCGGATAGACAAGAAAGGAATTCACCCTACTGAGAGCAAGGTCAAGGCAATTAGGAAGGCTCCAGCGCCCAAAAACAAAGCAGAGCTGCAGGCATTCCTGGGGTTGGTGAATTTTTACGCGGTCTTTTTAAAGAACAAAGCGACCATTGCCGAACCGCTGCATAGGCTTTTAGGGAAAAATACTGTCTGGTCTTGGGGAAAGTCGGAAAATAGGGCTTTTGAAGCAGTAAAGAACCTGCTCTCAAGTGATAGCCTGCTCATCCAATATCACAACTCATTACCCCTAGTGCTGGTTTCATGCCTCCCTTATGGGGTGGGGCTGTACTCAGCCATAGACTTCAAACGGCACAGAAGCCCCTATAGCTTTTACTCTAGAACGATGTCCTCCCAGAGAGAAACTACAGCCAATTAGATAAAGAAGCACTAGCCATTGTGTCCGGGTTAAAAATTCCACGAATATGTCTTTGGGCGGATTTTGAAATCGTGACTGACCACAGACCGCTACTAGGGATACTGGCTGGCGATCACCAACGCCTGTGGCACTTTCGCCACGCTTGACCCGATGGACTATATTCTTAGCCGCTTATTCATACAAGCTGCAGCATCGACCAGGAAAAGAAGTGGGGCATGCGGACGCGTTAAGCGATGCCCACTACCAGGGGCGATCAAGACCCCACTCCGGGAACGCCTATCCTACTTATTGACTCTTTGGACTCTGGCCCAGTCACATCTAAGGAAGTGGCTCGGCATCATACCGACATTGTGTTAAGGACTGTACTCGGTTGGGTACAGAGAGGTGCCGCGCCGGGCGAGCAGTTCAAAGAATTTGTTAAAAACGAGATGAGCTCTCGGCTCAAGGGGTGCCTGTTATGGGGTGATCGTGTAATAATTCCTGATAAATTAAGGGAAAGGTATTGGACCTCCTCCACGAGGGTCACCCAGGATCGTAAGGATGAAGGGTTAGCTAGAAGCTATGTGGTGGCCACTCATGGACGCAGAGATTGCTGAGAGGGTAGGAAATGCCAGGCTTGCCAAGAGTCCAGACCTCTACCCCAACGGCCCCAGTCAGGAATGGGAAAAGCCCCAAGGGCCCTGGTCAAGAATCCACATTGATTTTGCTGGCCCTTTCCACGGCCAAACGTTCCTAGTGGTTGTTGATGCATTCTCTAAATGGTTGGAGATCATACTCATGAAATCCACTACGGCCGAAGCAGTAATCGCAGCCCTGCGCCACCTATTCGCAACTCACGGGTTGCCGGGCACTCTGGTGTCCGACAATGGGCCGCAATTCACGGCAGCCCAGTTTGAAGAATACCTGGCAGAGGAGGGCATCCGACATGCCCTCTCTGCGCCTTTCCACCCTGCGTCGAATGGCCTTGCAGAGCGTTCCGTCCGGAGCGCTAAGGAGGCATTGTCCAGGCTCAAGCCAGGTGACTGGCAAACAAAGATAGATTTCTTTCTGGCCGTTCAGCACAGAACCCCAAGCACGGCTACAGGCAGAAGCCCAGCCGAATTATTGATGGGACGGAAACTCCGGTGCCCACTGGACCGTTTGAATCCCCATTACACACCAGAGGGTTACAAGGGGGAACTAGAAAAAACAAGGGAAATGGGCATAGGCGACCGGGTGTGGGCCCGAAACTATGGGGACGGCCCTAGTTGGCTCGCAGGACAAATCATAAAGACAACCGGCCCAAAATCGTATTTGGTAGAGCTACAAGACAACCGAGTGTGGAGGCGCCACATAGATCAGATAAGGAAACGAATAACTGATCAAACCGAACCAAATGAAACAGATCATGACCAATACCCGTTTGAATTCACAGCTGACAATGACCCGGGGGAGGCGCAAGACTTAGCTGAGGTCCCAGAGTTCCAGCGACGCCATCAGGTTCCCGAGGGAAACAGCAGGGAAAATTACAAAAGTAATCCAAGGCCGGATGGCCAAGAAAAAGAGTCTGCCAATAATCCGGGGCCCGTTGGCCCAGAGAAAGAGCTGGGAGGAGAAAACAGCCCCTCCGACCAGCTCAAAACACCACCCAGAACTGAACCGCGCAGGTCAGAAAGAACTAGGAGACGCCCAGGTTATTTGCGTGACTACGTCGAAAAATAACATGTAAATAAATATGTAAATAGAGGCAAAGTGTTTTCTGGGAGGGGAGGAGTGTTATGTATTCATGTATGTACCTTTAAATATTTGAGCAGGAAATCAGCACGTTGCTGATTGGACGAAGTCTCCAGCAGAACTGTATAAAAGGAGAGGTTTTTCCCCCAGCCTGTTGCTGGGTTCATCCTATATTAAAGAGCTGTTGTCACTACCCTGGTCTCCAGCCTCGTTACTTCCAGAACATAACAGAATCATCTAAAAGCATCTGCTTTTCGGGACAACATCCTATTGAGCAATTATAGGGGGGGAAATGCTCTAACTTCTGCACAATCTTCATGGGTAGCACTAAGGCTGCACATATTTCATTTTACAAATTTCAATCTTCTTTATGCTAAGTGCACAATACAATACACACTTATGGTCCTGTATCTTAGTTAACTAAATATTGGTTTCATTAATACAATTGAGCGTGTCCAGAAATATTTTACAAGAAGAGTTCTCCACTCCTCTGATTACAAGAAAATACCTTATGCCACCAGACTTGAAATCCTGGGTTTAGAAAATTTAGAACTCCGCCGCCTTTGACAAGACGAGCTTAACTCATAGAATCATCTGCTACAATGTCCTTCCTATTGAAGACTACTTCAGCTTCAATCACAACAATACACGAGCACACAATAGATTTAAACTTAAAGTGAACCGCTCCAATCTTAATTGTAGAAAATATGACTTCAGTAACAGAGTTATTAATGCCTGGAATGCACTACCAGACTCTGTGGTCTCTTCCCAAAATCCCCAAAGCTTTAACCAAAAACTGTCTACTATTGACCTCACCTCATTCCTAAAAGGTCTGTAAGGGGCATGCATAAGAGCACCAGTGTGCCTGTTGTGACCCAGACTCGAGCAGGTAGCAACAAACGCAGTCCTTAATGAAAATAAACTTTATTCAAGCAGCTGGGAAATGACCCATTCCCAGCATTGTGAAACTCAAAAGAAAGCAAAGGCTTCTCACACAAAACAGTCTGCCATTATTTCCAACCTGGTCCAATTTAGATAATTGCCAAAGTCCTTTGCAGATAAGCATCTCGAGCAGAGAATGGAGAGCTGCCAAGGTCTTCTCAGAGAAACATCCAGAGCAGAGAATGGGACGAGTGCAGCTCCAACGTTGTTTTCCAGCAAACTGAGACACCAATGCTGGTCTCCTTTTAAACCTTATGGGAGGTGTTAGATTCGGGCAATAACGAGGCAGGAGACCAGGGTAGTGACAACAGCTCTTTACTATATGGTGAACCCAGCAGCTCGGGCTGGGAAAACCCTCTCTTTATATACAGTTTAGCCGGAGGCTTCATCCAATCAGCAACGTGCTTTTTCCCGCTCAGTTTTCCCTCCACAACTTTTAAAGATACATTACACTCCTTCCCTCCCAGAGAACACTTTACCAATATTTACATAGAATTAACATCTTATTTTTCAACGTAATCACGCAAGTAGACTGGGCGTCTCCTGACTCTTTCGGACCTGCGCAATTCATTTTCTGGGAGTGAGTCGAGCTGACCGGAGGGACTGTTTGTTCCTCTCAGCTCCTCCTCTAGGCCATCCGGCCCTGGATTATTTGCAGAGTCGTCCCTGCTGTTTTCAGGAGGAACCGGTTGGCGTCGCTGGACTCCCTGGAACTCAGATAAGTCCCGCATTTGCCCCGGGTTTGAGTCAGCTGTGGATTCAAGCATGGGATAGTCAGGGCCTGTTTCGTCTGATTCTGATTTACCGGTTATGCGTTTCCTTATTTGGTCTATGTGGCGCTTCCATACCCGGCCATCCTCTATCTCTACTAGATATGATTTTGGTCCTGTTATCTCTAGGATTTTTCCTGCTAACCAGGTCGGGCCCTCGCTGTAGTTGTGTGCCCACACTAGGTCGCCTACTGCCATCCCTCTTGTTTTTCCGTGTGCCCCTTTGTAACCGTCTGGTGTGTAGTTTGGGTTTAAACGGTCTAGTGGGCACCTAAGCTTCCGACCCATTAATAGCTCTGCCGGGCTGCGGCCAGTTGTTACACAGGGGGTTCTGTGTTGGACTGCTAGGAATGTATCGATTTTTGTTTGCCAATCGCCTGGCCTGATTCTGGACAATGCTTCCTTTGCGCTCCGAACAAAACGTTCTGCAAGGCCGTTCGTCGCAGGGTGGAAAGGCGCCGAGAGGACATGTCAGATGCCCTCCTCTGCCAAGTACCCCTCAAACTGGGTTGCCGTGAATTGCGGGCCGTTATCGGAGACTAAGGTGTCGGGCAACCCGTGGGTTACAAATAGGTGCCGTAGGACTGAAATCACGGCCTCGGCTGTCATGGATCTCATGAGAATGATTTCCAGCCATTTGGAGTAGGCATCGACTACTACCAGAAAGGTTTGGCCGTGGAAGGGGCCGGCAAAATCGATATGGATCCTAGACCAAGGGCTCTGGGGTCTTTCCCATTCCCGAATCGGGGCCGTTGGGGGTAGCGGTCTGGACTCCTGGCAGGCCTGGCATTTCCCTACCCTCTCAGCAATTTCCATGTCCATTAAGGGCCACCACACATAGCTTCTCGCTAGACCCTTCATTCTCACGATCCCTGGGTGGCCTTCGTGAAGGAGCTCCAATACCTTTTCCCTCAATTTCTCCGGGATCACCACTCGATCCCCCCATAGCAGGCACCCCCCTTGAGCTGAGAGTTCCCCACATTTTTTTACAAATTCTTTAAAACGCTCGCCCGCGCATGGCCAACCTCTTTGTACCCAACCAATTACAGTCCTTATTGTGATGTCCTTGTACGAAGCCCGAGCCACCTCTTTGGATGTGACTGGGCCAGAGTCCAAAGAGTCAATTAGCAGAACTGGTGTCCCCGGAGTGGGGTCTTCGATAGTCTCTGGTAACGGGCATCTGCTCAGGGCGTCTGCATGTCCTACTTCCTTCCCTAGCCGGTGTAGTAGTTTGTAAGAATCGCCGCTAGAAAGATAGTCCATCTGGTCAGTCTGGGCGAAAGTGCCACGGGCGTTGGTGATCGCCTGCCAACAGGCCTAGCAAAGGTCTATGGTCCGTGATGATTTCGAAATCACGACCAAATACATATTCATGGAATTTCTTTACTCCGGAGACTATAGCCAAGGCTTCCTTATCAAGCTGGCTATAATTCCTTTCAGCTGATGACATGGTTCGGGAGTAGTATGCAATAGGGGCTTCTGTGTCATTTGGCAACCTGTGGCTGAGCACAGCCCCCACCCCATAGGGAGATGCATCGCAGCTTAACACTAATGGCAGCGTGCCATTGTATTGGATAAGGAGGCTATCACTCGATAGGAGATTCTTTACCCCTTCGAATGCCCTAGCTTCCGCCTTTCCCCAAGACCATGCAGCCGTCTTTGCTAGTAGTTTATGAAGCGGCTCGGCTACTGTTGCCTTATTTCTTAAAAATACCGCGTAGAAATTGACCAGACCTAAGAATGCCTGCAACTCCGTTTTGTTCTTTGGAACCGGGGCCTTCCTGATGGCCCGCATTTTGCTTTCAGTGGGGTGAATCCTTCCCTGTCTATCCGTAGCCCAGGAATTCCACAGATTCAACCCCGATCTGGCATTTGTTCAGTTTAACTTTGAGACCGGCAGACTGGAAAATGCCCAAAACTTTTCGCAGCTTTACCCCTAATTCCTCTAGATTCTCAGCGGATACCAGTACATCGTCAAAGTATGGTACCACCCCTGGTAGTCCCTGCAATAGACGCTCCATTAGGTTCTGAAATAACCCTGGAGCCACACTAACCCCAAACTGTAACCGGGTACACTTAAAAGCCCCTCTGTGAGTCACAATTGTCTGCGCTTCGGCTGTGCTGTTATCTACAGGTAGCTGTTGGTAGGCTTGGGTCAAGTCTAGCTTGGCAAAAACCTGCCCTTGCCCCATTGAATGCAGTAAGTGCTGTACCACCGGGACGGGGTAAGCACTCTTTTGCAACGCTTTGTTAAGCGTTGCCTTATTGTCAGCGCAAATCCGGACCGACCCGTCCGGTTTGACTGGGGTGACTATAGGGGTCTCCCACTTAGCATGGTCAACTGGCACTAGAATTCCCTGGTTTACTAGTTTATCCAGTTCCCGGTCAATCCTGGGCTTTAGGGTGAACGGGACCCTCCTAGCCTTTAAACGAATAGGGGCAACTTGTGGGTCTAAGTTAAACGAAATAGGGGTCCCCGTGTACTTGCCCAGGCAGTCTCTGAAAACGTCCCCAAATTCCTTCATGAGTGCGTCTTTGAGGTTGACTTCGTTTCTGAAGATTCCAGTCACTCCCATGCCCAATGCTCGGAACCAGTCCAGTCCCAACAAGCTTGGCAGGGTCCCATCGACTATGGTGATGGGCAGAGTTTTCTTGTATTGTCCATACTCGACGTGGACGGACGTTACCCCTTGAACAGGGATGCGATTCCCTTGGTAGTCTTGTACCTTTAATTTCTGTGTTTTCAGCTTGCGCTTTGCGATGGCGGGTAAGGCTTTCACGAGAGTGTCCCAGGACATGATCGTGATCGCTGAGCCGGTGTCCACCTCCAATCGGCACGGCACCCCCTCAATCTTTGCTTTCGTAAAGATTTTTTTTTCTAGGCGTGTTGTTGCGTGACCCACTCTCACGACAGTCTGATTCAACTTCACGCCTTTTTTGAATTGACCAATCACGGGCTGCTTCGCCGTTCCCGCGCTCTGGTTGGTTAGTTTGAATTTTTGGCGGGAAGGTTGGGGTGCTCGACAGACCTGTGCTATGTGCCCCTTCCTTTCGCACCGCCGACAAGTCGCATCCTTAAATCTGCATTGTTGTCGTTGGTGTTGCCCCTCACAACTCGCGCAGTCTCCCCGGTCTTCTTTTTCCGGCCTCCCGGTGTGGAAGACTCCTTCCTCCTCCTCACCGTCCGATTCGGCCTGGACCTCTTCATTGTGGCCCGGGGTTGATTTTGCACCAGCCGTTGGTGCGATCTGCTTTTGTAGGGTTTCCGCCGCTTGGGTAGACATCTCATGAGCCCTGGCTTCATCCAAGGCGTTTGCCAGCGTCAAGTTGCTTTTGGACAGCAGCCGCCGTCGCAAACAGATGTCCCTGACCCCACAAATGAGTTGCTCCAGCAATGCCTCTTCCAAGTCTCGATACTCGCAATGGTTCGTGGCTTTCCTCAGGGCTGCCATGTATACGCTGATGGACTCGCCCTCTTGCCTCGCTCCTGAATTCGTGCGTGCACATACTTGGACGGCGTTGGTGCATAATGGGCTTTCAATACGGTCTGTAGAGTCTGCCACTAATGTTCCCTTTGATTGTATCCAATTCGTATAGTTATTTCATGCTTACACTTATATATACAGTGACAAATAAAATAAATAACAAATTTTTTTCTTTGAATTTATATCCCGCCCTTCTCCGAAGACTCAGGGCAGCTTACATTGTGTTAAGCAATAGTCTTCATCCATTTGTATATTATATACATAGTCAACTTTATTGCCCCCAACAATCTGGGTCCTAAGATATTAAAAGTCTTTATAAATCTTGCTGATTTCTCTGGTGAGTTTGGAATGGAAATTCCTCCATCCCATTTCAACTGCCAGGAATGAAATAAGCCTGGATATCTGGAGATGATACTCTTTAGCCTAATGAGTTCCCTAAATGTTCTGTTTCCAAGTAGGTCCCATGAAACAGTAGCCAGCTGACATAACTATAACAGCAATAGCAATAGCATTTAGACCTCTCTATAGTGCTTGACATACTCTCTGAGCAGTTTCAAAATGCCCCCAACAATCTTATTCCTCATTTTACTGACCTCGGAAGTCTGTAAGTATGGAAGATTTGAGTCAACCTTGAGCCGGTCAGAATCAAACTCCTGGCAGTGAGTAAAGTTTGTCTGCAATACTGCAAATTACTGCATTCTAACTACTATGCCAACACAGCTCACATGCCATGGTATAAATGCTGTGTCAGGGTTCCAAGTAACACCCCCAATGAAAGAAAACTCTGAGGTTTGGATTTCCTCAAAGTTACTTTTTATTAGAGATGTCATATTGACACATCTGGGAAAACCTGAATCTGAAAGCTTCCAGGTTTTCTCCACTCAAGTGAAAGTTCAAGTCCCTGCCCAGTATCCTCATGTCCATCACATGGTCCAATCATCCACTTTCCAAACTGAAGACACCTTCCAGTCATCGGGTGCCAGGGCACTGCCAGGGCACTGCATCCTTGACTCTCTGAGAAAGGAATGTTATTTTGACTACATATCATCTATACTCTATGCAATCCCCACTCCCATTTTCCCACAGAAGAATATGTGGCAGGCCTGAAGGCCCAAATGTAAAAGATGGCTCCCAGGTCTGACATGCTGTAGATCTGTGTTTCCCAACCTAGCCATCTTTGGGGATGTGATCCCAGAATATCCCAGCCAAGATGTGCAGGCTGGGAAACATTATCGTACCTCACTATTGTTATTATACAAAGAGAAAAAATGTCTGCCAATGACTCAAATATTTAATATAATTCACATAATACCTATGTGAAAATAGAATTACATATCTATGATTTAGTCCAAAATAATAATTAATTAGAATGTAAATATCATAATTAAGTCTCCCATTCCTGAACACAACTTAGAATCAAAGCAAGTAAGTGACAGGTGCTAGGAGGGCTGAGAAGAGATATGAGCAGAGATGTTAAAATTTAAGATGAGCAGAAAAGACTATGACAGTGATATGGTTGTCTTGTTCTAAATTCAGCAGTTTCTCTGCAATATTATAACTATTATAGCAGATACTAAGCTCTTTCTCCAGGTCAATGTGGGCATTTTCTTGATGACTAAATAACTGAGATGATTTGGCAGCAAAGACACAAATGTTCTGTCCCATATTTCTGTTTACATGCTTGTATGCGGAACTTGCCTAGAAAACCATTAGGTGAAGAAATGCCTACTAGAAGCATATGTAAATATATTAAGTGCATATTTATTAAAACTCATCCGTAATTATAATCAATGTATTAAGTGGATATGGAAATTCATCAGGAATTAGGACAAGTCTATTAGCTATTCAAAATATTAAACAGAAATAGTGATAAATATTTAACATGTGTGATGTGTAATGTATGTGAAGCCAGGGAAAGCAGTAAAATAAAATACCTAGTTTCAGTATCTTTGATTAGTGCCACAAATTTCCATCTGGTCAATTAACGGACTTCATAATGTCATTATAGTATTATCTACATTACTGTACATTTGAAATGAAATATATTGCTTAATCTAGGAAAACATGGTCTTCCTAATAAGGTATGTTGGACTATAGCTGCAAAGGTACTTAGCTTTATTGGAAATTGTGATCAAATAATTGAAGGCTGCAAGTTTTGGGAGGAAATAGTCTATTTCAAAAATAGGCATTAGGCAACCTTTTCAGATTGCAGATTCTAATTGCATGATCTCACATAGTGGTATGATTGAATATCAACTTTCTATGAACACTGAACCATCTTGCAAGATTTTGCCATTTTTCATTTTAAACAAATGATTAATTTTTGGATTTCTCTAGACTAACTCTGTATGAGATGAAAATTTCTACTGATAGGTATAGTTAAGTATAATAGAAGTTCCCAAGTTAATATCAAAGTATTATATGGAAAGTAATTGTTCGGAATCAAGAAATTGGACTTTAAAAGTCAGTGTAGATTGAGCCTGTTAACAAAATAATAGCTACTGGTAACTATGTATGGCAGAAATAATGTTAATCAATAAATGATCACTAATATTCTATTATTAATATTATTAATATATTATATATATATTATATATATTATAATTATAAATATATTATTATAATTATTATAATTATATATTATAATTATATATTATAATTATTATAATAATAATTATAAATATATTATTATTATTAATAATAATAATTAATATTATTAATATTCTATTATTAATAATATTATAATATTAATATTATTAATATTCTAACACTAATATAGGAGACATGGTGGCTCAGGGGCTAGGACGTTGAGTTTGTCGATCAAAAGGTCAGCAGCTCAGCGGTTCGAATCCCTAGTGCTGCCGTGTAACGGGTGAGCTCCCGTTACTTGTCCCAGCTTCTGCCAACCTAGCAGTTTCAAAAGCACCTAAAAATGCAAGTAGAAAAAATAGGGACCACCTTGGTGGGAAGGTAACAGCATTCTGTGCGCCTTTGGCATTTAGTCATGCCAGCCACATGACCATGGAGACATCTTCGGATAGTGCTGGCTCTTCAGCTTTGAAACGGAGATGAGCACTGCCCCCTAGAGTCGGCAACGACTAGCACATATGTGCGAGGGGAACCTTTACCTTTACCTTTTAATATTCTGATAGTCTAGATCAATTGGAATTTCTAAACATTCTTTAAATGTAGGCTCATGAAGAAGACATTAGAACAGTGTTTCTCAACCTCAGTGACTTTAAGGTGTGTGGACTTCAACTCCCAGAATTCCCCAGCCTGCATACTGCATATCTTAAAGTTACTGAAGTTGACAAACAGTACATTAAAAGAATGTCAGTGCTGGTTTGATCTTACTATATAGTACATGGAAACAATGCAATTGGGCTATCTGCCTAGGCTGCACAAAGTCAGCTGAAGAACATACAATATGAACCTGCCTGCAACTTTTCCTCTTAAACTCTTCCACTGCTGCATTTCATTTTATAAAGGATTGGATTTGGGAAAATTCTAAGCCGCCTGTCTCCTCCTATAAAATCTTCAAAATTGGTCTTTCTGAATGCAGTCTCTAATGGCTTTATGTCTTCCACATTTTCTTGCTTCATCAGCTATTTTGCCTGACAATTAGTAACATGCCAGACAGAAAGTATTTTAAAACTGAAAATATTTCTCCTTGAATGGCTTTTTGGACTAAAGATGCACAAACTCTCTTTATTCTTTTTCCTTAATCCAGAATGTTTCTGTAACATTTTATAACTACTGTTTGGTCATAAGACAGAAAGTTCAAATAAATAAGTAAAGGCTAGACAACATTTTTAGGCCAAAGGTCATTTTGGCGTTCACATAATTGCTGCCATGGGAGAATTTCCTGTTCATAAAATGACCATAATTCTGGATGTTAGAAGTTGCAAAATATTCATTTATTAAAAGGGAATTTGCTGAAGATACACCCCTTAATTTACTTTTGTGCTCCCCTAAGATGCTAATCATTGCCTTTCAATTTATTTCTCTCTTTTTTATGGATAAGGAGCTTTAGGTCACCACCAAGAGCCATGGTGGTGCAGTGGTTAGAGTGCAGTACTGCGGGCTACTTCTGCTGATTACGAACTGCCAGCAGTTTGGCAGTTCAAATCCCACCAAGCTCAAGGTTGACTTAGCTTCCATCCTTCTGAGGTGGGTAAAATGAGGACCCAGATTGTTGGGGGCAATATGCTGACTCTGTAAACTGCTTAGAGAGGGCTGGAAAGTACCGTGAAGCGGTATATAAGTCATATTGCTATTGTTTATGTTCAGTTTTATATGCCTTTAGTGCATGTAAATAAACATGCTGCAGGAAACTGGTATTATGCGTAGACATTTTGTTGTCACTTCTAGTAAAGTTGATACTTTTGCTACTGTTGAAAAGGTATACAGATAGTCCTCAACTTACGATCACAATTGAGTCCAAAATTTATGTTCTTTAATGAGAAATTTGTTAAGTGAGTTTTGCCCCATTTTATGACTTTTCTTGCCACATTTGTTAAGTGAATCACTGCAGTTGTTAAATTAATAATATGGTTGTTAAGTGAGTCTAGTTTCCCCATTGATTTTGCTTGTCAGAAGGTTGCAAAAGGTGATTACATGACTCCTGGATACAGCAACTGTCATAAATGTGAATGAGTTGTCAAGCATCAGAATGTAAATCACGGGACAACGGTTGTAAGTGTGAAAAACGGTCATAACTCACTTTTTTCAGTGATATTGTAACTTTGAACAGTCACTAAACGAACTGTTGTAAGTCGAGGACTATCTGCGTAACATTCTGTGGCATGCAACTTAAAAAGATATAATTAGGATAGGCCTTATTTTTGAGGCCTTATTTGAGCTGCACCATAATGAAGTAGGTAGTGCAAGTAAGACTATTGTAAAGTATACTCTTTTATCACTTGACAAAGTGGCTTTGCAAAGATCATTACAAGGTCCAAATAAAAGTATCCAAGTTGCTATTCTATTAATTTCATAGCTAGTGCATCATATTTACAGGACCGTCTGCTGCCACCGATTGCCTCCCACCGACCTGTGCGCTCTCACAGGGAGGGACTCCTCAGGGTGCCGTCAGCCAGGCAGTGCCGGCTGGCGACACCCAGGGGAAGGGCCTTTTCTGTGGGGGCTCCCACCCTCTGGAACGAACTTCCCCCAGGACTTCGCCAACTTCCTGACCTTCAAACCTTTCGCCGCGAGCTTAAGACACATCTATTTATCTGCGCAGGACTGGACTAAAATTTTAAATTTGGTTTTAACGGGGTTTTATTATCTTATTGTAGTTTTAACATTCGGCCTTATTTAATAAGTTTTTTAAATTGGTGTTTTATTTTGTATTTATATGTATGTTTTATTAGGCTGTAAACCGCCCCGAGTCCCTTCGGAGATAGGGCGGTATAAAAATGCGATTAAATAAATAAATAAATGTAAAATTAATCACCAGTTTTATTAATCTCCTCCCTCATTTCCCCCCTTCCTGTTCCTTTCCAAAACTTTTTTTTTTTCTATTTCTACAGCAGGATCATTGGTTCCTATTTCTCACCTAGCCACTTAACCAGCTTTTTAATCAAAGTTTGTATACTATCTTTTCATTCCATAGCCTGCAAACCATAACTTTTCATCAGGGTCATTTCTCCAACCTACGTTACTTTTTATTTTCTGGGTGGAGATGAGGTTACCCCACCCCCAGTTGGATTGGCCAAGAAGAGATCCACAGAACTCAAAAGCCTACTTGTAACCTTGCCCGCTACACCTTGAGTAAGCTAAGAAGAGCAGGCTAACGAGCTGAAAAGTTTTTCAGATGGCAGAATTCTTCCTCCAAGGGCTGACTGGCGAATTTCATTAACTCTCCTGAATCAGCATTCCCTATTCTAGCGTCCACCGGACCTTTTTAGGACTTCAACTCCCCGTAATCCATGCCGATTGAGCCATTGAAAAGGCTTCCAGGCTGGAGCTGTCTGACTTGAGAGCCCTACTTAGCTAATGCCTCGTGGGAGGAGCGTCCGTCGACCCCATTGTCAATTTCTACTCCGGGTTGCAAACTTCTTCGGGAGAGGACTCCAGCTGAAGTTTCAGACAATGGGAGTTTATTTCAGCCTCATCTTTCACCCCCGGGCTCTCCGCGTCGCTTTTGGTTAAGGAAAGGAAAGGAAAGGAAAGAGATGCCTACTTCGGCCAGGCGACGCCGAAGGGAGCGAATTTCAGAAAGTTTGCCCAAGTCAGGGGAGGGTTCGCCGAGCTCATTGGAGGATGCTGGCTTCATTTGAAGCCTAGAAAGAGTTCACAAGCATAAACAGGAAAGCCTTACATCACTCTTGTGTCTGTGTGTGTAGGGGAGGAGCCCTGCCTGCTCTCCACTCGCCACTCTTTGTGGTCATGAATTGAGCGGAGGGCGCAAAGAAGAGAGGGAGAGATCTTCGCCTTTCAAGCCAGGCGAAGAAGCGCCTGCCAGAGGATTGCTTAGAGCGGGGCTCCTACGACTCACCATGCCCCTTCGGAGCGCTGAGGAGAAACCTAAGGATGAAATTGCTTTGGAGAGCTAAAATGGTAACTCCATCACACACACACAAGCTTCTTTGCGTTTCTTAAAAGGCTTCTCTGAACAGGCAGAGGGATTCCTCCCTTTCGGGACGCCGAGGTTTTATACTTTTTTTGAGAAGGGAAACGGCTCGGGCGAAGATCTGCTGCTTCCCAGTTGCTGACTTCCCAGGGGCGAAAAATTTTTTTTGAAGTCTTTTTTTTTTAAAAAGAAAAAAGCCCCCTGCGACTTAGTGAGAATTCGAGTTTGGAAACGACGCCGCCTGCAATCTAATTCTCCCTCTTTAAGTGTGGGAAAGTACGGCGCGTGGGGGTGGGGGGAGAAAGGAGGGAAATGAACGGGCTTAATAAGCTTTTGTACACATCTCAGAGGCTGTAGTCCTTCGTCAGTCAAAAAGTGTTATTTTCCTATATATATGTATGTGTGTGTGTCTTTTAGAATTGTTTATTGCAGTGATTAAACTGTAACCGTACAGCAAGTATAGTTAAGCTATATTTTCCTGAGCCCCTTAAACTTTCTGACATGCTAATTTTTTTTAAAAAAAATCTTTAATGGTGTTCTGTTAAACCGTATCTGGTTTTCTTCTCAAGTCCTGATTTTCTTTCTTTTTTTTAAAAAAAAGCTGAAATAAAGTCAGCTAATTGTTCCAGAGTTCCTGCAATCAGAAATGCCTGTGTAGCTTTTAAAGGTTCAGCTAGTGGTGCAGTTTAAATGCTGACGATAATAGTTATTGGCAATATTATATGTGTGTGTGTGTGGGGAGGGGGGATATTTCCTTATGAAACGATACCGCAGAACTATTTGAAATATGTATAAATCCTGGCTAGGGTGCCAGAGACGTTAAATGGAAATGCAGTTATCTTGCTATATATTCTAGCTTTTTCTCCATTGAATAGCTTGTAGTTTGGGGGAGATTTGGAGTATTATTGCTATTATTATTTTTGTATGCCGGTTGTCCTTTGGAAGGTCTCCTTTGAAACAAATTGCGCAGCAGCTGGCCCAAACACGAGGCAAATGGGGAAAATGACTTTGTTTCTATTATTATTACTAAGAAATCCAAGCATTTCCTTTCTTCCTGTGGCAGAGCTCAATCCAAGACTGGGGTGAAGAGATAGAGGAAGGAGCAGTTTACCATGTCACCCTCAAAAGAGTACAGATTCAACAAGCCGCCAACAAAGGAGCAAGATGGCTAGGGGTGAGTGAAAATGCCACTTTGGCATCTTGTAAAAGTGCTTAGTGGACTTTGGAGTCCCAGCTGAGAGCTGCATTCCAGGCCGCTGCCTGCCTATATACTATGCGTTGTGCTAAAGCCGGGTTTTCACACTACAATACTTTTTTCATACGGTGTGGGGGAAGTGTAAAGTAAGGATCAGTGTTACTTTTGGCCATATAATACATTACCACAGTTTCAGAACAAATAGAATTTTGTTTTTTAAGAAGATGGGGGAGTCCTCAGTAGTAGCTGAGTTGCTTTAGTGCAGATGTTCCAAAGTTTGTGCACGTGTGGGAAAACACTTGTGAATTACTGGCCTTCAAAGTTAGGACCGGTAATTCTGACCTAGGTGGACCAATTTTCATTTGTTGTGCTCCATAGTATCTTTTAGATAATCATAAGAGGACACTTTGGTAAAAAGTTGGCTCTGGTTTGGCAGTGCCTAACTGGGAAACTTTCTGTGGGACTTCTAAACTTCTCTGAACACATAGTGGATACAGATAGTATTTGACTTTCAACCACAATTGAGCCCAACATTTCTGTTGCTGTGTGAAGTTTTTGTTGCTAAGCAAGACAGTTGTTAAGTGAATTTTGCTCCATTTTGTGACCTCCCTTGCTACAGTTGTTAAGTGGATCACTGCAGTTAAGCTAGTAACATGGCTTCTAAGTGACTCTGGCTTCCCCATTGACTTTGCTTGTCAGAAGATCACAAAAGGTGATCACGTGACCTGTGACATTGCCATAAATATGAGCCAATATCCAAGCGGCAGGATTTTGATCACATGACCATGGGGATGCTGCAACAGTCATAAGTGTGAAAAATTATAAGTCACTTGATAAGTGCCATTGTAACTTCAAACAGTTACTAAATGAATAGTTGTAATTTGAGGACTACCTGTATGTATGCGCCTTCCTTTGATTTTGTATCTGCAGTTACGTTTGTTTGCCACTAATATGTTTTAAAATGGAAAGGTTATACTTTTCTGATAAATCAAATCAAAATGTGTATGTTTAGTATCAAGCTGTGCTTTACAGATTGAATCCAAAATTGGGATTAAATGGCAACAATTCCATTGGCGCAATAAGATACAATTTAATTAGATATGGCAATATATTTTATAGTTGGGCCAATTTTCTTTCAGTAGAGTAGAGCAGAAGTACTCAGAATTTACTTCCAGCCAATGTGATATATACAGTGGGGCAAAAAATTATTCAGTCAGCCACCAATTGTGCAAGTTCTCCCACTGAAAAAGATGAGAGAGGCCTGTAATTGTCATCATAGGTATACCTCAACTAGGAGAGACAACATGAGAAAACACATCCAGAAAATCACATTGTCTGATTTGTAACGAATTTATTTGCAAATTATGGTGGAAAATAAGTATTTGGTCACCAACAAACAAGCAAGATTTCTGGCTCTCACAGACCTGTAACTTCTACTTTAAGAGGCTCCTCTGTTCTCCACTCATTACCTGTATTAATGGTACCTGTTTGAACTTGTTATCAGTATAAAAGACACCTGTCCACAACCTCAAACAGTCACACTCCAAACTCCACTATGGTGAAGACCAAAGAGCTGTCGAAGGACACCAGAAACAAAATTGTAGACCTGCACCAGGCTGGGAAGACTGAATCTGCAATAGGCAAGCAGCTTGGTGTGAAGAAATCAACTGTGGGAGGAATAATTAGAAAATGGAAGACATACAAGACCACTGATAATCTCCCTCGATCTGGGGCTCCATGCAAGATCTCACCCCATGGGGTCAAAATGATCACAAGAACGGTGAGCAAATATCCCAGAACCACACGGGGGGACCTAGTGAATGACCTGCAGAGAGCTGGGACCAACGTAACAAAGGCTACCATCAGTAACACACTACACCGCCAGGGACTCAGATCCTGCAGTGCCAGACGTGTCCCCCTGCTTAAGCCAGTACATGTCCGGGCCCGTCTGAAGTTTGCTAGAGAGCATTTGGATGATCCAGAAGAGGATTGGGAGAATGTCATATGGTCAGATGAAACCAAAGTAGAACTGTTTGGTAGAAACTCAACTCGTCGTGTTTGGAGGAGAGAGAATGCTGAGTTGCATCCAAAGAACACCATACCTACTGTGAAGCATGGGAGTGGCAACATCATGCTGTGGGGCTGTTTCTCTGCAAAGGGACCAGGACGACTGATCTGTGTAAAGGAAAGAATGAATGGGGCCATGTATCGTGAGATTTTGAGTGCAAACCTCCTTCCATCAGCAAGGGCATTGAAGATGAAACGTGGCTGAGTCTTTCAGCATGACAATGATCCTAAACACACTGCCCGGGCAACGAAGGAGTGGCTCCGTAAGAAGCATTTCAAGGTCCTGGAGTGGCCTAGCCAGTCACCAGATCTCAACCCCACAGAAAACCTTTGGAGGGAGTTGAAAGTCCGTGTTGCCCAGCGACAGCCCCAAAACATCACTGCTCTCAAGGAGATCTGCATGGAGGAATGGGCCAACATACCAGCAACAGTGTGTGAAAACCTTGTGAAGACGTACAGAAAACGTTTGACCTCTGTCATTGCCAACAAAGGATATATAACAAAGAGATGAACTTTTGATATTGACCAAATACTTATTTTCCACCATAATTTGCAAATAAATTCGTTACAAATCAGACAATGTGATTTTCTGGATGTGTTTTCTCATGTTGTCTCTACTAGTTGAGGTATACCTATGATATGTATATGTATATGTTACAGGCCTCTCTCATCTTTTTCAGTGGGAGAACTTGCACAACTGGTAGCTGACTAAATACTTTTTTGCCCCACTGTACATTTGAATGTTGGATCATGACTTGAGAAAAAACCCATACAAATACTTAGCTATAAAGCTCCCTAGGTGAATTTGATCTTTCATTAACTTTCAGTCTAACCTACTTGGCAAAATTGCTTTGAGGAGGACATGGAGACATCTGTGTATGTTGTCTTGGCCTCATAGAAGAAAGGGAAAATATAGGTGTAAGATACATTGTTAGTGACTCACAACCCTGATTAATTCAAGTTTAATGGAAAGTTGCTTACAAGATTATCAGGATTAACAAAGTATCCAGCATGAACAAAAACAGTTGTCAGATGAAATGTTTCATCTTGCTTTCTTGCTGACTCCAAACAAGTTGGGATTAAGAAGACAGTATCTTTACCTGTTCGCATTTTAGTGACACTGCTAATTTAGAGAAACTAAGACTGATTGTTTTTGAACTATTACAATACTGCACCCTACTTGAATCATGACTCTCAGGAAAGATGGCTTGTACCAGGGAGATCCAGCTGGTGGACACATTTGAGATTTTAAGAATATGTGTATACTCTCACAAAATAACTTCAGAGGAGGTGTGTCCATTCACAAAACGGCCACCATAGCTAGTTTTAATACATACATGAAACAGATTGCTATCTGTCATTCCTTCTTCCCACTTGTTGCTGGTTTTTGTCTTCTTTTGGTGCAGATGGGTATTACTTCCAAAGAAAGTGCTGGATCCAGCTGTATTTTTTTTCCCATAACAAAGCTTGTAAACTACTAAGATAAGAGTTTAGCATTTTACTTTGGCAGTATGCCATTTCCCACTGTTTAAAAAAAAATCAAGTACGAAGCCTGATATGAATGTAAGTTGCATGCACAATAATGGAGATTATCTTGGTGTCCTAGATGCAGCGTATAAGAACAATGGAGGAATGGGATCACACCTTACTCCTATGCTCCCATACCAGCTCTGAAACTAAGGGATGCATAGATGTCAAAATTAAATAATGCTGTGCAGGCTTTTATCCTTCTTTTGGCGCATATATTTTGGAGGTTTATGCATACTGTGAGTTACTATGAAAAAGTGGCCAATATGAGTATTTCAATAAAGTAACTATTTGTTGTTAGTTGCGAAGTCGTGTCCGACCCATCGCGACCCCATGGACAACATTCCTCCAGGCCTTCCTGTCCTCTACCATCCTCTGGAGTCCATTTAAACTCATGCCTACTGCTTCAGTGATTCCATCCAGCCACCTTGTTCTCTGTCATCCCCTTCTTCTTTTGCCCTCAATCTTTCCCAGCATTAGGCTCTTCTCCAGTGAGTCCTTCTTTCTCATTAGGTGGCCAAAGTATTTATATACAAAGTAACTATAAAATGAGTATTTGATTTTATACACAGCCATCTCTGAATAAGTCTTACATGGTTATTGTGGGATTTATATTAATTTTATCCCACAACACACACATGCACAAACAAGTTTGTGTATAAAAAAAACAAAGCCTTGGGATTTTTACTATCTTACATTGAAAAAATTATAGGTTTTGTTTTGACTAAGGCCAGACTAGGTAAGATTAGGCAAATGTTTTAAGTTACTGAACACATTTGAAATCTTTTGTGGACATTCTCACTAAGGACTTGTGGTTGAAGAACTTATACATTTATAAAATGGAAGCTATTGGTAGATTTGACCACTCACAAAAGCCTCATTTATCAAAAGAGAAATTGGGATTGCTTTCTGAGACTTTCTCATTTCGATAGGCATTATTGAAAATAAGATGATCCTGTAAGCTAGTTAATTTATTTTAATATATACCTGTCAATTCATTATTGACACTATCTTGAAATATAATTTAAACAGCATCTTAGATTTTGTACTATGGTACAACCAAGTAAGATCAGCAAATTTTGCAAAACTTATAGACTGTTGCTAGTTTCTCCTTTTTCATATTCTGAAGGAGTACAAAGTGTTTTTAGCAGAACGGATGAATTCAAATCTGCTTCCTTTGGTGGCAGATTTCCCATCAATGCCTTCTGTTTATAGGGGGGGAAAATACTTTTTTAAAAATACAATATTTGCATATTTTTCACAGATGGCAGTTTTTGCTAGGGCTCAAGGCCACCAAGAGTGCTTCTATGTCCACTTGGTGAGATGCTTTACTTTTTGTATGAAGTTGCAGGAGAGAATTTGAAAAGACCTGTGATGGCTGATTTGGGATATGAAGAATGCCAAAATGTTTAGCCGGTTCAGCATTAATAATTTTGGAAGGGCATCGTGATTTTATTGAAGGCAATTCAGTCCAATCACGTCATTCTGAACCCAAAATAATAGTACTACTTGGAAAAGCAATCCTCTCTCCCTCTTTTAGGAGGAACTTCATTTGACTCTTCTGATTTTCTCGTTCTGGGCTGGAAGAACAAACTGTCCAGTGAGAATGCATATCTTCAGCCAGATTGACTTGTATCGGCTTGTAAAATGTGTGTACAACATGCCAAATCCCACTGACTCCTATTGAAATAGAATAGTGAGACAATAGCACATTGATATGAGACCCTGAAGTAATTGGTGTGGGGGAGAGGGAGATAGAAGCAACAGAGAGAATTAAGAGGAGAACTGCATGTCGAATATAGAATGACAGTGGGGAACACAGTTAAAAGTTTATTTCTAGAAGAAAATTCTCCATTTAGAGCAGTTTTCTTTATATTAGGGTCACCTCTGCTTTCTACTGTAATATATTATTCCTTCTCATACTTAGCTTTAATAGAAGCAACATAATTGCAAGAGAATAACTAGTTCTGAGATCAGCAATTCATAGTTCCTGGCCTAAATCCTTTACATTTTTTCATTTTTTTCTTGCCACCAATCCAGAAGCAAGAAGATGGCTTAAATTGGCTTAAACCTGCAGGAATTCATTTTGGGGAGCAATAAAAAGAGGTCGGGCCCAAACTTGCACACAATTCTTAAAAGCAGCCCACCATAAAATTAATCATATTTTGTAGTGAGGATTTTGTTATTCCTTTAGTTGATTTAATTCACTGTCAGCAATACTTAAAACTGGGAACTGCTAGTTTCCGCTTGGGTCAGCAAGGGATTTTTTTTAGTATAGTTTGAAATTTAGCCTTGTTTCTTTGAAAGGTTTCATTTCCTAGTCCTCCGTAATCTACTGTTCCAGGAAAATAACCACTTTTGTTTTCGTGAAGCTAGACATTTGTCTCTCCCTTTCAAGTTATATGCAAAATAGCTAAATGTGTGACAACTACATCCATATACCTATACTTTAGTTACACAAAACTCATGAGGGAAAAATATCAACTTTTCAGTTGAGCAGAAGATAAAATAAATGATTATAGATAGACTGATAGCTTTAGAATATTTAGAAATTGGTAATGTCTCAGTAATCTTTTTTTGTAGAATAAATTGTTATTGTAATTACTTTTTACAGTGTGGTATGAAGAGTTATAATTTGAGAGCCTGTAGAATCTTGTGTAAGAGTTGATCCACTATACAAATAATTGGATTCTTTTATTTGTTTATTACAGGCAGATGCCAATAGTACAAATGTTCTCTTTCTAATAGAGGTATTGTTCCTATTGTT
Organism: Ahaetulla prasina; assembly: GCF_028640845.1. Classification (NCBI taxonomy): domain Eukaryota; kingdom Metazoa; phylum Chordata; class Lepidosauria; order Squamata; family Colubridae; genus Ahaetulla; species Ahaetulla prasina. The sequence continues at coordinate 127,222,860 of NC_080541.1, forward strand.
AAGAACTTCAAAGGAAAAGTTTATGGGTGGTCTTTCTTCATACACTCCAGCTATCTTCCCCCTCAGATGTTCATGATATCTTTGCTCCAGAAGGTCTATCTGCTTTTCAGGAGGAGGTCTTGTGACTGTCCCCTCCCTCTGATATACATAAACGTAACTGCTTCAGATTTCACTTCCCTGTTCACTAGAAATCTCTCAATGGCTCATTGACATATTTATTCTAGATAAATAAGTCAGTCCGTGCAGATTATGTCACAAAAATGTTAGTGTTCTCTCTTGCCTACTTAGATACTTTGTGGTGCTTCATTTGATTGTAAATATATATTTGCTTAGTCTCGCTACATTGCAAAACCCACAAAATATATTAATGCATTATTATACAGTTAAGGAAAAAATATCTATGTATGTATGTATACACACAAACACACACACACACACACACACACACACTATGGACAGGTCAATTATTCAGATCCTGAGCCATCCTTTTCCTAACCTGCGAAGCTGCTCACACAAAGGTAGCAGAAATAAGTTTATTTGACAGAATTTAAAATTGCTACTGTATTTGGGTTCTTTGATATACTGAGATTAAATGTGGTTGAGCTGAAAGTATTCAACAATATAATCAGTTCTGTTATGATTTTAAGTAGTTTTATACAAAGGAAGGTGTTGTCACCTTGCTAATACTGCCTTGCTTTTTAAAACTTTGATAATTTGTTGTAGAGTAAATAAATTCGAGGAACAGGAAAAGAAAAGTTTGTAATGTGGAGAGAGAACTCTTGCTTATTGTGAGGACAAAGAAGTTTATAAACAGACATGAGGGTTCTTGTTTTCAGCTTTGAAACTGTATTTAAGGCTGTGCTTCCTACCACAGTCTTTCTTGGGTTAGTGTGCGTATTTTTCAAGATTTCCTGGACATACCAGTTTAATCACGTATTGCGCCTTGCATTTCTTGCAGTTCAACACTGACAGTCTGAACTTTTTGTGACTAGAAGAGATAAAATATACAGTATTTGAGTAGATATTAAAGACATGGTTCTTTTTCATAGGCATTGAGGAAAATTTCCTTTATGAAGAGTATACAAGTAGATTATTTTTGCCACATTTATTATCACAACATTTTAATTCTCTGAAACAATTTCACATAGGGAGAATCTGTGAAAAGCCAGCCACCATATGAATGAAAGGGAAGGTTTCATCTACCTTGTTCCATTCATTTACAGCCTTTCTTTCCTTTCTCTTTAGCCTTTTTTGCCCCATATCCCGTAAGAAAACTGAAAGTGTTTCTTGGTTCCAAAGCATTGCTTTTTTAATTGTTTCAGATAGTTGAAAGCTGGTTGTTGGCATTAAGGTATTGGACTAGGACTGTTGAGAACCAGGGTCAAGCATTCACTTAACCAAAGAAGATCCCTGGATAACTTCAACTCAGTCATTTTCTCTTAGCCCATCCTACCTCATTAGGATGCTAAATTAGGGATATATCGGAGGAGGGAGTGCTATGCCTTGACTTCTGGAGAAAGGTAGCATATAAATGGAAGAAATAGTTACCTTAAAACAGTAAAGAACAGGGACCTGAATTTTTTTTTGTTTCTCATCTCCTTCAATATGTTCTGATGGTACTTATTCTTGTCTGTCTAATACCATTTCAACCCACACCAAAGTTCCATTTATACAAGCTTTCTAGTCCCCTGTATTTTTTTCATTGTCTTTGGAAAAAATAAGGAGAGTTATTTGGGCCAAAATTACAGAGGGAGGTCTGGTCTTCTTTTTAGTAAACTCAGGAGTTAAGATTCAAGTTCTACTATATGCAGAACTCTGTACCCTCAGTTCTGTTACTTAGACCTGCTAGCAACTGGATATGTTGGAACTAGTTTCTAGAGCACCACAGTACATTTAATCATAATAGGATACTTCCCTTAAATAGCAAAGCTTGTAATTGAGAGATGTTTGGTCCCTAGAGTGAGAAAAATGCATATTTGTAGCATAATGGCCATGTATGAATTTGAAGCTGTTGGTTTATGTGCTCTTGGATATGTTTTCTTTGTTCAAAATAGTTCCCTGCCTTCTGAAAACATTGAAAGAGAGCTGTCCCGATGGTCTCATTATAGACAAAAGGTCTGTGAAAAGTTCACAGAGAACTGTGTTAAGCCACTTTTTCATCCATAGAGTGGAAGCCAGCTTTCCATCCCCCTTCGTGCCTTCTAAGATGGCTCCTAAGCTGAGGTCATATAACTAGAAAGCCTGCCAAGAGCAAAAATGTTTTCAAGTTATAGCAGTTCTCCTCTTCCAATAAATAAGTTGATACACAAATGTTGAATTCCTGAGCTGTTGTTTTAACCATAGTATTTCTGGTTTTATACTTGTAAACTTTTCCCATCATGTTTTGTTGTATTTGTGTGTACAATTGTAGAAAACTTTTATCATCTCTTTGGAAATTTAGCATGGGTTAGAAATCACTTTTTCCCATTCTGGAATGCTTTTCAAGAGCAAAATATCCAGAAGGTTATTCCAGAGAAATAAACTTCTCATAATGCTCCCCTTTTCAGGAAGATAAAAGTTTCACTTCACCCCACTGTCCCCTGCCTTTAGTAGAAATAAGCTTATGTTTCTTTAGAGAGGTGAATGTGGGACATAGATCACCCTTTCCCTGACTGGGCTGGGAAGTACATGATGCACATTTTGCAAGGCCATTTAGTAATTTTTTAAAAAGTGGAAGAGAAATAGGGATATCCATTAATGTAATACCAGATCACAGTTCATTCCTGACATTGTGTGGAAAAGAAGTTGGAATTCCAGAAAATAATGGGCCACAGCTACATGGATACGCCAACTTTTGCATTCTTACTGTATCAAGGAATCGTGATGAAACTGGTTCTCTCTCACATCTGTCATACTTGCCAGAAGGCATTCCCAACTATGTTATACTTAGGCCTGCAATATATCCCTTCCTTTGCCATGTTCTACCCCTAGCTTGGTTCTACCCAAATCTTCTGTAGAAACATCTGACACACCATTGGAAAGTGTAGAATATGATAGGTAGGCATTGTTGCATTCTCATAGATTGGGTGCCCAACACATCTGTTTCCTACTGGAGGGAAGCCTTAGCAAGTCAACAGTGCTATTTATTCATTGTGCTGTCTATTTAATTTCCATGATTTCCATGCCCTACTTTTAGACTTTGTCACATGTGCAGTAATTTATTTATTTGGAAAATTTATATTGTTGCCTACTCATTCATGGCTTACAGGAAATAAAAACACAAAATAAAAAATAAAATAATAGTAAAATAATAACACACAGAGAGAGAGAGAGAGAGAGAGAGAGAGAGAGAGAGAGAGAGAGCAATAACACACACTCATACCAGCCATTTAATGGACTCCATTTCACTCTGGGTTCCCCCTTCAGGGCCTTCCAAAAGAATGTCAGAGTGGGGGCCAGTCTAATTTCCAGAGGGATGATATTCCAGAGGGATGATATTCCAGAGGGAGGGAGCCACCACAGAGAAGGGCAGCCCCATTACTATTGTAATGTACATGTAAGTGTGTAATGCACAGAATCTATTTAACTGCATAACTATGTTGTCTAGCAGCTAAAAGGTTTTATATATAATTACGTGGATTGTGTATATGTTTACTTCCCTCATGTACTCATCATACGCTAAATAATAACAATAGTTATTCTAAATAAAATATCTTTGCTTGCTTAGGCCTGGTTATCAGTTTCAGAATTTTAGAAAGTCTTACACAAAGCAACCTAAACGAAAATTAGATGGGAGGAAATGTCACTTTTTGTGGTTCCTTAGTTGCCCTGCAGAAATGGAGAATGATAGTTTTGTTGCAATCATATTAATTAATTAATTTTGGAAACTTCCAGCAATTGCCAGTCTACCCACACTTAGGATAAACTTAAGAAAAAGGATGAATACCAAATGTTTCTGATTTATTCCTCCATCTCACCCCATATACACTTATTCTCCATCTTCTAATTCATCATCACTCTTATTCCTTTTATTTCAGTTTATAACTTATCCAATCTTCTTTGCTGCTCTTGCAAACTGCAATGCTAGGATGGCATGAAAGAGCAAAATGAAATTAAATTAAAGAAGTGCAAATTTTTGCCCAAAGATCCCTGCTACTCAATCATTGTGATATTTGATTTGTTTCTTTTCAGTGTCTTAAATAGCCCTCCTCTCCATTCAGGGCTGTGTGTAATTGTCAACATATCAACATACATGTTGATTCTGGTTTTCAGTTGGACAGTTTTGTTGGCATAACATGAGAAAATATGGGAGGCCTTTTTAAAATATCACATTGTAATATTCCTTAGTCTATTAACATTCCTTGGAAGCAATGTGCTCCTTAATGTTATAGAAAAAGCCTACTCTGAGATGAACTTGATTCCTAGATGAAGTTGCTAGTTTTTTTTTTCTGATTGAAATCTTTGAAATGGATCAGCATTAAAACCTAGCAGCACAGTCATATAGATGTGTATTCAAATATAAATCTGTTTGGTGGTGTTATAGTATTGATTACTTCTATCAAATACTTCATAAAATAAGTATCCAAGATAGTAAGAATAATGCAAAGAGAAAAAGTGAGTAGATAATGAATTCATCTAATCTTTCTTACAGTAGGAGTGTTCTGTTTTGATAGTGTTTGCCCAACAAACATCTAGTAGAAACATATTTGGAATCATATTCCTTTCATTTAGATTTATAATAGGCTTACAAATAGATTTTCCCATGGTTGAAATGAAAACTGGCCAAGGCAGTTAAGTAGAAATTGGATCTTCAGCTTTATGGTACTGTTTGTTTCTTTGTTTGTTTATTTAAGTTATACTTTGTACCTTTTCACTGTGAAGGGCTCCGCAGAACATGTAATAAAAAGTATATAAATACTCATATATAAAGCTTAGAGGTGCAAAAGACTAAACAATACTGTATTAAAATCGTAAACAAGATGGAGAAAAATACTGGGCTCATGGGAAAATAAAACATTTGTTTGCTCCTAATTTTTGTAAACTTTTCTTCAAAGTTGATCCATAAGATATCTAAGGTCTGAGACTGGGATAGACTTCTCTTGCCTGATGGCCTCCAGATATATCAGCAAGGGATTCTGGCATTGTAGCCCTCAAATATCTAAAAGAATCGGATTGCGAAAACTGTGTTCAGGTATACATTGTATAGTTTAATGAAGATGGTTCTGCTAGACTTTAAATAAGACTAATGTCGAACAGGATTCAAGGGTAGTATACGTTAGCAGGAAGGGGACTGACTTTCTATAATAGGCATAGTTGGTGTTTGCAGTACCTAGGAGAGTTCCTAAGGAAGACAACTCAACAATGGTTAGATCTCAAAGGTGAAGCCAGCTGCTGAATGCCCAAGCTCCTCTTATCAGTCAAAGATATTTAGACAGCTTGTTAGTTGATAGCTAGTTAGCTGATAGTTAAAGATCAATATCTGGAGGACTTCAAAGTGAGGATGATTTAATTCTGGCCTTTCCCCATGTTAAAGAAAAAACTTCATAATTATAACTTTTACCCTATGTTTTATGTTTTGAATGATTATGTAAGATACAGTTCTGAAAAATATAAATATGATTAGTTTGCAAGCTACTTCTCAAAATCATCACACTTTAAATAATTTAGAAGAAGCAGCTGGAATTAATACACGATCCCTCTCCGTATGACTTAATGAATCCCTTGTGCTACCAAGGGATTTTCTTCTTTTTCATACATGCAGCGATTTCCTTTTATAAGTCATGGGATTGTGTGCTGCAATGAAACATTTCATTTTTTTCAGCTTCATATCGCCTTTTGTGGGTAATATATTATTTTTAGATAATATTCTCTGATCTTTTGATTTTTCAGTTTTTAATTAGGAAACTCATAGGTTGCCCTTTTATTAGGTTGCCAGTTTATTAGAATGCGACAACTATTTCAACTTGAATAGGAATGTTTGAAAGAAACTAAACCAATGAAGTTAAACTTGATCAAGGAGTTGCCATCAAGGTGCGAATTTAGTGTAAGGCTGAGGAGCAAACTACATCCTTTTCAGTGCAGTAGTGAATCTTGAATCGTTCCACTAAATGTATGTCTATGGAAATTCTCAATCACCAGGTCAACGTTTCTCAAATGTGCTTTTTTTTTTGTTTTTTTCCCCCCCAAAAGGCAACTGGATTGCTTTTTCTTGAGGAAGAAGTTTTGCTTCTCATCCAAGAAGCTTCATTGGTTCTGGCAGGATGGTGGGACATGGAAGGAAGGACTGTCAGAACTATCCTTCGCTCCATCCACCATTCAATCAAAACTGATGAGAATTATTTATCTCCTATATATAGATGCTTATTTAGGTTTGACCAGAAATTATTATAAACTCTCTGCATGCAGAGATTACATTACCCAGAGAAGTTAATGCTCCTTCTGAATGTTATCTGCTGGAGGGGATTTGCAAATTGCTTGCCCTTCCAGCTATTTTTGATGGAAACTATTACACGCATACATGGCGTATGTCTCATTTTGTGAACCACATTTCCTCTCTGGCTGTGTTGGTTACCAAACTGTAGTTGGTTATTTGTTTGGTTATCGATATACATGCATACAGTATGTTTATAATGACTGCTGTTTGTTTGTTTTCTAGAAAGCCCCTTAATAATATAGAAAACTAGCAATTGCAAATTAATTATTTTAATCTTTTAAGTTAGTACCATTACTTTTCATAAAATTCTATTTTACATCATACTATTGGTTCTTATAGTTACAATATCAATATGAAATAGTTTACCTGCAGAGGTTTGTGATTATTTATTATTTCATATTATTTATTTTCCTTTATTCTATAGTTTTATTGAAATTACATAAATTTTGAATACTTTTATCTCCAAGATCTTAAATATACAGTCTTAGTGGTATTGATATCATGACTTTATGGTGTGTTCTATAATCTGAATTTGTAGTATTTATGTTAGACTGTTTAATCTTTTAATGACATGTTGTGCTGGTCAATTACTAAAATTTTATTTATTTATTTATTAAATTTTTATACCGCCCTTCTCCCGAAGGACTCAGGGTGGTTTACAGCCATAATAAAAAACAACAGCAATATACACATAAAACCATAGTTTAAAAAACTTATTATACAAATGGCCGAATTAAAACATTTAGAATAAAACCCCAAATTTTAAAATGTTAAAACATTAAAACTAATTAAAATCCTATTAAAATCCTATGCCAGTCCTGCGCGAACAAACAAATAGGTCTTCAGCTCTCGGCGGAAAGTCCGAAGGTCCGGCAGTTGCCGAAGTCCAGGGGGAAGTTTGTTCCAAAGGGTGGGAGCCCACACAGAAAATAAAATAAAATAAAAAGACGACTATTAGTAGTAGTAGTAGTAGTACTACTACTACTACTACTACTGTTGTTGCTGCTGCTGCTGATTGAGTATAAGGGCAGGATATGAATAAATAGAACAAGCATTCTATATTTAATCATAGAAACCAAACTATAAATTTGCATGTTGCTAGCTACAGTTTAATATGCACTACTTTTCATGCTGCTTTTGTTCCTTCTTAGAGCAGCAATCAAATGTATAAAATAAAAAACAAACCAACCAGTGTCTATTGACATAGTAAGTTCTAAAATGTATTTCATGCAAAAATCAAAGTAGATGCTGAGGAATTTTGAGGGCATTTCAGTCAGTCATCATTTTTATCCCCCGCCTTATCTCCGCCTTATCTCCACCCACAATTTTCGAAGCCAGGTGTAATATCAACTTCATTTCTTATGACCTCAGAACTATTGTTGACAATAGTCTGCATTTGCTGTCAGCTTTGGCTCCAGTGGAGCTTCAGGTCATTTTAGGCTGGATTTGGAGCCAAAAGAGGCCCACAGCTTCAGCTGCTAGCTGCTTGAGGAAGCCCTGCTCCAAACCCAGAGCTGTTCCGAGTAGCTTCAAACTGCTGTTCCAGCTTTGGCTGCTTTTGCTAGGTTCCAGCTCTGTAATCAGGGGGCTGGGGAGAGGGATGCTAGCTATTGTAATACGATTGTAAGCTTAATAACATTTTCTAAACAATTGAATAATAAATACCCCAAGAGATAATCTGTTCTTGTGAAACCAGTTACGTCCTTAGTTTTATTTTATTTATTTATTTATTTAATCATATTTATATACCGCCCTATCTCCCAAGGGACTTTTAGCAAACTTTGACAGATTTTAAGGTAGCATGACATAAATGACATAAAATAATCCAGTTAAATATCAGTTCTTAATTGGCTTATACCTGTTCTGACCTGGGCTTCCTGAGAAAACACATATCACAATCTTAGTCCCAAAAACCTCTCTTACTGAGCCGGCTGTGAATTATGGTCATTCACAGCCCATAATGATTCACAAACTGTCTGTGAAGATCCCGAAAGATGTCTGCTGGAGTTGACACAGTCATTCAGGGTAATGTTGAGAAGCACCCACCTTTATCTCCCTTGAAATGCTGCCAGAGACCTAATTGTCAATTAGTTTTGCAAGGCCAAATAGAGCACAGAGTCAAACGGACTTCTCAGAGCTTGAATTGACTATATGAACTAATTGCTTCCTGCAAAGGCTCACGTCCGTTTGCTCCTCTTTTATATCTTATGGGAGGGGCCAATCATCTCCAAGCCTTACTCCCTAGTTTCCCTTTTTAAAAAAACAAAATTGTTCTTGCCTTCTGGCAGCTCTGCGCATGCACACACTGGGAACAGACTCATACTGTTCTTCTGACTTGCTGATGTCAGATTCTGGAGGCTCCGGAGGCAGCATATAACTATCAGATGGCCCTGGCCCCCTCTCTTCCTCCAACGCAGAGCCCTCATCTGAGTCTTCCCCAGACTCCAGGACTGGCCCACATTTACTCCCCAACCTCCTCACACTCCGAATCTGTTGCCAGCTCTGCTGGCTGCTGGTGGGCCACAACAATACCATATAAAAAAAATCTTGCCAGACTAAACTAATGCAGGTAGTCTTTGACTTAGAACAGTTCCTTTAGTGACTGTTCAAAGTTATAACAGCAATGAAAAAAGCGACACAGCTATTTTTCACAATTATGACTGTTACATCATCCTCATGGTCGTGTGATCAAAATTTAGATGCTTGGCAACTGACTTATATTTAGAACGTTTGCAGTGTCCCAGGCTCATATGATCACCTTTTGTGACCTTCTGACAAAGTCAATGGGGAAGCCAAAATCACTTAACAACCATGTTACTAATTTAACAGTTGCAATGATTCAATAATAAGAAAGGTGGAAAAATGGGGAAAAAACTCTCTTCCTCTTTCTCCAATCTAGCTCCAATCTTGCCTCTTGTCTCATCCACTTCCTTGGTGGGGGGCAATCACTTCTTTCTTCCTGGGAAACTGCTGTTTCACTATCGTTCATCGCACCTTCTCCTACTTTGTAGACACAATCCAGAAGAAGAGCCCTAGGACCACTTCCAAACTCTGTTTCAGCTCTAACATTCCCAACTCCGGTCAGTTCCACTTCACTTCTGGAACACGACAATCCCCTCCCGCCATGAATCCTTGATCCTTGATGAATCCTTGGTCCTTGATCCAAAGCTTGGAGCTATAACCATGCTTATACCTATTCAGAATTGTATGACTTTGAACCAATTGTTCAATTAGGGCTTTCTCTCCTGAATTAGAGCAGCACTCAAGTTAAGCAGAGACATGAGCATTCAAAATTAGATATGTTGTAGGGAAGGGCATGAACTTTCTCAAAAAAACAAGAACAGCAGAGCTAAGTAATCTAAATCAGAAGCGACTCAAGATCAATTAAAGTGAGAATTTTATTTCATAGTCAAATTATGGACATCACCCCTTGATGTAGGTCAGCGATGTCAAACTCACAACAACATGTTGTCGTCATGTGACAAATCACAACTTTTTCCCCTTTGCTAAAATGGAGATGGGGTGGCCAGCGTGTGACGCACCTGGCCCATGGCCTGTGAATTTGACACCCCTGATGTAGGTAGAACAATTAACCTGAACAATTTTAAAAGAGGATTTACCAAATTCACAATATGTAAGACTATTAACTAAGCGGAATGATGATCATCAACAGAGGCAGAGGATCTGTTAGTGTTGATTTCTGTGGGACATGAGAGAAGGATCTTGTTGCTTTTATGTATTTCCCACTGGCACATGGTTCTACCACTTTGAGAACAGTACACCAGGCTAATCCAATAGCACAATTCTTTTTGCCCGTGGCCAGCCTTTCTACCTAAATCTCTGACTTTTATATATAGAGATTTTAAAGTGATATATTATCCGCCTTCTTTTTCTTCATTGATCCAATAATCCAATCAATGCTCTTTCAGAGATTTAGAATGCTCCTATGAACATGATTGTCCTAGCCTTATCTTTTTTTCAGTAGATCATATGGAGGAAAACTTCCTTTATGGATGATTACTTTGGATTTAAGGAAACTTTTCATTAAGTCCCCCATTGAGGGAGATGGGCGGTCTAGAAACCCGAAATATAAATAATTAAAAGTCTTATCAATTAATTTAAATTAATCCTCATACACTGGCAATTACTCAAGACACAGGTTTTATTTAATTAATTGATATTAACAGGCTGCTAACAATTACAGGTAGCCCTCGACTTACAACAGTTAATTTAGTGACTGTTCAAAAATACAATGGCACTGAAAATAGTGACTTAGGACCATTTTTCACATTCACAAATGTTGCAGCATCTCTATGCTCATGTGATCAAAATTCAGATGCTTGGCAACTGACTCATATTTATGACGGTTGCAGTGTCCCAGGGTCATGCGATCCCCTTTTGCAACCTTCTGACAAACAAAGTCAATGTGGAAGCCAGATTTGCTTAACAGCTATGTCATTAATTTAACAACTGCAGGGATTCACTTAACAACTGGGGCAAGAAAGGTTGTAAAATGGGGCAAAATTCACTTAACAAACACCTCACTTAACAACAATAAATTTGGGCTCAATTGTGGTCGTAAATTGAGGACTACCTGTACTGATTTAGATTGCTCATGTAAGCAGGTAATAATTATAGATATAGGTCCTGTAATCCAGTTTGTGAACTATTCAATTTGTAGATGGCTGTAGGATGGATCAGAAGATATTAGTTATTCACCTGTGTTTATCTTTCTGATAGAGCATTAGGCTAGGGGTGGGGAGGAATCGCTCAGTTGGAACAGGTACTTGATATTGCTTTTGCTAGCCCTAGCTCTCCCCTCCCCTCACCCAAATGACATTTTGTAGTTGAAATGCACTGATTTATTTGAAACTGGTAGTTTTATTTTTTGAATTAGGACCAAGCCAAAGTTATTTAGTGGTCTGATGTTCGGCCATGGAATGTTAACAACAACTGTAGTAAGCAAGGAATTGCTAATTCAAGGCAGTCATTTGCATAGTACAACTGTAAATGAGCTTGTTGCATCTTCTATAACAGACATGTTTCATAATAATTTCATCCATTTCTGCACGACTTCTGTTATATGAGAAGGAAAGTAGTTGTCCCATAATAATCACCTTCATGTTATTTATGATTACAGAAGTATCTCCAAGTGTATAATAATACATTTCACTGAATCTACGATGAATTTCTTACATAAAAACAAAGTGTAAAGCAAGCTAGACGTTAAACTGCCTATTGCGAATAAAGCCCAGCTCATCCTGAATGTTTCAGAAATTTGTCATGATGATGTGCTGAAATTAATTCCACGTTTATTAACTTAAACTAACATTGACATGAGATGGGGAGTTAATGAAAAAAAATAAAACGTTTTTTCTTCTGAAATGTCCTTAAGGGAGTCAAGATCTATTAAGTGAATTATTGCAATATACTTTACTCACTGAGATCAAGCTAAAATGTGAAGTTAATGAAACACAAAGCTTTTTTCCTTCTGAAATAACCCAGAGGAATTCAAGATTTAGTGAATTGTAGCAATGTATTTCTCATCTATATAATTTTTTAATTATCCTTTTCTCCTACATCCACTTATTTTCACAAGTAAAATATAAAGTCCTTTTGGACTTTGTGGCACCATTTCCTATGTGCCATCCGTCTCCAAGCCCCAGAATAAGCAATTCATGGAAAAACACATTTTCTGAGAAATAGGAACTGTCGAGTCAGCAGCTGGGATGAAATCAAGGGGGTTGGCAGAGGATTTGAACCCACAACTTTGTAGTTCAGAGCCAAGACTGCTATCTGTTGAACGGCAGTTATGTTAATTAAATGTGGGTATTCCAAGTACTTCCTTAGAATAATATTATTATTCCCGATCCTTCTATTTTTCTTGAGCAGATTTAGTGCTGGTCTGCTTTCTTCATGAACTGGCTGCAGATGTTTTCAATTGCTCCTTAATTTTTTTTTCATGTTCTTATATATACAGTAGCTTCTCTTGTAATTCCATTCTATATTACTCTTATGGTGGTTATCGAGCAGTTAGATGTTCCTGTCAAAAGCACTGCCTGATGTTCAGGTATAAGTCATCTCTTGGGTTAGAGATTTCCAAAACAATATTTTATTATTTAAGGCATTTAGCAACAATCTTGCCCCACAAATGGAAATCCCCTGCACTGTAATTTGCCAGTTCTATAAAGAGCTGAATTGCACATTTTCAAATGAGTGGGCCTTGTTTTGTTAAGCAGTATGATTGAATTGGTACATCATGAGGGTTATTATGAATAGGTTTGCTATACATCTTGTTTGGCAGAACATCTGTTACCAAATTAAATGCAAGTAATACTTCTTTCTAAATCATTCAATAACTTCCACATATAACTATTTGAATTCCCCTTGGGCCACTCACAAGAATATTTGGGAAGAGTTGCAATGGAAATAATGCTCAAGAACTAAAATATGTATTACTGAGATGACAAATACACACATTTGTATTTACCAATATATAAAGGATTCCCAGAAGCATTCTCTATTTGAGTAATGTGGGCTGGTTTGGTTTGATCTTCAGTTGCACCTTCAAGACCAAATAGGTTGTGATCTTACCTATTGCAAACTCATAAGCAGTATCATCTCCATCTCTTTGGGAGAACTGAAATAGGAGATAAAAGCAGAGGGAGAATTGGAAAGAAATTAATGGAAAAGTAAAGGAATAAAAATAGGAAAATATAAGGTGTGTGTTTTGGTCCTATAACTAGTTTTTGGTTTTGAAAACCACTGCTATTAGTGGCTTTAGAGTAAGTGGACCAAGTTCATCTGAACTATTTTCAGGCCTGGAGTTAATGTATGCTTAAAATGGGATTAACTTCTTGAAGGATGTAGTATATGTATATAATCAAAATAAGGTAAATAAAAATATGCTTTCACCTTTTGCTTTCACTGTCAGTCAAAGACATAAACCACCTGTTATTTTGTATATGAAGTCTGTTTAGACAGACAGAGTAGTGTGGCACCTAATTGACTATGAAGTATTTAGACAGATGTAATTATGTGGCACCTAATTGTGTTCTTGGAAGCACAGACATGTTTCTAATAGTGCTGCAGAATCCATCCATAACGCCATAGTGAGTGTTTCAGCCTGCTGCTAGTTTGGCCATGTTCTATTTGGCTCATTTGTATATATATAATCAAGCAATGAGACTTCCATCTTTCTGCAGACCAAAACAGCTTTCTATTTTGAAAAACAGCATCTGGAAAGAAAGAGAAAGAACTGAGAAACCATATTCACGTTGCTAAATCCTGCATCTTCATTAATAATGAAATACTCAAGTTTATGTATTTGCCTTGGTGACATCTCTAGAAGGAGCAAGGACTTCTTTTATTTTGGGGGGGGTTAGGGGGTTAGGGGGATTGGGGTTTTAAAAGTCAAAATATCCTACCAGCAGTTTAGCATCATAACACAAAAATAAATGTTTTCCATTAAATTCCAAGATATGATCTTGAGAGCTTTGGCAGTGCGCATGATTCAGTATTTTACAAATTAAAATACTAATCAATCTAATCAATCAATTTGCAGATGAAAAATAAAGGTTATGAAAGGTTGTTCTTGCATGCCAATTTTTAGGTGTCCTTATCTATCTATGCCTAATCTACATTGAAATTTATCAAAATCTAACCTAAATTATAGGATATAGAAATAATAATACTATTAGTAGTTGTAAAAGGCCTGCGTTACATTGCCTTTTAAATGTAATCCTGTTAAAAATGAAACAAGATTATAACCACTCCCAATATCATATTCCAGGAAAGTACATATGGATAAGTGCATATATATTCCCCAGACGTTGGGATTAAAACAATGCAAGCATGAGTAGACAAGACTATAGAGAAATAATCTGTCAACTATATAGAACTATTTGCTACTTAGCCATGTGAGAAAAAGAAATGATAGAGATGGGGACATCCCAATTTGCATGGGTGCCATCATATCAGTGCTGCTCATAATCTTAAAACAGATGAAGACAGTGAATCTGATGGAAATTTTGTGTAACAAAATATCAGTTTTGTACAACTGTTGAACTTCTACTCATTGTCTTGTATTTTGAAATGCCAATGTCCTATGAGCCTTATCTCTTAGTTTTATCTTAGATTCATGTGATACCTAAGTGTGTGTTCGTTGACATAAAACATGTCTAATTCCTTTGCATTTTTCTGTAACAACAAAACAGAATAACAAAGTTGGAAGGTCTTGTAGTCCAACCCCTTCGGAGACTCTGTTCCAAAATGGTTGTCCAATTTCTTTTTGAAAAGCTCCAGTGATGGAGCACCCACAACTTCTGAAGGCAAGCCGTTCCACTAGTTTATTATTCACAGTGTAGTGTCCAGTGGGAAAAGATTGATCTAATAAAACATGCATTATTGTGTTCTATAGTCACTTGCCTCACAACTGGTGCAAACCAGAACAAGGACATAGAATGCTTTGAAATCGTGAATAAGTTTCACTCATTGCATATCTGTTACAACATGGGAAATAACGAGCTATTCAATGAGTTCTGTTGATAATTAAGTATTGTGTATTATGGCAGTTTGGCTGTATAATTGTGCAATCTGGTAAGAACATTTCTTTATCATCTACGATTATAATGAAAAGTAAGAACAGATTCCAGAGTGAAAGCCTGGTTAGTCACTTGCAATACTACCAACAAAGAGACCTGGAGCATTTAAAATAAAACTGCATTTGTCTAATGCTTTGGAGCCCAAGATGTCAGGTGCATTTTTCTGGCTAGTACATATCCTAGAAAACCTTTTGTATTTTTTCAATTAAATAAATGCTCCGAATTGGTCAGTTTTATTGTTGATTATCAATTTATATGCTGCTTCAGTTATGAAAACAGTTGTATGTCAGGAGGAATGAATAATATCCTTGAGGGAATGGACTTTTATTTTGTTGCAAAATCTATTCTAGCTACTCCTCCCTTTCCGCATCTTCTAAATTCAGAGGAACTTTCTTATCTTTCGCAGGTTAAACAAATTGTTTCCAAATTTCCTGAGCAAATCTTTTCCCTTGCTTTTCTCTTTTTTAAAAGTGTTTTTTGCTTTCTTGTTACAATGCTTTCTATTGTTAAAATACACTTTTTAATTTCAAACCAGAGTCACTTTTTCCAATCTGGTTGACCAACGCTGCAGTAGATTTGAATAATACAAGTTTTGTGCTCTTGTTATGCAATGTAATTAATAGAGGCAGCATTTTTTAAGATCTATCTTAGACTCAAGAGATGTATTTACACACCTTGAATTACTCTGTTTCTACGGATTTTATAGTGGGTGAGTAGTATAGCAGCCATAATGCATTCTTTGAAAGACAGAAAAGAAATGTGGCAATTTTCAGAGAGAATGGAACGGAACTTTTATAACTCAAATATAAATATGTTGACATATTGAAAAGTTTTCCATAAATGTCACAAGGTTACTCATGTATCTCATAGAGCGACACTGCAATAACGAAGTAATTCAAACATCTATGAAAAATATAAATCTTTACTTTCAATTGTGACTTCACTTTACAATCATTCTTTCATCCTATATTTTATTGTTCCTGGAAGATGCAGGAGCAACATTGGGTTTGCTACCAGCATCTGTTATTTTAAAGCTTATGACCTGAGTTTCTTATTTAATTTCTTATTCATATATATCTACAGTGAAATTTCAAATAAAATAGCCAATCAATCCACAAGAATAACTTAAACAAGTCGCTAGTCTAAAACCTTCATACTGTAGGAAATACTATTAACTTCTGAAGTGATTGCTATTCAAGATAAAGAAACAGATTCCCCCCACCCCAATAAATTCTCTCTTTGATCTAGAGGAAATAGAGTAGGTTGATGAGGATCTTCAGAAGACCCCTGCTTTTGATGACCATAACGCTGTAACAGAGATGGAATCTAGAGAACGGCATCTTCAATTGAAAGTGTGATTATTAAAAGATCATTGGTTTACATTCCTATATCGATCTATACTAGAGATGGTATTCAGCCGAACCAGTAGTGGAAATCGCTAGTGGGCCCGCCCACCTGCCCCAGCTGTATGCCGCCCTATTAGGCATGTTTTTGAGGCTGGGTTCATGTGCGGAAGGCGCACAAGCAAGCAAAGCGCATGCGCAGAAGGATGTGCACCTGCATGGACGTGGGCACCTCACATTTGCGAACCG
This sequence comes from Ahaetulla prasina, assembly GCF_028640845.1. Taxonomy (NCBI): domain Eukaryota; kingdom Metazoa; phylum Chordata; class Lepidosauria; order Squamata; family Colubridae; genus Ahaetulla; species Ahaetulla prasina. Next base: position 127,239,467 of record NC_080541.1, read on the forward strand.
GTAGGGAAAGTAAGTGAATACCTCCCCTGAACTGTACAACATATTTGTGATAGGCTATATAGAGTCCTGAATCATGGGCAACCAACTCTTAACTAAGCATTCATTATTATCTTTGATTTAGTCAAGGTCCACAGGGAGACATTCCTTCACCCTTTATTATAAGGTTGATTATCCTATTGTGGATTTGTGATCAAAACTCTGAGGCCGTGAAATTCCAATTTGGTGTGAACAGCCCCCCCACCCAAAGAAATTAATATACTTTATCCTCTGAAATTTCCTTTGTCTGTCCTGCTGTTGCTGTATCTTCCCTTCAGCTTTTCAAGGTAAAATCAGGAAACTTGCAGGAAGGCTATATTCATTGAGATAGGCTATAATAACAGAATCTTGAAAGTCTGATTGTGGTTGTCTTTCCCTCCCTCCTATACCTCAGTGAGTCATGGTGGAGTTAGTCTCCCTCTCTTCTTAATACTATCTCCCTTCCTAGGTCTTAAGGAAAGTTTCTGTCCTCTTGATTTACATAATGATTTGCTTTCCTCTACACTTCCTTTGCTCAGTCGAGTAGAAAATGAAACTCTGCTACCTTCACTGAGCTTGGTCTCAGAGATAGCCTCCCCATTTCTTAATTGGCAGCTCTCTTTTACCTCTGTCACCATCCAAAATAGATTTTGAGTGGGGAACTGCAAGATTAAAAGGACTTTCCATTACACCTGCAGACTTTTGTTTGCATGAAAGTGAGATAGATACCTTTTGTATTGCCACATGCCTTTTAAAACAAAACTCTTGTAGATAGAAGTTTCTGTACACATGTGAACAAAGGTATGGGTGATAGATTTGGTAACTGTTTCTTCTTAAGGATGGCTAGAATGTCTCAGGTTCTGACAACTGCAGATTCAATTTGTTGGTGATTTTGTTTAGAGTTATTAGTAATTATTCCTAATTATTTGTAATTATTTGTCTATTTCAAAATTGGGTATTCTGAAAGTAATGGCGTTACTACTCTTACTTACAATGTTATGTGTGATGTACAAATATATCTATTATTACTATTTATTAAACTTATTTGTCATCCATCTTGTTTTAAAGCATTTATTCATCCATTCTCTCTTAATTGTTAAAAAACTTGTCTGGTGAAATCTAAGTAGTCTGTATTTATATTGTAGATGCTGTTTCCTGTTGAGATCAGCACGCCCTGTTCTATGCATGTAGTGCTTTGGCTAGTCAGATTAGTGTGAAGTATCTAAAATACTAAATTAACTATGGTGTTTTCTTCAAACTCAAGGTTGTTTTCAAAAATGGTTAAAACTACAGTACTGTGTTTAAAGAACTGAAAATACTATCTGTCAAAAGACGAAAAGGAGCCATACTAGCCAGCTAAAAAACTTTACTCCTTGCAATCACTTTTAAAAATCAGCAAGGTTTGGGAGAGATACAGCTCTGAAAAAAATCTTATAGCTTTATCTAAGTTACCATTTTAAACTGCTTTAAGCAATTAGCAGTCTCCCCTTTTCCTTAAGAGAAACAGAGAGGCAGTGAAGAAATTCCATCCCATTGTTTTTTGGAGGAAAGCTTTACAGTAATGGTTTCATGAACAATTTGGCACTGATTACAGTTATCATATGTGGTTTTACCTTACACGTCTTTACAATCAAGATACAAATAATCTTTGACATATAATTGTAATTGAGCCTGGAGTTACAGTCATAATTCACTGTGATCATAAGTCAAGGTATCACATGACTGGATTCAAAGTTATGACTGTTTTTTATGGTGATTATTAAGTGAATGTTGTGGTTGTTAAGTAGGCACCACAGTTGTTAAGTACATTTATTTTCCCCAGTGGGCATTTTTTGCCAGAAACTACAGGTAAACTGGAAAAAAATGGATGCAAGTTGTGTCCATGTGACTCAATAGTGGGATGCAAATCCCGGCACTACTGGTTTGCTATTGGTAGCACGCGGCACACGTGATTACTTTGCAAGTGCGCGGCACTTCTGTGCATGCGCAGAGTATTTTTGATGATGTCTGGGTGGGTGAGTGGAGCCTCCCGCCACTGCCATTACCGGTTCAACCGAACTGGGGCAAACCGGGAGCAATCCACCACTGATGTGACTATGGGACACTGCAAACAGCCATAAATGTGAACTGGTTGCCAAGATCCCAAAATGTGATCACATGACCGCAGGGATGTGTACGGCCATTGTAGCTTTGAAAATGGGTTATAGTTCTGGGGTGGTCTGGGTTAAGCTATTTGTTATAAGTTGAGGATCACTGAACTGTTACTAAGTGATTGGTTGTAAGTTGAGGACTACCTGGAAATCCACTTTTTTCCTTTATTATACCAGCAGCTATTAACCAAATGTATTTTGTTTTTAAAAAATAAACCAATAGGAGTCTGTAGTATTCCTATTAACATTTCATAAAGCTCCATTACATTTGAATTTGAAGGATACAAAACATATTTATTTGACAGTGTTTACAACCCAACTCCATCCCAAAGGGCTCTTGATGGTATTCAACATTCTACAATACCAAAACTAAATAATACATATCTAAATCAGAACAACTTCAAAAACAAAAATATAACCCCAAAGAATACCAAGAATGGAACCTCAAACAAAATCCAAGATAGGCACTCAGCTGTGATTAAAAGGAATAAAACCATCTTTTAACTTACTTACTCGGCAACGGGGAAAGAGGCTGTACATACTGTACTTCTGAGGGAGAATAATCCATAAAATTGGGCTGTTACAAACAAGATTTGTCTCAGACATCACTTTAAGCTTTGCTGGCTGAGGAACTCTGGGAGTTGAAGTCTACAAGTCTTAAAGTGACCAAGGTTGGAGACCCCTGTATTTCATAGCAGCATGTTAGAATCCTAAAACTTTGGAAATAAAACCATTTCACTGGAAATAGAAACACTGATCAAATTTACAAGTACCTTTTTAATGGGAAGAATGTTTGGTTGCTTTTATCTTGCAGCTGGAAGACAAAATAAGGATTCTCCATGTAGAGGGTACATTCTTTTGGTGATGGTGGTAGTAGTATAATTTTTGAGATAAAAGACACATACAAGCAATGACTTGATTCCAGTTTGTTGTAAAGAAATGGGGGGATTTGTTGCTATTCTCTTCCTGTTTCCTTCTCTCCTGTGGGCAATTATTTTTAGTTGCAGAATCAGAATCAGAAAGAAAATAGAAAAGGAAATGTTAACTTTGCCCTGTACTGTAATAAACACTTCATTGCCTTCAATCAGTTTCTCTTAAAAGACTCTTAAAAATCTACAGTTCGCGTAAAAAATGGCAGGCAATGGTTTTGGTCCTCCCCAAAGGCCAAAGACTCAACTGCATTAAGATGTCTTTCTCCTCCAGCCTGGTGCTTATATAGCTCTCTCCCATTCTTGCATTTTCATCCCAGCTCCAGCCTCACATGCCTTCTTCCATTCCCTTCTAATACAGGGAGTCCTTGACTTGCAACTATTTATTTAGTGACCATTCCAAGTTATAATGGCACAGAAAAAAGGGACTTATGACCGTTTTTCACATTTATGACCACTGCAGCATTTGCATGATCAAAATTTTGACACTTAAGCAACTGGCTTATACTTATGATATAATGGTTGCAGTGTCCTGGGGTCATGTTTTGACCTTTTGTGACCTTCTGACAAGCAAAGTCCATGGGGATTCACTTAACAACCGTGCTACTAACTTAACAACTGCAGTGATTCACTTAACAACTGTGACAAGAAAGGTCATAAGGGAAAAATTAACTTAGCAACTGTCTTGCTTACTTTAACATACTTGTAACATAAATTTTGAGCCTAATTGTGCTTGTAAATCAAGGATTACCTGTATAATCCCCTCTTCAGAGTGACAGTCAAGTTCTAGACAGAGTTTGCATAGGACACTTGTCCAGACATAAGTGAATATCAAGCTTAACAAGGCACTGAGAATGTTGCTTCAGCAGACTTTCGCATTAAACATATTCTGCCATGAGGATCCTCTTTTACCTTTCTTCACCCATTCCCTCTTTTGTAATCTCACACTGCGATGGCCGTGATCCACATTTTGAGAAACAGTGGTTTAAAGAATTGGAAGAGAAGAGCTCCATGTATACCCCTATATGGTATGAAGTTTTATCCTTGAATCGGAAGTGTTGCACAGCTCTATTAAGCATGGAAACTAGAAGACAACCCAGTGTCCCAATTTTTACTCTGGAAGTTCTCCCCATCTTCACATTCTATATGGCATTGACCGGAAGAAGAAAAAGACCTTTTTCTTAAACACGTCTGCCTCCATTGATGAGTGAACTCACTTATTTTTGTGAGTCTTCTGCCTCATCTTTTAAAATTTCTTTTATTTTCTAAAACACATATGCAATTCACTTAAAAAAAACTTTAAAAAATAGAAAAGAGACCAGCTCACACAATCTAAAAATACAAACTTCTGTGTGTGTGTGTGGCGGGGGGGATGTACTGTATCTTATATCAATAGCCACTAGTTTACTCGTCTTCTGCTTCAGCTTACAGTACATCCAATGCAATGACCAGGATTAAATGAATAAATGGTTTGTTGGGTGGACAGAAATCTGTATCTCTCATACAAGAGTTGCTGTGTATAATTGGAGACAGAATAGAGCCATGAAATGGATACCCATAGCCTTTAGGGCTAGACGAAATTACCTTATAACCATGAGGGCAAACCTATGGCACACGTGCCACAGGGACACACGGAGCCATATCTGTGGGCACACAAGCATTACCCTAGCTCAGCTCCAGCGCACATGCATGCACTGGCCAGCTGATTTTCGGGCCTTCCGGGCCCACCGGAAGTCAGGAAATGGGCTGTTTCTGGTCTCCGGAGGACCTCTGGGATGGTGGGGAAGGCCGGTTTTGCCCTCCCCAGGCTGCAAGAAAGCCTCTGGAGCCGGGGGAGGGTGAAAAATGGGCCTATCGGGCCCACCATGCCATTTCATGCCAAAAGCGGGGGAAGCATGGGGGGGTCGTGTGCGCATGCGCGGGGGGGGGCAGGGCACATTGAATTATGGATATGGGCATGCACGCGTGTGATCCCTCCTTGCACTTCTTTTGGCACATGACGGTAAAAAGTTAGCCATCACTCTAGCATTACTAATTAGAGAACAGCTTGCTTTCTATACATTATTTATATACACAGCATAGGCTGGTTAGGAATAAGTGACCAGACTGTATGCATCTCACAGTGGATTGTGTTTTGGCCCAATGGGGCACTTGAGAAAACTTTCCGAGATTTTTACACATGGATTTCAGACTGTGGCATCAGGCAAGCAGCAAAAGCATTTGTGAGAGGAGATATACTCTTAATCAGATGTGTTCGCTTTCACTGGAGTAAATGTTCTGCCTACAGAACATTTTCATTCTGAGATGATTGTTATCAGTGATTGCTCTATACACTTTAGAGATAGAACTACTTGTTCCTTTGGGAAGCATGTGTTCTCTTAACCCTGTTTTTTTTTTTTTTTGTTTTTTTTGGGATGCAGAATGAATGCAGGGATGGAGTGTGTAACGGAGGAGACTGCTCAGAGGATGGAAGTGTTTTAACCTCTCTTTGACTTATTAATCCTCTGTTGCAAATCTTCCTTCTCTGAGTCTGCTTGCTATGTTGGTTGGTTCAGTTGGTTCAGTTTCCCGGTATCACTTCTTGGCTTGTAGAAACAATTGCATTTGTAATTGTGGTTGCAAAAGAGCACGGTCACACAAAAATTAAGAATTATTTTTCCCTCATCTTTCTCTTGATGGAGGAATACTGACAGATTCCTATATGCATAGAAATATGAGAAAGTATCATTGAGGTTAGAAGGATTCAGCTTCAGAACTCATATTCATAGGGTTGGACTATTAATTTGCAATTTCTTTTCTCTGAGGAAAAGTCAGCTATTTTTAATAGAATAAAAATAGTCCTTGATTTGCAACCATTCATTGGATGACTATTCCCTTAATAACAATTTAAATTAATAACAGCCTCAGAAAGGTTGCTTTGTGGCCTGTGAAACACTTCTGACTTTTATAAAACATTTCACTCAGACACATCACGTGTGATCATGTGCTTATGTTCTGCAACCTGTTTGCACTTGCAAATGGTTGCCAAGTACCCATGATCATGTGCTCTTTGATGAACATATCTTTTCTTTTATGTACACTGAGAGCATATGCACCAAGACAAATTCCTTGTGTGTCCAATCACACTTGGCCAATAAAAAATTCTATTCTATTCTATTTTTTTTTCAATCTTCTTTGCTGGCTTCCCCAGAAGCTTAATGGGGAAGCGACAGGAAAACTTTTAAGCTGCTGCTGTTGCCTCTTGAGAGAACTCCCTCTCTTCTTTGATGGCTGCCTGAAAGAATTGCCTGTTGAAGGATTTCAGCTCCAGGCCAATCCAAACCATCATAGAGCTGAAAACTCTTGGCAGGCAGCTTGTTCAGCCAATCCCCAGAGCAAAAAACTGCTCACCGAAGGATTTCAATTCCATATGTGCTTGGATTGGCCTGAAGCTGAAATCCTTCAAAAGGCAGCTCTTTTAGTCGGAACCTGTTGATTAGAGGGAACTAAAGCAGAATTCTCAGCTCCTGAATGGCGAGGCAGCATAATAAGCTAAAGAATGAGACATGCCTCATGGTTGTTGGGGGGCTGGCATATACTGCCACATATGAGTATGTCTCTGTTCAAGGGTTAAAAATCTTTTTTTGGCAGGGAGGATTTTCAGCTTCTGAGCAGAGACATACTCACATACAGCCTGCATCAAACCTCCTATGGTCTCCCCCACATCCCTGACGCACTCTAGGCTCCTTACCTGAGACTTCATCCACTTAATGACAGGGAAGTCTGGAATTGCAGTCATTGACTAAAGCAGTCACAGGCTGTCTTGCTTAATGACTGCTCTGCTCAACAATTGACATTCCGGTCCCAATTGTGGATGTAACTCAAGGATTACCTGTAACTATATATCTTTCTTATAATTATATAGACTTAGAGCTGGCAACCTTTTAAGATTTTGGTTACCACCTTTAAAGCGCTCCATGGCTTAGGGCCCGGGTACTTACGGGACCGCCTGCTGTTACCCTATGCCTCCCACCGACCCGTACGCTTACACAGAGCGGGCCTTCTCAGGGTGCCGTCCGCCAAACAATGTCGGCTGGCGGCCCCCAGGGGTAGGGCCTTCTCTGTTGGAGCTCCTACACTTTGGAACGAACTTCCCCCTGGTTTACATCAAGTGCCTGATCTTCGGACTTTTTGCCGTGAGCTGAAAACGCACCTATTTATTCAAGCGGGACTGGCTTAGAAGTTTTACTAAATTTTAATTGGCGCTATTTATATTTTAGGGTTTTAAACTGTTTTAAATTTTGGCCATCTTGTAATATGTTTTGTTTTAGTCTTGTTTTAAAGTGTATATTGTGGATTTTTATTTGGCTGTTCACCGCCCTGAGTTCTTCGGGAGAAGGGCGGTATAAAAATCGAATAAAATAAAATAAATAAAATAAATAAATAACCTTTTTACTGTTAAACACCACATTTTCATGGGAAGTAATATATTGAGACAGACCACATGAGAGTTATAGTAGAGTGGAAAAAGCAAAAGGAAAGGTTGGCAGAACTACCTGATCTTCTATAATATGCTTCTTTCCTTTTACTCCCCCTTTCTGATATAACCTTCTGTCTACCTTCCAACACAGTAGATTGTCAGAAAAGTTAGGAAAAGGTAAAAAATGGCCTTCAGGGAAAAAAAAAAAAGCTTAGCTCCAAGCTGTCAGTCCTGATATGTTCTTGGAGTACTGAGTAGCCTCCATAGTCCTATCACATTATTTTAAGGGGAAAAAATGTTGCAAAAGAGTTGTAGTTACTTTTTAAAAAAGCTTACCAGATATTTTAACCCACTATTGGAAAAGTTGAGTCAATTTGTGTAGCGGTTAAAGCATCAGACTAAAAACAGGGAGACAAGTCCCACCTTAGGAACAAAGTCAGCTAGGTGATCTTGGGCCAGTTTCTCTCTCTCAGCCCTAAGAAGGAGGCAATGTCAACCCACTTTCAAATTATTGCCAAGAAAACTCTGCCCATCACCATCGTCGATGGGACCCAGCGAGGCCGCGCATTTGCCTCGGGATGGTTTCACGTGCCACTTCTGGTACGTGAGCGGCACGCGAGAACGGGAAAGGTTCGCCAACACTGTTCTAGTTACTGATTTGGAATAGTAGAAACTCATAACAGGTGAAGAGCATTTCCATGGAACTTTGAGTTAAATAACAGTGAAATGTGAAAGTAAGAAGATAATCCTTTAAAAACAACATGACTTTTCTTGACCTTCAAGGAGGTATCATATGTTCTTCATTCTTAAGTCCTGCTGATGGAAAATTGCCCTTCAGCTATAGAAGTGCCCTTTGAAAAGCAATCAATGTGGTTTACTTGTAGGTGGACAGCTGGCCAAGAAGCAAACCCAAAAATCCCCCTTGTTTTCAGGAATCATGTCAGAAAAGAGACAGTCTCTGATTGAATCCAGATTGAGCTGTTTCCTGTTAGCGTGCTAACTCAGCCTGCCGTGTCTTATTCCACAAGTTAGTGTTATTGAATGGTTGCCTGCCAAGGCTCTCTTAAAAATTTGGGGGCAGAACTGCTTTAATAACGCAGACCACGCATGCGTGAAGTGGCACGTGTGCCAGAGGTTTGCCAACATGCATGCGTGATGAACCGCCACATTTCTGGGGTCACCAGCACCACGTGCTGGCGGCCAGCTGGCGGCGCGTGTTTGAGCACAGAACACGATGGGACCCTGCCAAGCTTGTTGGGACTGGACTGGTTCCGAGCATTGGGCATGGGGTGACTGGAATCTTCAGAAAGCGAAGTCGACCTCAAAGACGCACTCATGAAGGAGTTTGGGGCGTTTTCAAAGACTGCCTGGGCAAGTACAAGGGACCCCTATCTCTTTAACTTAGACCCCAAGTTGCCCTATCCGTCTAAAGGCTAGGAGGGTCCCGTTAGCCCTAAAGCCCAGGATTGACCGGGAACTGGACAAGCTAGTAAACCAGGAATTCTAGTGCCAGTTGACCATGCTAAGTGGGAGACCCTATAGTCACCCCAGTCAAACCGGACGGGTCAGTCCGGTTGCGCTGACTATAAGGCAACGCTTAACAAAGCGTTGCAAAGAGTGCTTACCCGTCCGGTGGTACAGCACTTACTGCACTCAATGGGGCAAGGGCAAGTTTTGCCAAGCTAGACTTGGCCCAAGCCTATCAACAGCTGCCCTTAGATAGCAGCACAGCCAAGCGCAGACAATTGTGACTCACAGAGGGGCTTTTAAGTGCACCCGGTTACAGTTTGGGGTTAGTGTGGCTCAGGGTTATTCAGAACCTAATGGAGCGGCTATTGCAGGGCCTACCAGGGTGGTACCATACTTTGACGATGTACTGGTATCCGCTGAGAATCTAGAGGAATTAGGGGTAAGGCTGTGAAAAGTTTTGGGCATTTTCCGGTCTGCCGGTCTCACAGTTAAACTGAACAAATGCCAGATCGGGGTTGAGTCTGTGGAATTCCTGGGCTACGGATAGACAGGAAGGATTCACCCACTGAGAGCAAGGTACGGGCCATCAGGAAGGCCCCGGTTCCAAAGAACAAAACGGAGTTACAGGCATTCTTAGGTCTGGTCAACTTCACGCGGTATTCTTAAGGAATAAGGCAACAGTAGCCGAGCCGCTGCATAAATTACTAGCAAAGACGGCTGCATGGTCTTGGGGAAAGGCGGAAGCTAGGGCATTCGAAGGGGTAAAGAATCTCCTATCGAGTGATAGCCTCCTTATCCAATACAATGGCACGCTGCCATTAGTGTTAAGCTGCGATGCATCTCCCTATGGGGTGGGGGCTGTGCTCAGCCACAGGTTACCAAATGGCACAGAAGCCCCTATTGCATATTACTCCCGAACCATGTCATCAACTGAAAGGAATTATAGCCAGCTTGATAAGGAAGCCTTGGCTATAGTCTCCGGAGTAAAGAAATTCCATGAATATGTATTTGGTCATGAATTCGAAATCATCACGGACCACAGACCCTTGCTAGGGTTGTTGGCAGGCGGGCCGCCCAACGCCCGTGGCACTCTCGCCCAGACTGACCCGATGGACTATCTTCCTAGCGGCATATTCCTACAAATTACTACACCGGCCAGGAAAGGAATTAGGGCATGCAGACGCCCTGAGCAGATGCCCGTTACCAGAGACTATCGAAGACCCCACTCCGGGGATACCAGTTCTGCTAATTGACTCTTTGGACTCTGGCCCAGTCACATCCAAAGAGGTGGCTCGGGCTTCAGACAAGGACATTACAATAAGAACTGTAATTGGTTGGGTACAAAGAGGTTGGCCGCGCCGGGCGGCGTTTTAAAGAGTTTGTAAAAACGTGGGAACTCTCAGCTCAAGGGGTGCCTGCTATGGGGGATCGAGTGGTGATCCCGGAGAAATTGAGGAAAAGGTAAAAAATGGCCTTCAGAGAAAAAAAAAAAAGCTTAGCTCCAAGCTGTCAGTCCTGATATGTTCTTGGAGTACTGAGTAGCCTCCATAGTCTTATCACATTATTTTAAGGGGAAAAAATGTTGCAAAAGAGTTGTAGTTACTTTTTTAAAAAGTTTATCAGATATTTTAACCCACTATTGGAAAAGTTGAGTCAATTTGTGTAGCGGTTAAAGCATCAGACTAAAAACAGGGAGACAAGTCCCACCTTAGGAACAAAGTCAGCTAGGTGATCTTGGGCCAGTTTCTCTCTCAGCCCTAAGAAGGAGGCAATGGCAACCCACTTTCAAATTATTGCCAAGAAAACTCAAGTGACTTCTCCAGGCAGTTGCCAGGAGTCAAGACTGACTTGAAGGCGCTGAAAAAAACCCACATTCTAGATCAATGTTGGTCAACCTATGGCACACGTGCTGGAAGCGGCATGCGAAACCATCCTGAGGCAAATGCGCACCGTCGCCGGCTCCTCGTCGTGTTCCTGTACTCAAATGCGCAGACCACGCATGCGTGAAGTGGCACGTGTGCCAGAGGTTTGCCAACACGCATGCGCGAGGTGGCACGCATGCCTGAGATTTGCCAACATGCATGCGTGATGAACCGCCACATTTCTGGGGTCACCAGCACCACGTGCACAACGGCCAGCTGGCCGGCGCGTGTTTGAGCACAGGAACACGATGGGACCCAGCGAGGCCGCGCATTTGCCTCGGGATGGTTTCACGTGCCACTTCTGGCACGTGAGCGGCACGCGAGAACGGGAAAGGTTCGCCAACACTGTTCTAGTTACTGATTTGGAATAGTAGAAACTCATAACAGGTGAAGAGCATTTCCATGGAACTTTGAGTTAAATAACAGTGAAATGTGAAAGTAAGAAGATAATCCATTAAAAACAACATGACTTTTCTTGACCTTCAAGGAGGTATCATATGTTCTTCATTCTTAAGTCCTGCTGATGGAAAATTGCCCTTCAGCTATAGAAGTGCCCTTTGAAAAGCAATCAATGTGGTTTACTTGTAGGTGGACAGCTGGCCAAGAAGCAAACCCAAAAATCCCCCTTGTTTTCAGGAATCATGTCAGAAAAGAGACAGTCTCTGATTGAATCCAGATTGAGCTGTTTCCTGTTAGCGTGCTAACTCAGCCTGCCGTGTCTTATTCCACAAGTTAGTGTTATTGAATGGTTGCCTGCCAAGGCTCTCTTAAAAATTTGGGGGCAGAACTGCTTTAATAACGCAGACCAAAATTATGCCTTAGATGTTCCGTCAAATGACTTCAAGCATATTGTTGTTGGTAGCTGATAAAATGTACTTTTATTTTTTTAAGCACACAAATGCAAGGAAACATTTTTAATGTCTCCCCCACAACTGTAGCATTCCTTTCCTCTAGAGAACCATCAAAGCCCAAGTCTGAATACTTTCGGGAAGAGCTTTACTCAAGTTTCTGTTTGACCCTGAATTAAATAACCAGGTGTGGTAACTAGAATTCTGATTGGCATTTTGGGGTGCGTGCATAGGGTGGGTGCTATTTCTAAGTGCTAACTACCAAGCACTATTGGGCAAAGTTATAAACTTGAACTAATGAATTAAATGGGAATGTAGGATGAAGTATATCAAAAGCTTATTGGAATGTTTTTATTTGATTGATTGATTGAAGATTCATATGGCCACCCACTCACTCCAGGTGACTCTGGTCATCAGTATTAAAGCCACATTCTGATTTTTATTTCTACAAAGAGAAGAAATACAGTAGGAAAAACAGAGAGAAGATAAAGAAGAAGAAAAAAAATCTCACAGGTTAGTTGCATACACATTTAATCACAGACCTAATGGGTTGATAAATTTTATGGAGATTGTGGCATGCAAAGAAGGAATCTTAATTCCTGTCTCTGCTGCAGTAATCATGACAGTCTGCAGTAAAAATTACCACTGGGAAGCTGAAAATTAAAAAAAAGCACTTTTTCAGACTAATACATTTTACCAAAAGGCATTCATTAGATGCATGTGATGGCTGGGCTGTTGTGGAATTTAAATTAGGATGAGGTGGGAGGAAGGGAGGGGAAGACAGGTTATGCAGACACAGGTTACATGTGCAAAAGAGTACAAATATCTTATAAATTCACAATTGTAATGTGTTACAAACCCATTGTATTTGTTGAGAGGTTCTGAAATTGCTTGAAAACCTTTGAGGTATGTGAGTGAATCTCATTTGATGGTGGTGTTAACATTTTCCAAAATGATTACTTTTGAAGTCTACAATAGAAAGTCCTCTTGTAGGGAGCTGAAATGCTCTGATATTATGTTGTCCTTGTTTTTCATCCCTGATGTCAAACTTGTGTCTTTTAATTCTTTTGTACAAAGTTTCCTTGTTTGTCCTACATAGAATCCAGAGGGGGATTGTTGGCAGTTGGTGGCTTACAATAATTACATTGGAGGAAGCGCATGTGAAGTTATCTTTAATCTTGTATATGAAATTGTTGGAGCAGTTGTGAGTGCTGTTGGTGTAGATGTGGAGGCAAATAGACATCTGGATTTCCTGAAGGTACTGATCCCCATGTTAGCACCATTGTCCTATTTCTTATTGCTTGTTAGAATCTGCTTCAGGCTGGATGCCTGCTTGTTGACTGGAGCGGAGATCCTTTTCCCCTCAACTTTGACAGAATAAAAACTAATAAACAAAGAGAGTGAGTATTCAGGAAGAATTACCGGTGCCTTTTGAAGTATTAAGCAGAGATATAGTTGTATGAATTTGCACAGAGTTGTAAAATGTGTAAACCTATGTTCTATGCTTTTATGGTGAAATGGTGGGAAAATCTTTCACATTGCTTTTCTCATTTTGTCATAAAAACAAGCATGGAAAGTAGCTCTGCACTTTTTACAATTACATGCAAGTTCATACATCTGCATACAATAGTGACTGTATTTCAGAGGAGTGGAAAAGGCCCTTTCACCAGACCCGTACCATCTGGGTGCTGTAGCAGAATTTGGAGAATAAACAAGAGTGAGGTCTTTGAGCTTTTCTCAGTTGGATTTCTGTCTTATATCATATGCATGGATGCTCTTCATAATCTTAAGTGCTAGTGATGGGTCTTCTCTTGAGAGTTTGTTTGTGTCTTCTAGACCTCGCTGGCTTAAAATATTGCCTGATAACATTTCTTTTCCAGAATCTGTTACCGTTAAAGGGATGGACGTATGTGTCCCGTTTGTAGGAGTACAATCTTGTAATCAAATCTATAAAATAATTGAAAAAATTGTGGAAAAAAAATTAAACGTCTCAACCCCTAGATATATTGCCTAACTGCTTATCTACTCCCTTTATTCTTCCTTCCTTTCCTCTTTTGTTCTCAGTTGCCATCTTCCCAGAATGGTTTATTCATTATCTTTGTGGAAACTACATTGCTGGAAAACAAATTTGCACACAAAGTTAGCCTCATGGTTAGCTGTTTATGTGAACAGCTGCCCATGTGGTTTGGCTCAGTACTGCATATGCCAGGTCAGCTTCTTTATGGATTCATCTTTATGCATACATTTAATTACTGTGTCTTACACACACACACACACACACACACACACAGAGTCATCCCTGCTATATGATACAGATATACTGAAATATATATTTCACTAAGATATGCATACAGAAACTTTGTTTCACAAACAAAAGTTGTGGCTTTTTTTTTTTTTTAAAGTAAAGACAGATGAAAGATACCACTGCAGAATGCTAGCTCTGCCTCCTAATGTTTGGTGAAGTATTGACTTCTTCATTTCCCTCTATTTATGGGCCAGGTCATGCCATCACATTACTGGGGTTGGATAAAACACCTCCAAGGATCCTTCTAACTCTGCTATTTTGTTATTCTGTTACTAGTTTCCAGTGAGCTGGAAGTTGTGAGCCCGTTTTGCTAGAGGCTTAAATGTGGAAGACCGTCTTCTGCAGACTTAGAATGACCAATCTGTTTATCTACAAACATTTTATTTATTCAAAATGAGTTTTTGAAAGTCTGTCATGCCTGATCTTCTAAGTTATCTTTGATTCCTGTAGAAAAATAATAAAACTCTTCTGCACATATTCAAATTAGTTATGACTATAGAATAATTGCTTTTATCTGGTGAAATACTATTATATTACCATCCTATTAATGGATTAGGGTTCTCTGTACTTTCATAATTCATTGCTATGCAGATTCCTTTTCCATCTAATTTTTTGAAATGAGATCTTACTATGCTGAACCACTGGAGAGAAAAAATGCCTGCTAATAATTTAACAAGAAAAATGAAACTAGAAAGTACAGTATAGCGTCTGATCCCTGAAATACAAACAAGGGAGGAATGTAACATTGCAACCATAGGTTTATTTGGATTGTCTAGGATTTGGAGGTGAAATCTGGGATTCCTAGAATCCTGGTAAAATAATAAACCCCTAGATTTATTTTAAAAAGAAGAAAGCAAGCTTGGGGAAAACTTAGCTCTTCAAGAAAAGAAAAATTATGATTAAAATGTTTCTGCCTGGTTTCAAGCCAGCAAGCTTTGTTATGTTGAGTGAAGTTTTTTATCATCCTCGGTCAACTGTTATCCTACATCCTCTGACCCACAAAATCTGCAGAGTCCAATTAGATCTCTCAGAATTCATAACGATCAAAAGATGTTTCAGTTAGTCTGTTTGTTTCATTATTTGTTGTTTGCGTCACTGTATGAGCCCAGCTGCTCTGTGGTTTCACTTCTCCAGGTGTTTTCAAGCACCAGCTCTATTTTGTAAACCTGTAAATCTTCAGACCATTTCATCACCCCTGAAAAAATATTGTGTGACTGTTATTTCTACCAATAAGAGTTTATTAATCCCCCTCCTTTTCCTCTCTTAATTTGTCTATTAACCCAGGTTGAAGGGGACCAACTTCCTCCAGGACACACTGTCAGCCAATATGAAACCTGTAAGATCAGGACAATAAAGGCAGGTACTTTAGAGAAGCTTGTGGAGAACCTATTGACAGCATTTGGAGACAATGACTTTACCTACATCAGCATATTTCTATCAACATACCGAGGATTTGCATCTACAAAGGAAGTTCTGGAATTGCTCCTTGATAGGTAAGTTATGAAGAAAGGATTATATATATTTAAAAAATTAGGGCTGTTGGTTTGAGCTCCGAGCTTGACAATTTGGTTGCAAATGTTTCATCACCATTTGAGAAGACATCGTCAGTGCCTTCTGAATTGCGCTCGTTTGTCCGAGCACTGGCCTTTAAATACCCTTTTATATGATGCAGATTGGTGAATGTTATTTGTTTGGATACTTTGGAACAAACAACATTTACCAATTTGCATCACATTTAAAGCCCAGTGCTCGAACAGATGAGCTCAGTTCAAAGCACATTGACAATGTCTCCTCGAATGGGAATGAAATGTTTGCAACCAAATTGTTAAGCTCAGAGCTCAAACCAATAGCCCAGCTATCAACCTGAGCTACTAATATTCAAGTACATTTCAACAATTTAATAAATTAATTAATATAAGAGTTGTTTAAAACAATGGTGTGTTTCAAGAGATTATGCTGAGTGGCAATGTTGGTAGATTAGGGTTTGGTTCTGAACATTCATTTTAAAAGTAAAGGTCTGTCATTTGCTATTCCAGTTTCGTAATCAAGTCTGTGTCTTATTCTGTCCCCAGTATGAATTCACTGTGGGAATTTAATACTATGCAATATTTAGTATCTCAAGTATCTCAGTGTTTATTCCTCAAAGAAACTACAGAGTTCTTGCTCTTTGAGTAGTAAGAAGACAGAAAATAGTTATGGTTTTAAAATGCAGCTTTAATACTGAGTCAATCTATATGTCTGTCTTTTTATATATAATACTTTCTCTCATGCCATTTTTAAACATCCATCTTTATTCTATGCCCTTACTTTTTAAAAATGTTTGAAACTTCATGCCAATGAATTCAATAGATTGTTGCAGACAGATTTGCAAACATAATCCAAATTTCTGGTTTCAATAAGTGTAACATGTTTAAGTATCATTGATTAAAAAGTGAGTTAGGCAGAGGTTCTCAAACTTTTTTGGTTCATTATGCCCAATTTTTTCCAGAAATAATTAGAAGTAAATAATTAAAATTATTTTCACTTATTCTCTGAGCTGCATCCAGAATGTACCTCGAGCTTCTGGTTCACTGCAATGTTATTACAGTACAACAGTATAAGAGTGAATGGCACCTTTATTTTGCAAATCACTCTCCTTCTCATAAATCAGTGGGGACTTTACCTTATTTCAGGGGTGTCACACTTGTGGCCTGGGGGGCCGGATGCATCACACGCTGGCCATGCTCACCCCCGGTTTAGCGAAGGGGGAAAAAGTTACAATACGTCAGGTGACAACAACGTGATGTCGCAATTTTGACACTCGTGCCTTATTCCATGTGAGGATGCTAATAGTTCCATCCATTAGGCAAATCTACACAGAAATCAACCTGGAAAGGAGTCCTTAATTCCTGTTCATCCCAACACACCTGGAAGGCATTAAGCTAGGAAAGGCTGGAATGTACCATTGATTGCTAAAATATTGTTGCCTGATTTCAATTAGAAGATACAATGAGTTCTTAAAAGCCAAGTTCAGCAAAGCCATCAGTCTGATAAAGTAAGTTTTTTCACACTTAACACTACAAAAATGAAATCAGAACATTTTATTTTTTATCTTTTCCCAAGGAATTGTGTTAATGGAGGAGTGGGTGAATGTGCATGTGTGTGTACGTGAGAGAGTGAGAAAACGAACTTTTCATTCTCATAATGATTTCCGCATACTTATTTTTTTTAAGTTACCATGAAGCTGAAATCATGCTTTATTTAGGGTAGAACTTCTGTCTCCTGTTTTACTTTCTGCCAGGATTGTTTTGAAAATCAGTGTCTTCTAAACAATGGAAGAAAAGATAATTGTATTGTCTTACAATATTCATTTTGTCCTTGCAAGGAAATAACTTTTCTGGCCAAGGTAACTAAAGTAACTTCTTCCTATCGCCTGCTTTGTTTTTGTTTTTTGTTTTTTGCATAACTCATGTGATTTCCCATGGTTTGTATTGTAAAACAAGAACTGAAAGTTACTTTAAAAAAAAAACAAGTATCAGCAAGCATATGAATATTATCAAAGAGTTCTCTGGTTAAGAATGGCTCCTCTTTGGAAACTTTGTTTTCCTGAAAGTGCATTGCAAAGCAACAGGGGCTGTCTCTATGTTGTCCTGATAAGGCTTGAACTTCCTGTGGGCAAATTTGCCTTACTCAGGCTGACTGACTGAGGCACAGGATCGGGGGTGGCAGAAGGCAGCTTGTACTGCAGCTGTGCATTGTTGTTCTTGCTTTGTAGTTTAACAAAGAACATCAGTTTGCAGACTATCAATCCAGCACTTTCGTAAAACACTGTTGGAAGAAATATCCATCTGGGTTCAGTTCCAAGTGGGGAAAAAGACACTGGAAACATGGAAACTGCTTGGAAAGATGGTTTAATGGTGGTCAGGATCACATGGCTTGAGTTCCTGAACAGAAAAAAGGGATGAGATCCTGTGCGCTCCCTGGCTTTATGCTTTTTCTGAGCTTTGAACTTTCTGGGGCACAGGAAGAGTATCCTGATTGGTTGTCAGATTCCCAGGGGGTGGGGGTCTTAGCTAGCCTTGCTGGCTGATGTAATCTTCCCAGGTGTCATGTGGGGAGTTTCTGTTGCTAGGTGGGTCCTATTGTGTTGCAGATGATGGTCCCATTGACAAAGGTGGGGAGAATGAGTTTCTACTCTGACCCATTGACAAAGGTGGGGGGAGTCAGGAAGCTGCTTTCTCTTTAAATCATGTTTCTCCATTTCTCATCCAGGGAAATATATTCTGCCTTTTAAATATTTTCTAAAATATTTCATTCTTCTAGGAGGGGGGTGGGTGCTAACTTCCTACAACACAAAGCTATATATAGTAGTATGTTCACTCCCTTCAGTTGGGAGCTTAAGGAGTGTCAATGGAAACATGAAAAGAGAAGCACTTTTCCAGTAACCAGGCAGGAACCTATCTAGCAGCTGTGATTTGAAATGCTTTGGGGACAAACTGGAGGCCTTAGAGTGAACTTCGGGATGGGGGTTGTTTGCAATTAAGAAATGCAGTGAAGCAGTGTTTTAAGATTGGTTGGAAAATACATTCCACAAATAAAGCTAAATTCTAGTTCTCATTAGCAGTTGAGGTTATTCCTATCAATAGACAAATCTATAAAAGATTCAGTACAGGTAGTCCTTGATTTACAACCACTGTTGCAACATTCCTACAGTCACATGATTGAAATTTGAACACTTGGTGAGTAGCATGTATTTACAAGGGCTGGGGTCATTTGATTGCCATTTGCAACTTTCCCAGCCAGCTTCTGACAAGCAAAGTCATGTTTGCAAATCATGGGATAGGAAGTCAGGCTTTGTAATGAGAAATCAGCTTCCCTAATCAAGAAAAAAAGGCTAGGAGACACTCATACCAATATATAAATTTCTCTAGAAGTATTGCTCAGGGAAGAAACTAATTTAGGCAGATTTCTAAGAAGCTAATTCACCCTAAGACTGAACTGTAACCAGTCAGTTGTCTAGTTGTTAAGGGCTCAGGCTAGAAACCAAGAGATTGAATTCTTGTCCCACGTTAGGCATGAAAGCCGACTGGATGACTTTGAACTAGTCATTTTCTCTCTCCTTACTGGTTTGTTGTTGTGGCGAAAATAGAAGGAAGAGTATTAGGTATGTTTGCTTATAAATAAATAATATAAAAATAAATAAAATTAAAAAATTAAAAACCTGATGCTTTAGAAACATTGGAGATGTGTCCTGTGTTAGACACAAGTTTTTTTCCCCTGGCCACTAGGTATCTTTGCTATTATTTAAATTTCCCATAATTTATTCAGCCATTTTTATAATATATATTCCCTAATTTGACAATGGAAGTTAACTGCAGAAGCAATACCCTTTTATTTATTTAATTTATTTATTTATTTATTCATATTTTTATACCGCCCTTCTCCGAAGACTCAGGGCGGTGTACAGCCAATAAAACGACAAGAATCCCCAAAAATTTAAAATACACTATCAAATTTAAAAAACTGATTCAATCGCTGTAACATTAAAATATTAGCTAAAATTTATCAAAACTAAAACCTAGGTAAAACACTATAAAAAAACCCACTAAAATCCCCATACTAAAATCAATCAGGCCAGCCCCGCTTGGTGAAAAAAGAAAGTCTTGAGCTTAAAGGTCCGGAGATCAGGGAGGAGACGGAGTCCCACCGGCAGCTCATTCCATAAAGCCAGGGCCCCCACAGAGAATGCCCTTCCCCTGGGGGCCGCCAGCCGACATTGACTAGCCGACGGCACCCTAAGAAGACCTTCCCTGTGGGCGCGCACTGGACGTATTGGACAATGGGAGGTAACTGTTGGCAGCAGGCGGTCCCGTAAATATCCCGGTCCAATGCCATGGAGCACTTTTAAATAATTCCTCTGTAATACTCAAATATTTATAGAGAAATTAAGTCTTAAATCAAATAAACTGGGGGTCCCAAACACAAGCAGCCGACAACAATATCCTCTAACTCTGAGTGCCATGTAGACTGAGCCTTGAGAAACATTCTGGCAGGAGGAACAACCAATCTTGGAATGACAGGTGGGTCTCTTAGCAACAGTGGAACCTCAATGGCTGACCTCATTGCTCTGGGCAAGGCTACCTTCTAGGAATTCATGCCTGTTCTTGCACTTCATGGCAGTTGCCATTTCTCAGGTGGAATGAGGCTCTTAAGGCAGGATGAAAGCAAGGATTGGCCAGGGAACCAATCCTAGAAGGCTGGTGTTACTTAAGGGAGAGAAGAAATAGTGGCACTGACTGATGAAGCTTGCCAGCTCTGGCTACCTCACCAGAAGAGGCTCTGCTAGGAAAGGTCTCCCTCCTAAGCAAAGAAGAAAAATGCTTGATGAAGAGAGTGAATCAGACAGAAAGCCAGTGAGAAAAAGATCAAAGGAAAAATGTCCTCTGCAAGCAGAGCAGAAAAATCAAAATAAGATTTTGACACCAATAGGATGGCATTCTTAGGTTATTTTATCTTAGATATGATCCTGAACAAAATACACACACACACACACACACACACACACACACACACACGTATGTATGTATGTATGTTTTTGTAGGTTTTCACAGGTATATGTATGCAGGTTTTGGTATGTTTGGGTCTTTTCCCGTGTAAGATTGAAAGTATTTAGGGAGCGTTTCGATGAGATCTCACTCATAATCTTCAGGCTGGAGTTTTTGGCTTTGTGACAAAGTGTTTGTCAAATATTGCTCCTAGAAGCACGAAGCTGAAGCCTGAAGATGACGAATGAGACTTCGTCGAAACGTCGCCAAGACACTTCTAATTTTACGCGGGAGAAAACCTGAATAACCAAAGACCTACATACAAACACCTTCAGAAAACAAACACACACACACACACACACACACACACACACACAATAAATCGAAGCATTCTAGTCTGGTTCAAGAGAAGTGCTGCCAGTTAACCGCTGAAGTGAAATGAGTCCCTTTAGGAGCTGTTTCACAGTAAGTGATTTTATTTAATAGATGCATGTTTAGTAATATATTATGATCCTCCTCACTTTCTCATTTTTGATGCCAGATGTTTGTATTACTGTGTGAAAAGGCTCCTCTGTTGTAGCCATCAATTAAGTAATGTCTCCTCATATCTCAGTCTGAGACCCAATGTGCGCTAATTTGGAAATAACTTTAATTAAACTCACTGGTCCTTCTGCATAATTACAGAAAGGAGACAGATATTCCCGAGAAACATATAATTTGCTTAATATGGAATCTGTTTATAATATGCTATTTTATAAAATTATTTTATTAGGCCTGGATTAGATGCTGTCTTTATGTGGCCTCAGTGAAATTTCCCCCAAAAAGAAAAAAAAACCTCAATTTTTTTCTTAAAACTCAGACAAGATAACACAGACAATTAAAAAGCCTTTTTAGAGAGGCTCAGTTATATCAAGAGTGTGTGTTACAGGTTCTACAGTCTACGGTTGGACCAATACTCACAGTGATTTATAAGCCTAGTACTTTGGTGCAAATGCAGAATTTATATACGTTATATTTGCCCATACTCAGTCGATGAAATCTATATTATGTTGTATTATTCATCTTTTCTTGGAAGTGAACGATCACAAGTCCTTCTTTAACATGCTAATCAAGTAACCAAATGCAGGAATGCTGGAGTCTTATTGACGGTTGTCAGTCTTTCTCCCTCTGGGTGTTTTCTGCATAAGAGCAACAAATGCAGAAATATGTGAACAGATAGTAATTTGTAAAGACCTTGGTACTCTTTGAGCTTGGTTGTTTGCTTGTAGATATTTCATTACTGAACTAAATAACAGCAATGTGACTAGTGTGACTAGTGCAGCACTAATGATGTTACCTAGATGGGTAATAAAATGTCTGCAAGCAAACAACCAAACTCAGAGCGTATATTTTCTCCTATTGAAGACAGAAAATTAAAAATGCATTTCCTTCCTTCTTTATGATTTTGTTGTGTCTTGCCCGCCCTCAGAGCAGCCGGGGCCTTCTTACCTGCTCCCGAACACTGAGGAATGTATGCCTCCCGGCCCAAGTCCTGGCTCCATGCCCACACAAACTGCAGAAGAAGGAGCATCTCCCTGCCCCAGCCCTGACTCCATGCCCAGGCAAATGGAGCAGCTAGACCCCTCCCCCTCCTCCACAGCAGGTGAGCCTGAGGAGGGTTTATTACCAACAGCTGATTGGTGTGACCCTCGCATCAGAAGATTGGATAGGCGGAGGCAACAGAAGGAAGGGAGGGGCAGGCCTTAATGAGTGCTGAGTCATGGAGCCACACCCCATGGCCTATATAAAGGATCTACTTTCTGGCAGTCTCTGAGTCAGGCAAAAGTCGAACTTATCTTGCTGAAGTCACTTACTGGTCTCCTGCCTGCTCTGAGGACTTTGCTAGGACTTTGGGCAGAGCTGCAGAGGCAAGCCTGATTCGGATTTCCCTGACCCGGCTGTCAGCGGAGGAGTGGGACACGACAGATTTCATGAATTTTAATCTTATTCTTTAGTCAGGAAAATTACACAGGTAGTTTATGAATATTACTATTACAGATAGTCCTGGTTTAACAACCACAGTTGGAACCAGCAACTCAGTTGTTAAGTGAAGTGATCACTAAGTGAAATCTCAACTGTGCTTATGATATGATTTCCTTTGCTTAATAGACCTGTGAAGGTTGTAAACAGGAGGATTGGACATAAAGTTGCTTTTTTTAATCACCATGGTAACGTCGCCAAATAAGGATTACCTGCATTTATAAAATAGTGAAGACATGACATACCAGAAAAAGTGATAGATATTGTTACTATTATTACTCTTTATTATGTTATTATGTGGATAGAATCCTGCTGTGATCTCGGGCCTTGAGTTGTGGATGAGTTAGCCCATGCAGGCCTTGACTGCAACAAACAGCTCATATGTCAGGTAATTTTGGAGAGAGAGATTTCCTTGCTCTGTCATTTATAAACCACTCCTCAAAAGCTTTCTGATTTTTAGTTCTTTGCTCTATTTTGTTTTTTTGTGTTGTTGATATATTTAAATATCTCTTTTCCCCTGCCCCGCCCCCCCACCTTAAGTAATAATCAACTTCAACAGTCACTTTGGGGGGAAAATTGGCTGAAAAAAATACAGATTTATGAAGCAAGCTTCTGTTCCCTCTATTAAACTCTCAGTTTGGATGCTACAATTGCAATGCATATATGATGAAATCAGCATGGAAAATGCACAGGAGGCCTCACATTTTTTGCTCCTTCCCCCCAAATTTCTAATTAATCTTATCATTTTGAAGCAGGATGCATATGAAAATGCTGATGTAAGCTGAAAAAACAAACAGAAAAAGGGTGGCTCAAATTATTTTGCATCCTTGCCTTCCCTACTGCAACATTCTATATGAGAAATAAGAATTTAAAAACATTAAATGTAGACCTTTTCTTAATTTGGTGGTTGTGGGTGGGTGGGACATTTTCATTGAAGATGCATTGAGATCATATGTGCTTATGTTTGACACAGCAACTGAAGTGAAATCCAGGTAAATGAGATTTCTGTGACTGTAATAAAGTTGGATTTGATTGATACGACTTGACTTAGATTTAAACAACTGCCAAAGTGATTATTTCTAGAAATATACCATAGTAGCAATAATAACTCAGTACATTATTTTTACACTATCTTCAAGTAGTGTACTTTGCCTTATTTTTTTACAGTATTAAACAGCAGAATTTGATGAGGTTTTGATCTCAGGAAATAGGGGATTTCAGCAGTAAGGAACATGAAGATACAAGCACAAACAAACAAACAAAAACCCCACTGGGATTTAGAGAGAAAGAGAGAAGCATAATAAAGACAGCAAATATAAAATAACTACAACCAGACAATATCGGGAAGTTTTATTTCCTGCTGGAAAATAAGAACCACTACAAAGAGAAGAAAAGGGGAGAAAAGATGGGCAATAAAAGGATCAAGATATATGTAATATTTAAAATAAGCTACAGCAAATGAAGAGATTTATAGGCAGGCTATCCAGTAACTCGAGAGAGAAAATATATGAAAATCAGGTAAACACTAAAATATAATTGGATGTTTTTGTTGACAACATTCTGTGTTCAACAGAACACAGATGGGAATGGTGGGCTTTCAAACAAAAGAAAACGGGGGTGGCTGCAGCTGGGAAAAGGGGAAGGAGAGGGTCTTTTCAGTCAAAATTTGCTTGTTATAAGTCTGTTTTTATTCCAGCTGCTGTTTCTATGTTTATTGTTTTTCTGCTATCCCCCACCCCCCCGATATTTTATGTTTTAAAACATTTACTGTCCAGTCATGAATTTGAGATGAGGAAAGAAAAAGGAAAGGAGAAAGGAAAGGGAAAGGGAAAGAGGAAAGGAAAGGAAAGGAAAGGAAAGGAAATCCATTTATCCATTGTTAGAATCTGTTCTCAGCATATTTCTTATTCATAATGTTTCCTTTTCTAGATTTATGTAGTTAAATTTGAGTTCACTTCTTTTGGCTGATGTATATCCATGAAAGTGTTTTTGGGGAGGATGGGTAGCCTTTGAGTCCTGGCAACTGCCTGAACATATCACTGCACTTCTCTTGACAAGATTTTGGCAAGTGGTTTGCTATTGCATGATTCCTAGGGTTGAAAGTGATTGGCCCAAGGCCACACAGTTTAGTGCCCAAGGTGGGACTAAAATTCACACTCTCCCAGTTTCTAGCCTGATGCCTTAACAAATACACCAAACAGACTCTCATATAAAACTTATAAACATGTTTTCAGTTTTAAATATTGCAAGTTCTTATAGTTATTTCAGTTCTTAAGTTACAGGATTCTTGTCAAAAGTTAAAATTTACTACAGTATTCATCTTCCTTTTGAAAAAAAACCACATAAATAGAAAAAG